>NW_008795319.1:629066-656998 GCF_000699145.1 Aptenodytes forsteri | reverse complement strand
TTAGCAGGGCCTGTTGCGACAGGACAAGGGGGAATGGTTTTAAACTAAAAGAGGGCAGATTGAGACTAGATAAAAGGAAGAAATTTTTTACAATGAGGATGGTGAAACACTGGCACAGGTTGCCCAGAGAGGTGGTAGATGCCTTGTCCCTGGAAACCTTCAAGGTCAGTCTGGATGGGGCTTTGAGCAACCTGATCTAGGTGAAGATGTCCCTGCTTGTTACAAGGGGGTTGGACTAGATGACCTTTAGAGGTCCCTTCCAACCCAAAGTATTCTATGATTCTATGATTCTACCCATCAAGTGAAGTATACAGTTTTAGGCGTTGTGTTGGAACAAATCCAAGCTCCGTTTGATGATCAAAGGCACATACAGCTGCAGAAACAGGGGCAACAGGCAGAACTCACAACCTGTCTGCAATGCTGAGAGTAAGTGAAAAGTTTGACAGAGAAGAATAGGTATTGGCAAAATTGCTTGATCTGCATTTTAAAGGAAAAATTGAAATCACACTTCCATAAACTTGAGATATTAAACACTGAAGGGGTGCTACTGTGCACTGGAGCCACTCTTCTCCCAAGAATTCCTTTGTCTCATAATCAGAGCCAGTTCTTAAAATGACCAGCTTCAAACTGTCACAGTCGGGACTCTTTTTGCAACCTAAAAGGGAGAACAAGCTTTCAAAATGTATTGCCTTTGCAACTTTCTAATTAGGGATCATGTTGCCATAGATTTGCCATCAAGACAGTAATATTTTCCAGCTGCCTAAAACTGCCTGTTTGTGGCATGCTTGATGTGCATGTATGTGTCAGCTTGACTAGACTGGGTAGCTCAGGGCCTGTCTCAAGCCTAAACTCCATCAGGACCAGGAAACTTGAGTACTTCAATGCATACTGAATGAGGGACTTAATAATGTATCTTTAGAGTCAACAAAACTTTGGCCGTTGCTTTACCTTAAAATACTTGGAGAAGGAAGTGGTGCTGATCTGCACCTCTTATTTGGCCATCTAATGAGAAAGGATCCTCAGCCTGGAGTCCCTGTTGTAGGGGCTTCATGTGATCAAGGGACATGAATTGCACAACAGACTTCCCAGACAGTCCTACATCCGCAAGATTTTTGTGGGGTTCCTTCCTCCTCTTAATACAATTTGAATAAGAGACCAAAGAGAAGGAATGACAGCCTTGCAGGTCGAGACTGTCACTTGGCTTCAGAGAAAGTCACGATGTTTAGGCCTTGATATATGGTCTATTCCAGTAGCATACATGCTGTATCCTACACTTGTTCAAAGTGCAAAAATATAAAACCAGTCCAAGTCACACAGGCACTATTTTAGCCTTCCAAACACACACAATTTTGAAAGAAAGGCTTTGAAGATTAAGACCTTTAAATCCTGTGTGGAGAAAATTACCGGCTCAGAGCATTTTGTAAAGATCTGAAACCCTAGAAAAAGAAAAGGAAGGATTTAAAACATTTTTCCTCCATGTTTTCAGCTGGCAAGGCTGGCAAGTTAAGGCTGTGTTTAGCTGGAGTGCAACCTCTAAATCAGTAAAAATTCTCTATTCAGGAAACACTGTTCATAGTATTCTGTATTTAAGGAGCATAGGCATTCAGGTCTACGGCTGGCAAGTTAAGCTATATGAATGTGCTTTAAAAAGAGTATTCCAGATAATGGCTCTGCCTATGCACTGAGCCATGTTAAGGCACATAGTCTGTGCCTATGACCAAGAGCCATGTTAAGACCTTTATAGCAGTAAGAAAGCAAGTCATTCCACAACCAGCCTTAACCTAAATTCTTTTCGTAGTTTGACTACTGAGCCTGCCTTGAATTCTCTCTCTTTTGCACCTTTTATTTAGTGCAATTAACCAGATATGTTTGCTAAAGAAAGTCTAACAACTTTCTCAGCAACTCTATAAAAATCCTGTCTAACAGAACAGATCGGTGAAAACAGCCTAGTTTCTTTGTGTGAGCTGATCTACTTTCCACCTTATTTCAGGTAATTTCTACGTATTGCAAAATGCTGATGTTCAAAATAAAAAATAAGAAATATTCAGCATCTCCTGAATGGTCAAATAAATACCTGCAGATCATCAGCCAGATAAACTTGTTCATTACAGAAAAGTCTCTAGGTAGTTAGCATGGAGATAAATCTGCATTTAGACAATTTATTAAAAAGTAATTAATTATCTTAAATGCATCCTTAGATACTACTTTATCGTTTTCTACCTATGGAGTTGAAAATCATTAGTGAAGAAAAAGTGTAGGAGTTAATAATATACACTTCTATATTCATGTATTGATCTAATTTTTAATTTTAATAACTAGACAAGAATGTTAACAGCAATGAGTAATAGATTTGTGCTTTTAAGTAAGAAGAGAAGTTGTTGACAGTACTCCTAATACTGAGGCACCTCTATAGTGATGGAGAGAAACAGCGAGAAGTGCAGTGCCAACAAGGCCTGACGATTTGCCTACGAGGGCAGTATTGTTCTCCCCAAGATATGCACCCATTAATCTTGGTCCAGTCTAGATTTCTCTCCCAAATGATGTCGTTTCTGTGCTTCCTTTGGGAAACTTGCATGGCTAAATAAATTACGATATTAGGAAGATTAGTCAATATTAGAGTAACTGGTAATGCAAGAGAAGTCCTAATATACCTTGTTTTAAAGTTCCTTTTACAATATTACTACCCGTTGACTCTTTACACAGTCCTAAATTATTTCTTCTTTTGTAAATATCAATACCACTGAAATGACATTGGCCCCATTGGATATTCTTTCACCACTCTCAGCCAAATATGCTTTTAAATACATGGGGGTTTGTGCCTTAACCTAGCAAAGACTTGCATGTGGTTTTAATCTTTGTGTTCTGAGACATCAGCAGTTTCTATATACACAAGGTTTAAAAGCAAGTATATAGTGAGGTATTTGATAAATTAATGATTTAGTGTTTCTTACAAAGCTACAGAATTGCTGTTAGGTAGGACACTAACAAATGTTTTAATTTATTCTGTTCTCTGGCCTTTCTTATTGCTTTTCTCCAAGCTTCTCTCAAATTATAACCTTTCAAAGGCTGAACTTCAGTTTGAACTGAAAGAAGATGCCCAACTCTGATTTCATCATAACTGAATGAAAAGGTGTTTTACCTCCATGCTGACAGGCAGCTTTAATTTGCCTAGGGAAAACTTAGAGAGAGGTAACTATATATTTTGAAAAAAGCCTTGAACTGACTACTCCTTTTGAAATAAAAGCACTGAAATGTCATTGGCTTCCTTTTCTTTTTTTCTTTTTTATTTTTTTTTTTTTGGCTATACAACATTGTTACACTCCTCCCTTTTTTGTGGTTTATGTTCTGATTTGTCCATTCCATGGATTATCATTGCTTTGGGTTTTAGTTTCATTGTAATAATTGGTATATTTCTAAAATTAGTCTCTTTTTAATGATAAAACGCAACTTTCCTAATATCTTTTCCTAATACAAGCTTCAAAAATTTTTTGCTCTCTTGCCTGCAGTCACATTGAATTTCATCCTGCCTACATATTCCACTATAAGGTTGCTTATCATTTCTTTTATTTAATGTTTTACTTATCACTTAGGATGGGTTGAATGACAATGGCCCAGAAGCTTGCGTAAAAAATATCTTGAGCCCAATATGTTAAATATGGTATTGCTTAAAATGTACCAGACTATAATATAAACATCAACTTCTTAACTTTGTCTTTGCATATATAGCTTCAAATTATTGTCACCTTTGTCACTTTTTTGTCCTAAGAAAAGAGTCTATTAGCCATTCACTAACTAGCAATGCTATTGCAAGTTTCTCCTGTCTTTCCTTCCAAACTTACACTTATGTTTCCAGATTTATTTTCTTTTTCAAGTCACTCTTATTTTATCTCTTTCTGGCAAATACTCTGCTGAACTAACTCTGTTGGCCTTGGTAGAACTGCTTTTTTTCTGATGTCTCTAGGCTTGCCTCATTTAAGTTACTTCTCTAATACAAATAAGGTAGAAATTGGAAGATGAGTTGATATGAAAAGAGAAAATAGCTAGTAGCTTTTTACAGTGAAAATAATGGAAAATCATTATTTTATAAGAGCAATGAAGAATTTTTTGTCTTTTGAAAGTATTAGTGAAAAAAGAAAAAAAAAGAGTAACAGGTGGGATGCAATTGGTAACTGTCAAATACTTCCAGCAGTCGCCACAAATCCCTAAGCAGTTCATGAATGCCTAATGTTTAGAAGCACAAAATTCTCATAAGGACAGCAATGCTATTTTAGATTTTTTCCTTCTGTTGTAATAAGTTAATTATCATTAATTTAATATAATCTGTAACTGGAATACAGCTGATCCACTAGCAATGCAGAACCTAGCAGAACAGTGGTTTGGAACATTAGCATGCCAGGGAGTTGAGCACCATGTCCTCTCACCCATTCACCACCTTGTAGCAAGAGATTTATTTTGTCCCTTTTGTGTCCTTTACAAAATCATGACTTCAGAGTAAGTTATGATCTTGAAAAAACAGTTAGTTATGGATTGCTGCTTAACTTGTCAAAACAACTCAAGGCAAATGAAGCCTAACCATGGTGAAATATTGGTCTGCTTCATCACAATACAAGCCTATATATAACCACAGATGAAAACTGAAAAATGATAATTGAATGCCAGAGCTTTGTGCTGTTATACAAAGATCAGAGATGGTGTCTCCAACACAGACTTGAATATCTTTATCAGGACAGGACCTTGATTAATGCCTTGTCAAGATACTCAGTACCTTTCAACTATTGTTGGAAGAACCCCTGTCCTCTACATGACTCAGGAGAAGGGATCGGAACACAGATTTCTGTGTCTGAAACTTAAATGCATGAGTCCCATTCAGCCATCACCTAAGACAAACCTGCTTCAAATTTGCTCTAGAAGCAGTTCAGTTGTGTTGCTACTATTTTATGCTTCAGCTCTGTTGGATTCACAAATTCACAGATGTTTCTTTACCTATAATCACATCTGGAGTAGACTTAAGAAAATGTTCTTAGAATACAAATTCCACAGAACTTGGTCATAACCTACTTTCGCATAATAAAACATTGTTTAGTATAAGTTTTTAGCATTGTCTCCTCTCTGCTGAGTTTTGGATAAAGGAGTTTGCCCCAAGAATATACCAGTGATTATTTGTTGCTAATGTCTTATTAAAAAAATAATAGTAATAAAATAATTGCTGTACTGGACTTCAAACTTTTCCTTACCCTTTGGGTTGAAGGAGTGGAAAACATTTCTTGACTTTTGAAGGCACTGAGTGCTAGAGGCACAAAGACTTCTTGAAATTGAAGTCTCTCATACTTGAAGAATTCCTTCAGTTCAACTTAGGTTCTCCAGCCCTTTGCACAGCTGTGAATCTGTCTGTGAATGACAGGCAGATCTTCTACATATTCCGTATTTTTTCTTCCATAATGGCATTTCACACCTTAATGAAAACAACATGCCAAATAGCAAGCTAGTATCAGTAGTATTCACATTTTTTTTAATTAAACTCAAAAAAATAAAAAGGGAAAATGAGCTCTGCTAAGATTGTGTTTTGACAGCACTGTGTATCCTGATCTGCTAGATGAAGACAATATATTCTATAATATCTTCAAAATTGAAACAGAAACAGGGGTTTCAGAGAAGTTAACAAGTTATTTCAAAAATATTAAATAAAGATGTAAGAACAGTTTATTCCTCCACTGCCTTATAGTTTACATCCTTGCATCTCTTATCTTCCAGTCAGATCTGAGAAGGGGAGATAAACATTTAAAAGATCTACTAAACATACTAAAGATCTCTATGAGAAAATAGCTAAAGTGAGAAGGTGTTTGGATGGAAATAAGAGCAGCCACATTTTGGATTCAAAGCCCATGATGGATGTGGAATCATATCAGAATTCAGTCATACCAGCTACAGAAATAGTACTCCTGTCCTGGTTTTGGCTGGGATAGAGTTAATTTTCTTCCTAGTAGCTGGCACAGTGCTGTGTTTTGGATTTAGGTTGAGAATAATGTTGATCACACACTGATGTTTTAGTTGTTGCTAAGTAGTGCTTACACTAGTCAAGGACTTTTCAGCTTCTCATGCCCTGCCAGTGAGAAACTGGGAGGGGGCACAGCCAGGACAGCTGACCCAAACTGGCCAAAGCACCGCTCAGGAACTGGCTGGGCATTGGTCACCGGGTGGTAAGCAGTTGCATTGTGCATCACTTATTTTGTATATTCTCTTATCATTATTATTTTCCCTTCCTTTTCTGTCCTATTAAACTGTCTTTATCCCAACCCACACATTTTACTTTTTTTTCCTCCGATTCTCTCCCCCATCCCACTGGGGGCGGGGGGGAGTGAGCGGACGGCTGTGTGGTGTTTAGTTGCCTGCCGGGTTAAACCACAACATACTACAGTGAATAGTACCACAGCAAACTACATAATACTACAGTGAGTCTTAGATCATTTCATACCTGTCTGTGTAGCTCATATGCAAAGAAAAGCAATAATGAATATTGATTCAGTGAAACCTCTGGGACTAGTGCTTATACTCTTGTAAATATATGAAGTTGAACTCTATTAGAAAAAAAGTCATGCTCTTTGCATGCTCTGTGGTGCAAAATTATAGCTTCCAAAAACCAAGACATCCTTTGAAAGCAACATAGCATTCTTCCATGCACATACTTTTGTTGTTCAAGGTACTTTCTCATCTTAGAAAAAGGGACAAAGGGGAGGGAAGAAGATATATTCTCTTTTAATACCCATGAGGAATCAGAGAAACAGAGAAAGATCTGGGTTGCAGCTGTTCTGCAAAAAGTGCAGAGCCATAACCCTCATATCTGCTGGAGGATGCCATCCTCAGCAGTTGCACAAACGCAAAGCATAATCTTTTTTCCTAATACAGGCCAACTGTAGACACAAGAGATTTAGATTTCCAACAGCTTTCTATGCCGAGTCAAGAAAATTTATAACAGGGAGTGATTATGTTAACAAACTGTTGTTTACTTTTTCGCTGTTGATTCTGGCAGTAAGGAACTTTAATCATGCTCTGAAACGACTGTGCAGCAATCTAACTGAAATGCAACCAGTAACAGCAAAGAGCAGCACTAAACAACCTTGAGTTAAAGTTGTAGTCTTCAGCCACAGAGCACCAACATTATAGACCATGATGATGACATTTTAGGCCCTGAACAGAGTTTATCTAGCCTCATAGTGAAAAAAATTTCCAAGCTGTCAGATCAAAATTTTCAGCGTCCAGAAGCTAACCCTCACCAGCAGCACCAGCCCATCAGAAGTTCCCACAAGAAGATACAGCTTCTAGAAGATGTCCCTTGATGTTCAAGCCTGGAAACCACTGTGACAACTGCTAATTAGTTTTCTGGAATCTCAACCTCCAAATGACTCCATTAATAGTGAGAAATAGGAAATTAAAGTTGATATTCATGATGCTGGAAAATTCTTTCCTGTTCCATAGTGTTTTTTTATTACCTATGATAAAGTTAGAGCAAAAAACTTGCAACTCAATGAAAAGCAAACCAAAACAACTGCTTTTGAAAATTTCTCCTTTTTTTCCTCCTCCATTTTATCATAGCCATGATTTCTGAGGGAAAGTCAGGGATTCAGATTATTTTAGAAAGTTATAATTATTTAAATATTTACAGCAAACTCTGTGTTTCTAAGTGCCTTCTAGAACAGGAATCCCAGAACATGAATGCAATCACTGCATAAAGAACCATTTTTGTCATGTTGCTTAGTTGATGCCTTAGCATCAACATCTGGGGAAAATCCGTTCTGTCTGACACTGGTTGGACCAAATGTCTCTTGAAATCATTAGGTAAAGATATGCATGTAGAAGTATGATTGTATTTAAAGGTAAACGCTTGGAGGCAGGTAAGGCTATTCAGAGTTTAAAGGATTTGCAAAGCCAGGAATATTTGTATGTGCTCAGTGATAGGCCAAAAAGGGTGACTTTGTGCTGCAACATAGTTTGATGCAGAACAGCTCTGAAACCAAAGCCATTTATCTATCTTGGCGTGACAATGTCCTAAACTAAAAATGTCCGCTGAGAAAGTAGGCTTCCTTAGCTGAATCACCATTGTCTATTAATACATGTAAACAATGTCTGCAGCAGTGCTTGCTCCTGTCCAGTCAGCTCAGATTACGAGATGTGTGAGCTAGATTTTTTCTGAAACTAACGATGCAACCAGACCATAAGAAACTTTTCCTTTTTTATGTCACACTGAAATTTGTCTGACTGTGGTGTGAAAAGTAGAGCTGATGGCCGGCAGGCACCCCCATGGAGCACTATATCTGTCAGTATCACAAAATTAGGGAAGGAGTGAGCACTTTGCAGAGTTTGTTAATTCCCTTGGTAGTGTTTTATTATTTCAAAATAAACGAGAACTATACTTGGCACACTACTGAACTGTTAATGGCATTTGAAGGGTGGGAAAAAAAACTCACCACAGTCCTAAATCACTATATAGAAAGTTGCTTGTTAAGATTCTCTAAAATGTGGGGAGATAAGGAGATCAAGAATATTTTATTTGCCCACTGAGGCAACACCTCTCCTCTTTGAATGCACAGAATTGCTTGCAGTGTATCCAAGACATGCATTAGAAAACTGTGCTATTACAGCTCATTAGTGAATGGAACAAGGAAGTCAGTATTGTAATTTGCCCAGCTTTTAGTGAATTATCATCATACGCTTACAGTACTGTCTCCCACAGTTATGACCCCATTGTAACCCTTGCTGGGAGAGTACTGACACTGGAATTTTTAAAAGCTTTTGCCAGCATATGATCTAGTTGCTGTAGGACAAGGAAGTTATATATTCTAGCGCTACAAAAACTGAATTCCAGTTTGTGTGTGCAGTATTGTCTAATTTGTGCTTCCTGCATGGATGAAAGCACTTGGCCTTCAGTCTCTGACCTCCCAGTCTACCTAGGAGTGCACACAGGGAACAGCAATGCAAGCCCTGGAGCATCTTGTTGCTGTAGTACATGATTAGGTAGAAATCAAGTAATGTCTGCCAGTCTATTTTTTATCATTCTTTTGACAGATTGGGGAAACATTTTAACACTGGGGTAAAATGTTACCTTAGCTATGGAACCTTCAGAATAATGCAATTCCTTCTGAGTCAATTTTCTGCCTTTCAGTAACTCTGGACAAAACTGTAATAAAATTTCAGGCACTCAGTGTACAAAAAATATATTAACAATAAAATGGTATATAACACTGGTATAACTTGATGACATCAACACAGTAGCAAGAATCAATGACAATAGAGCAAGACAGTGTTGATTGCATCAAAGGCACTGACTTGCAAAGCACAAAAAATTTACTGTCAGTGTTTAGAAAGTGCTTGGAGGCTATTATATAATTTGAAGAAAAGAAATTTTGTGAATAAGTTTAAAGTGCTATAAAGATCTTAGCATAGATTTACAACCATTGATTAAGACATAGTTCTTTTTGAAGTCAACTTACTGGTAATTTATGCATAGTATATGTCAAAATTAAAATTTAGGTTTAGAAAGAGTGAACACTGTAACAATCAATAAAACAGACTTTCCATATGGTTAAGAATCTAGGGAAAAAATAAAAAACTTTTATTTCTATAGATATGTTTACTCTGGTTAAGGATGAAGAAATGATAGTCTGGGAGAAAAAAAAGAATCAGTACCTGCAAAAAATCAAAAAGATAAATCTCGAAGCTCAAAACAGATTTTTTTTCTATGTATCTGCTTCTGGACAAAATAAAATGGCATTTAATTCCTTTTTTTGTATTTAATAATAATTACTCTTGAGATGTCTTTGCATTACCTCATAGTCTCAGATATGTGCACAGCATGAACCACAGGCATGGACTGTGCAGAATTTTACTGTGCTTCTTCATTAACGTTGGCCGGGCTCCTCTTGAACTCTGAATCTAGGCAAGCCTAAATTTACAAGAAGAGCTAGAAACTTCCTCCTCCTTTTCCTCTGACTCCATTTTTAAAGGAAAAGTGAAGATTCTACCTGTATTCTTGAGAATGCAATGTTGATGATAAAATTATCATTTTGCAACAGATTCCCCACAAATGAACTTTTGCGTGGTGTGCAACTACACTTAAATTTCAGATAGGCACAGGAGTGTCCAAAATGACTGCATACGTAAGAAAGTAAGATGTGGTGTTATGCATTTCTTCTTAACGGTGGAGGTCACCGCTGGAAAAGGAGGAAAAAGGTTTAAGATCATTTTTTTCCCTGCAGTTCTGCAACCACCTGCACTCTGTATGTTAGGTTCATTTGAGATCACAGCGTATGAGCTGAGACCTCGTTCACCTTAATGGTGAAAACTAGGTGCAGAACAAAGGATGTTTTCTGAAGGGTCTACTCTTTACACAAACATAAACATGAGCAAGTCCTTACTCTTTGGTTGGTAGATCCTAAAAATTGCATCCTAATAGAGATCAGGTAGATATATCCATTACACTGCCAAATTGCACAAGTATATTGAAGCTGAATAAAAAAATTGTTTAATGATACTCATAATTTTTTGAGATAACTCCAGTACAAATAAAAAAAATCAACACCTGCCGAAAGCAGGTCTACATCTTCTTAATTTGGTCATGGTTAAAAATGAACCTATTCTGTTTATAAAGAAAACTTTGCACATCCAAATGGAAACTCTGAGCCTAAACTAGTTCTCCTATTAACACAAGATGACAGCTGTCAGTGATGTTTATGAACAGGAAGCACACTTTGGGAAATATTTTGCTCTTACTTGAAGAATTTCCTCTTAACCTACAAAATTCTCAAGACTGTGAAGGGTGAGAAAAAATAACAAATTATGTTTGACAGCAAAGACATAAAGAAGGCAAATAACCATGTAGCATGTAATTTTTTTTTTATATATATATATATTTTAGAAATAAACATCTGCACTTTCTACTAACTCAGTTGTGTGGCCCCAAATTCAACAACCTATTTTCGTGTTAACCATGCGTGCATCTTACTGTGGTTAAAAGTTCTCGTTTTTCTGACCTGCACAGGGCAGTTTGCAACTATATGGCAATCTGCTGCAAAGTGATGTATTTGCCCACAGAGAACAACAAGAGGTAGTATAATACAAAGTGGTGCTGTGCAATGTTCTCTAAGGACAGGCACAATCACTACAATAATAATGATATATAGCAGAACATTGTATTAACTGAATGCATTTTACCCGTTTATGCTGAGTCATGGTACAGAGAACAACATAACCACATTTTCTTTCTTTTTCAACTGCTCTGGGAAGACAACTTTGTGCAAAAAAAACCCCAGAAGGAAAATAACTGCATGGTATTAACAAATAATATGCCAATACTCTGATAGTAAACCATAACTCTGCTAAGTATGAATGCATTAGGGTTCAATAAAGCAGAGGAAGGGTTTTATGTTTGAACCAGAGACATCTGTCTGAGTTCCCTCATCTTTGACCACTGCCAAGTGCTTCTGAAACTAAGCCCTCAGTAAACTGTCCTTCTGAGCTACTTGGGCAAACACAAAAAACTAACTTAATGACAATGTACGTTTTTCTAGCCTGTTAGATATGTTGAGAGAGAGCAGCAGCAACAAGACAGGAAAGAAAATTTACTGGTTACTGCTGCAAGATGTGTTATCTCTAGTAACTAAAGGATTTATCTCTAGTAACTAAAGGATTAATTGTTAATTATCATCCATATTTGAATGAATACACATGTGTTGCTGTGGTCAAATAGATGCAGAGGTCTGCTGTGCTCTCACTCTCTGGAAACGCTTGGGACTAAACTGGCTCATTGTTGCTGCTGCTCCTCTGCCCTTCATCTCTTTCATCAGCCTGGAAGTGAAGGTGTACATCGTTCTGGTCTGAGGGGGCTGCTGAAAATACTGCCTGCCAAGCACATTGTGCTACTCTCTCATTCTCCTTTACATTTTCCTTTTTATATCCCAATAAAAATTTAAAAACATTGCAAAAATTAAAAACTATGCAGCTTAGTGCTCTTTAATACTGAGATTTAGGAATGAGCTGATGAAGAACTAGTACTTTTCTCTTTTGTTTATGAGTACTGGACTATAGCTCATGGCCATCAGCAGCCAGAACTATCAGTGTGCTGCTGTGCAAG
Organism: Aptenodytes forsteri; assembly: GCF_000699145.1. Classification (NCBI taxonomy): domain Eukaryota; kingdom Metazoa; phylum Chordata; class Aves; order Sphenisciformes; family Spheniscidae; genus Aptenodytes; species Aptenodytes forsteri. Next base: position 644,874 of record NW_008795319.1, on the reverse strand, counting down.
ATCAGTCTGTGGGAGACAGAGATGAACTACCATTTGTGCTCTTTACTGCATTAGCCTATTTTTGATTCAGCATGATGTTCCTAAGGAAGCCTGAATGCACTAGTTGTTTTTGTTTGACACTGCCTTGTATATGAAATCAGTAGTTTTATTTTCATATGCATTCGTCACTGGTTTTAATGTCTGTAGATATTAGAGACAGAGAGATCAGTCAAGCTTAAATGCATGTTTGAAATAATGTTCATTAAAGTTGTATAACCAGTCATGCTCTGAAGTCACAGTACTTGATATTTAAACTTATCAGAGAATGCTACGTTCGTATAATTAGCTATATGGCTGAAGTAACACTTGCAAAGAAAAGTTTATTCCTGTGTAATATTTAATGGAGCTTTTTGCTAGCATTTGTGTGAAGATCCTGTGCTGCTCTAGTGTTGTGATAACTAGGGAGCACATTTCTACATAAACCTACATACATAGGCACAAGCTAAAGGAAGCGCAGGCTAAAGAAATGTAAATCCTTTGAATTTCTCTGCTGACAAAAATATACACATCTTGCTTTTGGGTGAATAGCATCCACAGAGAATAATTCTTTAGAACAAGTGCTCCTACAGTGTTTGTATGACATTGCTACAGACCCTGCATGACAACTCACATGAAAATACCAGGAGACCCTGATGAGCCCTCCGGAGCGTGGACCTGCTAGAGCACCGAGGTGGAAACCAGAGGGACATGGCAGTGCACGGGAAGCGTGCCGCCTGTGTGACCTGCACCCAGTGCTTCCCATTCCCTGCTCCAACATGTTCTGCACAAGGTTAGAAGGCCTGGGCTCCACCAGCTGCCCTTCACCCATACCCTGACACCTGCACGCGGGGTGTGAGCCTTCCCAGTCACCACAATGGGGAGCGTATGGCTTTCACCTATAGTAGAAGTCACGATTCTGGCAGAGGCATGCCCCAGCCCTGTGCTTGTAGGCTGCAAAGGCATGCGAAGATGGGAGAAGTATACAGCACTCCTCCTCAGCTCAACAGATAATTTTGGAAAGGCCATCCACATAACTGCATCTCTGCAGCAAAACTTGTCCAGAGGAGGCAGCTGTGAAATAAGCAGAATGGAAACCGTTGCAGGGACGTGTTAGTTGCTTACTTTGTCTTAAGACAGACCTAGGCAGAGCCACACGTTATTTCTGCCACAGCCATGCGCCAGAGCTGCAGAGGGATGAGTCCTAGCAGGATGGACAAGAATAGCAGAAACTGTGAAAGCAAAGAAGAAATCCTTGCTAGGTGTAGGCTCACACGTTTCAGTGTCCCAGATAGATAGTTATGCACTGGGGAACATGATTTTTGGTAAAGGCCGAAAAAAAAGTGGCCAACATTCAGTTTGAAAAGAACATATGCTTCTGAAAAATATATATAAAAGAAAAGAAAAAAAATGTAAGAAACGTTCAAGAGAGGGCAAGCTTCTCCTCCTCACTTCCAAACTAACAAAGTAACTTTACTGAAAAGAAGCAGGGAACTCACAAGGAAAGATAAACTTTCCTTTGAAACTTGTTATGAAGACTAAATGCATTCTAACTCAAAAATCAGTTCAAATGAGGATAAAATTATACATCTTCTGGCTGTAATTGCCCCAAGTGAGGCTATCGCTTCCCCATCAACTCATCACTGCTTCCTAGTCAGAGTTGTCTCCTCCAAGCTGTCAGTCACTTTGGTCAGAATGGGAAGTGTGGGAAAGACCTGCTATTTAAAATTCTTGAATTACCCTAGGCTGTTTTGAGTTAAACAGAGCAAATATCCCCCTATTATTTTGGCACTACTAGACCACCTTGCATTCCTTAGCGCAAGCCTCCTTCCTAGCTTCTGTAGCCAATGCCTCATTCTCAAACACCTTTAATCATAGGGATATGTATCAGGAGGTGTTGAATATCTTTCTTCCTTTTAAAAAAAAAAACAAACCACTAAAAAATGTTACTTTGTGCTGATACCAATTATTTCTTCTTGTGCTAGTGGGCTCTCCTACTTGGAGAGCTGATCTGAGAGCATTCAAATCCACATCCTAACGCTCCTTAATTCCTTAATGTGTATGGCATTTCACAATGGGCAAATTACCTTTGAACAAAGAAATTGTACAGCAACAAACTTATTCAGAACAGGCGTTTATTACTGCTGGAATGGGGGCATTTAAGGCTTGGTTTCTGCAATTTACTTTTTTTTTTCATGTTGCCTAGTGAGAAAGTAAAATAAAGTATGAGGAGCAAAATTAGAAGAAAAAGAAATGAAAGTCAGGTTCCAAGTATGTGATTTTTTTCTTACAAATTCCTGTCATCATTAGAAATTTCTTTTTGCTATAATAATATTTGTTAAACCATGAATGGAGTTTATGGTGAATAATCAAAGTATAAAACCACTTTAAAAACAGATCCCTTAATAATTGGAGTATTTAATTAACTGGAAATATTTCAGGTTTTATCTCTTTCTTACACTTTCTTTGTAGTAGTACTTACGCATGATTTCTATTTCTTTCCTGTTTAATAGTTTTGATGGCCAAAGTTTCTGTCAAATCTTTAGATTTTGGAAACCTAGAGAACAAATCTCTTTGTCTTGGTTCATCTGCTTGTCTTTCAAAGATTCAGAAAAAGTGTTAACACTTTGACATCTAGCTTTTGAAAAATCAAGCTATGTCAGACTTATCAAAGGAAACAGTTCAATTGTCAAACATGACAATAGAGGTTGATTCCTCTTTCATTTCAGATGTTATATGCATCATGAGGCAGTAACAGTTGTGTTGAAAACAGTGGATATTACCTTCCTTATTAGACTTCTTCCTTATTAAAATTTCTGTTGCCGTAAAATTTTGTGCTAAAAGAAGAATGAGATTTCCTTCCTCTGTTTAGTCTCTTGGAATCAATTTTGTATAATAATAATCTGAAGAGGGAAAAATAGGCCTCTGTTCTAAGCATATTATCACAGAGGTAATGTCTATTACAAATACTGTCATCCAAATAAATGACTGAAGAATTATGTAGTTTCCTTTCCACACCAGTGTGGATTTCAACACCCTTTAACACTACTAAAGTCAGGGATAACCATTAAGTTAAACTACTGCAAGTCCACAGAGGTTTAAATATGGATGCTATGCAGCGACTTCAGCTCTTTGAACAGTGATCTTCCAACTAGACAACAAGAGTTGACTTTGATTCCCATTTCTAATCTGCTGAATTAAAAATACTGATCCTAATCTGCAGGACACTGCATGCTACATATTAAAATGTGGATATTTCAAAGTGACGAGCTAGATTCACATTGTTTTAGGCAGCAAACTTGCGTGAATCACCAGCAGGATGATTCAGAGCAATTAAGGTAGAAGCCTGGATTGCCTGTGGAGAACATGCATTAATGGGAAGCAATTAGGGAATGCCCACGTAGGGTGTTATCTTGTTCATTGGCTGCATGGGGACTGCAGGCAGATTCACAGGGCAATTTGCAGTTTGGTACATGGGCACAGCCACCTGCAACTGTCTAGAAGGAAATGCCAGGCTCAAGGCTCCGTCTACCTATCTGACTTGAATCTTAAAATCAGTTGCCTATTTACAGTCAGATCACTCTTTCGTGGTAGGGCATCTAGAGAAAGAAGTACCATAATTCTTACACAATTGTTTAAAGGCACTTGAAAAGTAGGAGGTAGGGTTTCTACATCCTCCTGCTTGTCCAGAGTGGATTTGAATTATCATGTCCTATTTCTCAACCAATCAACCATAGCCTAGACCTGAGCAAAGCAAAAGGGCACTCTGCTTCATGTATGGAAATTGGTTAAGGGTTGAGCCAGGAATGCTGAGGACTAGTAGGGAAGAGCAGACAAGAGTGGTCCTGACTCATCAGCCTGGGAATGGTCTTCCTGGCAGAAACTTACGGTGGGATTTGGTCATGACATTTTACGTATTAATGAAATTACTGGTTAATGTACCCTTTAACCTTTACCACTCTAATGCCAGGATCATTCCCCTGAGAGATGGGCATTCAAGTACTTTCAGGTAGCTGAAGGATAAAGCAAGGGGAGCTGGAATCCCAGGCTCCTGATTCCTGCATGAGAGCACTGGCCACAGGGTAAGTTATTGTTCAAAATACTTTTTTCCAATACTTGGTTCCTCCTTGAGACTCTTCTGCCCCTCCCTCCCTATTTTGCAGTAAAACCTCTGCGCTGTGTGTTGAAATGACTCCTGTTTCTCTGTATCATTTATGAATTAAGGAACTAGAAGGTTAATGCTCATTCCCACCCAGCTCTGATTTGCCACAGAGCTTAGACAGCAGTTGCAGTATAATTGGCAGGACAGCACGATTGCCAAAATTGGCAGAAGACCAGGATTTTAGGCTCCTAGAAAAAAATCTGTACCAAAATGAAAGGAACAATAGATTTCCAGTGCCTCTGGGGAAAAGACAGTATTTCACAGTTTACCATATGAATCACTCTCAAAGGATGTGGTTACACGTTCTGTTTTCCTGAGTGGAAGACCTGGCTCAATAAATTTCTCTCTCTCACTATAGTGAGAGGTCCAGAATTGATTTTTACACTTTACCACTAAAGGATACCCTTCACCAACCCCCAGTGAGTAAACTGCAGAATATTGATGGGAATGAGAACCAAGGTAGGCTCTTCCACCAAAGAAAATGTATTGTGAAACTATAAACTTATTTGCTTTTTCCAAATGGAAATCAGATTTCATATCGCCATGTAATACAAAGCACAGATGAAATCTGATTCACCTGCCTAAAGCTATGTCAGATCAAAACAGCAACAGGTCAGGGTTACCAGCTAAGGGACTGCCACTGTATCTGCAAGGAAGACACGTTATTTTCCAGTAGTTCTCGCATTTCCAGTTCAGAGGACCCAGTCTGAAAAGTAGTGAATGTCTCAGATTCTGGTTTGACAACACAGTTAAACCAGTTTTAGGGATGCAAGTACCAAACTGAAATACTGTATCTGTATATACACAAAGGGTCATCCTGGTATAAATTAATTAAAAAAAAAAAATGGACAGGTTAACATTTCATTGTCAGACCAGACGTCTCCGACACATCTATGCTGTGAATGATCTGCTGAGTGGTACTGCCACTGTAAGCAGTTCAGGTGGGATTCAGCTCACCTGTTTCTAACAGTCTTCCCTGTCTCCTCTTTTTAATCAGTGGAGAGATAAGGCCGTTCAAAGAAGCTACTCATTTAATCAAATTTTAAATCTAATTTGCAGTGAGATTCACACACAATGACAGTTACTCCAAATGAGAGCATAGGGCAGCAACCTTAGATGTAGACATCTACATTATAGGTGTATCTCCCATTACAGCCTACTTGCACTGGAAGTTTTGTGATATGAATGTCAATATTCTCATTTACAATTTGCCGTTAACAATCTCAAGATGATTTAGTTAAAGAATGCCAGTTTTGGTCTAGAGCTCTAAATTGGTAATTTGCTTGCCTGGCCAACTAAGACTTTTTTTTAAAAAATAGGACTTTTTGTATTTAAAAAGAAAATAAAAGTAAAAAATGCCCCACTATGGTTTTCAAGTCTGAAAAGTAAGATTTTAAAAACTGTTCTGACTTTTCACAGTCTTTTTGGTCTAGGCCTAGGACCAATTTGACAAATACTTTTCACTGTTCTGAAACTGCATTTTCAGAAAAATAAGTTATCCTGCTTATAAAAAACAAACTAGAACCCCACAAACAAACAGGCTGTCCTCCCTCAGTCACTTCTTGATGAAAAGTGTTTCTCCAGTTATATCACAACATATGTAAACACTTATATCACAACATATGCAACAACATGTTTATAGAACAGCATGTTTCCATTGGCTTTATAGGTCCTTACATAACCCCAATAATTTCAGTGTGTATGTCCAGATACAGTTACTAAACAGGCAGTTATTTCATTGAAAGCTTTGATATGATTTGATTTCCAAATGTTAATGGATGCTTAATGGTCATTATTCTTTTTCTGCTGGATTGTTTTGGTTTGTAGGTAGCTATTTATTGATTTATTTTTCATTTATCAAGTGTTCCTATTGCTAGTCTCCAGGCACATTCAGAATAAAAACATCTTATAGTTTGTGTATTACTGAGACACAGCCTTTCATTAAAGCAGTCTAGTGATAACTGTATCAGGTCTGGTATTTCTGACAGCTTTGATGTCACTTTTAAATATATCTGCTACTACAAGGTAAATCATTAAGATCAAAGCACTGAAGTAATCAGTTTGCATTACATACTGGGAGATTTAAACAGACAACAGTAGTCACCAGCATTACCTTGCCAAGCCACATCTGAATTAGCAACACACAAAGACCCTTCCCACCAGATTTTCACCCAAATACATCCATGGTCAAAGCCAAGAAACTCACTGTACAAATTATCCCTAACTATAACCTCAGAGAAGCTTCTAAAAGCAGTGCCTGAAATTCCAATATTTTAGTAAGTCTTTCATCTTAGCCAGTTTTTGGGTTAGCTGAGCAGATACAGCTACTGCTACATCAAGACAAACTGCCCATCTGCAGTCCAGGGCATGCGCTGCCTCCAGCCTCTGGAACTAATGAGGGGAATCACTGCATTTTGCAGACTCCACTCTAAGCTTGCAGGAGATAACATACTATGGTTACTGTTGCGGTTTTGGACTAAAAATGCAATTGCACACTTTCAGTCTGAATATCAACTGGTGAGAAAAAAGCTGGGGGTGAACGGACACTAGGATGTTTGAGAAGATGTTGTATGCTCTTGCACAGGTACTGCTTTTCTTGTTTTCTCCCTGCCCAGTGCTCTCAGCTGAGACTGAAAATCTGCATCAGCAGACAAATCACAGCCTCCAAACCCCACTGCACTCAGAAACTGGATCCCTCAGAAGACCTGGTTGCACACTGTGGGTCAGCTCACTTACCTTCCGGCACCTGTAAAATTGTAGCTTTTCTTTCTGCAAAAAAATGATCAAAGCAGTTGCCCTAGAAAATACTGGTTTGAGTTCCATAAATGCTATACTTTTAAGACCGTAAGTATACTGCCATTTATTTGGTTGTTGATTGGGGTTTTTTTCAGTTTTCTTCCTAGAGTTTACAAAAAGAAGGGCAAATTAATAACTGGGACTGATAAAACAGTCACCTAGGAGTCCCATTTATGTGAAAGTTCTCATGTCTGCACTCGACTATGATAATACACATCCATACCAGTGTATTCAAGTGCATGTCTAATAGCTGAAGCACATGCCAACTTGTGTACATCATATCATAGAGCTACAGAACTGAGGTAGATCCTGGCATGACCTGAAGAAGCGGTGCACAGCTTTTTAGTGTGGTGCAAACTTGTATGTGTGTTTCTAAACTAAATAGCTTGTTTCAGTTCATTTTGACTTGCCCAATAAAATTTTCTGAAATGCCTTTGGAAAAGAAGTAGAATTTTAGTTTGAGAATTTCTTTCTAAAAACCGCACATCAAAATAGCAGCTTGTATTTATTTACATGTAAGAATAAAAATCAAAGTATCTTTGCTCACAGTGAAAGTTTCCACAAAGGACGTCACATTTATACGAGAGAGAAATGGAGACTGTGTCAGAGAGGGAGTAAGGTAAAGGACACAATCAGGTAGTCAGTCGTGCCTGTGCCTCCCTTCAAAGGGGAGTCCCTTTATGGGATTACTCGTGTATAAAGCTGAGCATGGGAATAATAGCAGAAGGCCACTGAATCATAGAATCATAGAATCATAGAATCATTGAGGTTGGAAAAGCCCTCTAAGATCACCGAGTCCAACCGTCAACCCAACACCACCATGCCCACTAAACCATGTCCCTAAGCGCCTCATCTACACTTTGAGAATTTCTTTCTAAAAACCGCACATCAAAATAGCAGCTTGTATTTATTTACATGTAAGAATAAAAATCAAAGTATCTTTGCTCACAGTGAAAGTTTCCACAAAGGACGTCACATTTATACAAGAGAGAAATGGAGACTGTGTCAGAGAGGGAGTAAGGTAAAGGACACAATCAGGTAGTCAGTCGTGCCTGTGCCTCCCTTCAAAGGGGAGTCCCTTTATGGGATTACTCGTGTATAAAGCTGAGCATGGGAATAATAGCAGAAGGCCACTGAAGTTAATGGAGTTACCAGATAAGGAGCTTCCATTGTAGCAGTGCTAAGAAAATGTGTCTGTAATTTCCTCACCTCTTCTAATAATTTGCTTCAGAAGACCCGATTCGAAAAGCAGCAGCTAGCTCAGACCATTTCAGCAACACGGGAAATCCCTTTTGAAGGCTCCTACTACCAGTTTGAAAGCACTGCAATCACACGATCTAAAGTGCCAATCTGATGTAATCTCTGCTCACTCTATGATGTTCAAAAGGGATGATGACAGGTTAATTTTATACCAGCAGACTTCATGCCAGACTAGGGATTGCCACTTTATGCCAGATCAGTTATTGCTTATCCTCCCAGCAGGTATAAAAGCATAAAGCTGGAACAAATGCCATGGCACATGTTCTGGTTCACTCAGCTGATACATGATGAAGGGGATCAGACATGTCCTGCTGAGATCTGGCAACGCACAGGTCTGGTACTAATGATCGTGGACTCATGATCTTAGAGGTGGCAGGACTGATCTGCCTGGCCCCACAGTGAAAGCTGGAGAAAAGTGAGTATGCGGAAGAAAATCATCCACGTTTTGAAGCTTTAGGGCTCACTTACATTTTAAATGAATATGTATCTAAGCAGCATGCAGGCTTACAGCACAATAGGGATTGCTGAGTAACACCACAAGTTCTGGAAGAAGGGCACTTTGTCATGGGTTGAAAAGAGCTGTCCCTTCTGAATGCAAATACTCATTCATCGGGTTACTCAGAAACAGATCTGGGGAGTGCAGAGAAACTCTCTGCTGTGTCGACACAGTGTTCAAACTTTGAGAAATATTTAAAAGTATTGACATAGATTGTCCTCTGTCTTTCCTCCTGCGTGATCATCTCTGTCTTTATAAAATAACTTGCCAACACTTTTTCCAAATTACAAAACAGGTTTTGAAAACAACTACAAAGGTATTTGGGAAATCAGATTCTGAGACAGTCAGAGTCCAGCTATACAGCTCTGTTGTAATGAAAAAAGTCTGTTTCTGTGTATTCAGAAAAACTCTTCAAGGGGACCTGTAGGGGACCTACATCCATCTCAGAACTATGATGGAGTAGGCTATGCTGATGCCCTTCCAATAAGCTTCATTGTTCTTCTCCCACATTTCCTGTTCTTTGTCACATTTCCTAAGGGTACATAGGTAGACAGAAAAAAATGGTTTAACCACCTCGTACTTTTGTGGAAAATTTCAAGGTCATCTCCATTTTCTACTGAAATAAATCCCATCTCTAGCAAAGACCATGAACCTGTAGTGATAGTATTTTTTCATGACACCATGAAAATTTATGAAAGCTTATATCTGGGAATCTCATCTTACTACTTTCGCAAGTGTTTAGCATTTGCTATTAGTATGACTAGCTTATTGGTGCCCCCAGCATGGTAATGTGAATTTAGTAGTTTGTGTGCTCTCAGTATCTTTTCACAGTCTAGTTTTTACTAATTTCATTACGCCAGTGAATCAAAATTATTTTAAAGATTACTGATTATGTAATGGATTTGTGAAATTGTCAAAGTTCAATGTCAGTGTCAAATGCCAATTTTGTATCTTTCAGAATGATTTCCTGTGACTTTTCCCACCATGTAGCTATTATCTGATAATTTATTTAAATGGATAAATAAACCCACTTTGCTAAAATATGTTGCTTTACTAATAATTAACATTTTCTGTTATTTGGTACTTCATAAATGAATCACCATTTTTGAACTCTCAGATACATTTTTAAGTTCTCAGCTGTCCTAAAATTTTATATGTTCTATTATAGAATACATATAGTATTCAGCATTTTAAATAACAAGCGGTTCAAGTAACATACCAAATTTGTGTTCACTGAAAATAGTATTTCAATATTTGCCTATTTGTATACATGAAGAAATATGTTACCATTTCATTTTAGCAGCATGATAGATTAGAAATCTTTCCCATCTTGAAATGCTAAATAGCAATGTGATTACTGGGCACTTTTTTCCCATTTCTTGTTGTGCTGTGAATTATTTTGTGCATATTTTTTTTTAATCTTGACAGACTGTTGTAATATTTTAAAATGCAATTCTGTTCCTACTGCATCTAAATTAAAAAAAAAAAAAAAAATCCCAAGCCTCATACCCACTGCGATTGGGGTGTCATTGATTTTTTACTGATTATAGACAGCAATGAAATTTGAAAAATCAGAATTATTCAGTTATTGATATGATGGTGTATTAATGCTTAGATGAACTTGTCAGGAAAAATTAAGGATTGGCCAGAAAGTAATTTTAACTCCCAACTCCTGCTCCTTCAGGCTGCTGTGCACAGCTGCAAGCTCTGCTCACATGGAAATGTCTCCAAGTCTGTTTCTTCTATTCTTTAATATTAAATATAGGGTCAAGTCTCATTTTATAATTATGTTTCACCTCAGTAGCTTAAAATTTTACCAAACATCATCTTTCTCAACAAAAACTCAGAGTACATACATTCTCCTTACCAGAACACCAGATGTAACACCTAATGTTAGGTGATTTGTGCCCAGTGTTTTCAAAAATGAAAATTGATTTTGTCCAAAAGGAAATGGCCAAAGTGGTATGCCTGGCTTTTGGTTTTCAGCTGATCTTCCCCACACCTAAACAAAAAGCCAGAATACCTGAATAAACATTTTAAAATCCTTTTTAAATCCTTTCAGACTGATATACAAGATGTGTTTGATAACAAGAACATCATTGCAAAACAGGCTATCATCTGTGCAATACATATGAGTTGCTTCCCCAAGATGTTTTGAAAGGAGTTTCCCAAACTTATGTGTAATTACAATGTTCTGCTCCTTGTCGTTTCCAGGAAATAGAAATAGAAGAAGCGTAGGATGGCCTATTTTGTTCCAAACAGCTTACTACTTGCTTCCCACAGACAGATACTCTTTAAAGACATACAGATAGCATGATGCACATGCATGACACACAAAATCATGCAGCCATCATGCAGCCACATGATCAGCTTCTTAACCTGATGGGCAACTACACCACAAAATTAAAGATTAATTTTCTGACCATGTTGGCAAGCTTGTCCAAACCATCCAGTACATCAGAGGACATGGGAACACATGATCAGAGCAGAAGAAATCACAGGTCACATCTTTGACAGCAGGCTGTAGACAGATTATCTCACAGAATTTTTATGTACAAATCAACCAAGGAAAGTCTGCAGGGATGCAGACCTCCTGCCATTGATTATACCATGTGTGCTTGATAAAACTGGCAAAAATTGAATTCCTGAGCTGTATGGTGTCATGCACCGTATAGTACCAAAAGAAAAGGGGGGAAACGACCACTACTCAGACTCCACAGTCAGGCGGGTACCATATGGTGACAGTTTATTATGACAGCCAGAATCCTGAAGCAAGCATACAGGTTCACAAAATAGTAACACATAACATGACACAACTACATACACAGGGAGGGCTCCAGGGAGCCGCCTCCAGTCCACATCCTTTTGTGCTTTTGTTGCCACGTGGTCTCAGTAGATAAGCCCTTGGTTGGGTCTTATCTTTTACTCAAATGCGCCGTCTTCTCCCCTTCCCTCTTATTTTAATAATGAGCAGCCGTAACTGCTGTATCACTAAACTAAGCGCTCGGTATCACAAGTTGGTTTTACTTTTAACTTTATGCGGGCGAGGTTCTCCTTTTACTTCCCCGCCTTAGGTTTTCTCTCTCAGTGGGTTCAAATATGTTTCAGAGCCTGGGTCTTTAGGCCCTTTGACATAAGTTTAGGCCTCAGAACTGCGAGAGGTGTGGCAGAGGCGGACTTATCAAGGATGACAGTGTCCGAACAGGCGAGAGCTATGGGGCCTTCGCTCCATCCTGTCCCCCGTTTCTGCGCAGTCATTGCTCCCTTGTGTCCAGCTACATGGGGGCATGGGCATCACATATGGAAACCAAGGAATTGAGTGTATTCCTCTCAGTAAAGGGAGATTTGTATTGTAAACCTTTTATATCATCAGTCAGTTCCTATTCAGTGAAGGGCAGGAAATAATTTCTAACAGCACAGAAAGTTTTCTGCTCCTTCAGAAAATTAGGTAGAGATGATATAAATTTAGCCAGCATGCCTAACTTGCAAGAGATGAGTTGCAATGAGTGGCTATGGCACTCATAGAATTGGCTGTCAGGGGACAGCCATGCAAGTTACAAACACCAGCAGAGCGTGAGGAAGAAGTTCAGCTGAAGTTGCATCTTCCATTTGAATTAGGCATCTTGAGCTTTACCTCTAAGGATTTTTCTTGGCTTCATAACCAAAGTATGGCTCAAAGAGCAACTCAGTAGCACAGGGTGTCAATAGCACCGCTGCTATTCAGAGATGAGCTATTTTTTGTGGGTTTTTTTGAGCATACCAGACAGAAAAAACATTCAATAATATTTCTGCTCCCACATACTACATTTCAAAGTACAAGCTGAGACAAAAGATTCAAAACATAACTCCTTCCCCTCTTGTCATATGCCTCGTTGCTTACTCTGGGAAACTGAGGGGTGGGGTGTGTGTGTTCAGTTTTGGTTTTACCTGAGTTGAAGATGAACTCCTTCCTTTTTGCTTCTTTCTTCAAAAAAACTTGACTTTTTTTTAACCTGTCAGGAAATGAGTTTTCTGTGCTATCAACAAATATGGCTTTTGATACTCTGAACTTTCCTCCTCCTTGTTCTCAGGTGCTGGTTTCTGAATCACAAGACACATTCAGTCAGAGCATTCCCCTCTTAGCAAATTTCCTCCATGCTTACTACCGTTTTCCTTAATTCCCGCAATCATTCATGCCTGAATACCTTTCCTTTTGGTCACTGTATTTTCAGTGCTGTTTCAGCTCTTTATGCAAATATATGAGAGATTTTTCACTGTAAATTTGTTGTCTATCATGGTTTTTCACTCACTGTTTTGTGGGGGTTTTTTTGGTAATGAGTCATTCCTGACATACCAATAATGTAGATGTTAAAGTTTTACTTTAGAGTGCTATTTCTGAGTTGTCTCTTTAATCCCTCTTTACTTTGGGGACTCCAATTACCTCAGCTATGAATGAAGCAGAAATACACAAATGCAACACAGTAATCACAAATTAATTCTTGCTTTGACCACATAGTTGGTCTCCTTGTTGCAAACTTTAGACAGCTATCTACTGTCACATGGATTTTAAAGGTCCCCCATAGCTGCTACATAAAGGAAGAACAAAGCTCCAGTTTTCAACTTCTTTTAAATAAGTGACAGCCAACACTTTTTCAAGTATGAAAAAGACTTAAGAAGTTAAATGTAGTGTAAAAGAGACAGCTAGAAGATTATGCGATTAAATTTGAATGTTTTAAGGAAGTTTTTATAAACATTACCAGAGTTTTCAACTGCCAGATCAACAGCAGTAAAATTATCCAAAATGCATATCTGATCTTGTAGCTCCCAGTATGGATTTCCTCTTTTTATCTTATTGTCTTCAGGAGGAAGCACAAACAATAACAGTAAAGGCTAAAACCCATCCATTTTTGATCCATACAAAGATCAATGATATGGTAGTATTCTATGGTAGGTAGAAGAGACTAAATTTTGTAGGTCCTTGAGTAGATTATTTGCAGGTGTACTGTGTACTGTGATCCTTAATGATGCCGTAAAATTTCTCTAAACTATTTTTCAGGTATATTAAAGATACCTAGAACAGAATACCATTTTTAACATACATCTAAACTGATAATATAGTTAATATAAAAAATATAAAATAACATTAGATTGGATTCCAAAATGTAGTTTTGTTTTATATTTAATTAATATGGGTTTCATTCTCTCTTTTTCTTTTTTCTTTGATTTCTCTGGTGGAGAAAAGGAATATTCACCTAGGGAAGTGCAGATTGTAAGATCATAGCATATTGAAGCAGATACAACTTTACTACTCACAAATTTTACTTATTAAATAACAAGAACTGTCACGAACTAAGGGATCAAACAAGTAAATACACAAAGTCCTGAATTAACCACACCATTTCATTTCAGTCTTAGAGACACAACATACACTTTCATTTCTGTACAAGCAAAGTTTATTTCTTTCTGTCTTTCTTAATAGAAATTCAAGCAGAAATCTGACCAGTCTGCTGGTGATTTTTTTTTTCCTTTTCAAGTATAGGTTACCTGTTTCTAAAGCTTAAAAAAACCCCCTGCACCATTAAATATCAACCACATCTTTATAGAAAGTGTATGGTTATGCATGGTGTACAGTCTGAAAGCTTGTATGGGGTTTCTATAGAGGTGAAATATATTCAAACTTAAGTCTAACTTCCTATCATTGTACTATCAGACAAGCAATATTGTTCTATTATGTTGCGTAAATTAATCCAATTCTATTATTAAAATGCTGTACTATAAGCAGCAGAACTAATGAAACTCAGCTTCCTACAGATTCTGTCCTATTCCTGAGTTTCCCTCCTGCATCCAAAATAGTGTGCCCAATACCTTCACCTACCTGTCATGTCACCTGGGCTTACCCTAAATTACTCTAATTCCTTCTCACATCTCCTAGCTGCCTCTGTCTGAACCAGCAGGTGGACATCACAAAAAGCATCACATGGCTGGTTCAGAGCTGCACATGGGCTAACTGTCAAGTCAGGACCTGTGTGCAGACTGGTTAACCAGCCACTACCCTAAGCAGCCCAGACAAAATGATCTGGACTTGTTCCCCCTTTTCTATCAGTGAAAGAGTGATTACAGGAGCCACCTTTAATTTTCACAAACCTTGGAGAACCTCAGTGTGTTTGGGACCATCACCTTCCTTCTTCATGTAGTTGAAACTGGTCAGTAAGTTCTAATGTTCCTAGGGAGGAGTGGGGTAGGTGTTCCAGCCTGGCATCTCCTGTCTCATCTTCTCAACGATGATCGGTTTTGCATTTCCATTCTCCGGGGAGTGTCACACAAAACGTAGATGTGTTTTCCAACAAAAACCTCTGGGACTGTTGATAACCAAAGTGAGTGTGTCTTCCCCTCATTAATGGGGGTTGCTGTGCCTGGCTGATAGTAGGTCTCCTTTGACTTTTACATCCTATCATCAATCATCTCCTTTGACCTTTACATCCTATCATCAACAGCTAGGTCAATGTGATTGTTGTAAATCAACTTCTGAAAAAATATTCCCATTCATACTTTATGCTTACTAGTGGAAGACATAGGCTTCCCCCTGACTTTCACTTACTCATTGCATGAACATTGAATGTACAGCTATGGTAGGAACACTGTACAGTGGGCAATGTATGCTTTGTAATTTTTAAAATGTCATATCACATATACAGATTGGGAGGTGGAGAGCAATGAAACATGGTAATACAGATCACAGCACTTGGTCTTGTGAGATTTAGGATATTCTGCATGAGGTATTCCCAGTTTTCCCAATAAAGCGGTACAGAACAAGTAGAACATTGAACAAGTAGAACAAATCAGTAGAAAGCATGGATGAGCAGGAAATTTAACCTCAGAGCATTGCCATAGGTCATAAGAAAGGATAAGACCAGGTGTAGCCTCTTTGGCTTTGTGGGACCAATTCTAAAGTCTTTACATATTTAGTAAATAATGTAAAAATAACACTATATATCTAACAATATTTAGGTTATTAGGTTATTAATAATTTATTAGGTTTATTAATTATTAGGTTTATTAATTATTTATTAATTTAATAATTAGTAAATTATTAAATAATT
>NW_008795319.1:624565-627632 GCF_000699145.1 Aptenodytes forsteri | reverse complement strand
GTAGATGAGGCACTTAGGGACATGGTTTAGTGGGTGGTGGTGTTGGGTTGACGGTTGGACTTGATGATCTTAGAGGTCTTTTCCAACCTCAATGATTCTATGATTCTATGATTCTATAATATATTCCATTACAGAATTAAACAAGGTAGTAACATTAAGTTTGGGTGAGCAGTGCTTACTGAGCATCAAGATGAGAAGTAATTCTATTTCAGTGAATATCTTAATTGAAAGCAATACATTTCATTTTCTGATATATTAATATTTGCATTTTTAAAAGATAAATTTGGCTAGACAATTCTAGTTTGGTTTGGACCGTGATCCAGACTGCACAGAGATCTCTCTTCAGTCCTATCAACTTGTGCTACCTGAGTTTTTAAAAATTCCATCAACTGCTTTCTGTTGTTGGGGGAAAAGGCCAACAAATTCACAATTTCAATTTAAACTGAATCTTAATAATCTGTATTTAGACTGTTTAATTTATCTTGGCAAGATGTAGAATTAAATACCAGTAAAAAACGTCAAAAATGGGTTAGTTCCTGCTCTTAAAGTCTGTGATAAATCTTCCATTTCTTTTAATGGAAAAAGAATCAAGCCACAATATTTCCCATCTTTCCCTTAATTACACTCACCACAATTTACTTTCCATTCAATTCTAGTGCTCATCATGCATTACAGTTCTTGCCTTCCAAACATGTAGATCAAATTCCAGAGTAAATACTCAGATTAACTAGTTCATTAACATTAGTTTCTAGTACTTCTTTGTGTTTACTGGGAGCAATTCCTCAGTTCCCCTCAATTTTCAGATTCTTTTCCTTGATGTATTATAAAAGTGTACAAACTGACGTTGTCTAATCTGATGTGTGGCCATTCTTAACCTATATGTAATATTTCTGTATAGGTTTTGTCATAAATAGGAGTCCTCAATCGAATTTCAGGCCCGGGTTCTGTTAAAGAGCTCAGTTGCAACATTTGAACATTTTAAATACATCTCAAGAGAAGAAATGCAGGATAGTGTCTCTAAATGATAAAAAGCTGAAACATCTAACATTTTCAACTTTTAAATTTCTGTAAAATTGGAGTAAAATATTAAAGGCTCAAAGAGAAATGCTCTGCAGAGGGACTTGTTAGTGGAGAGCGAGCCCTGGAGTGCTACCTTTCTGATTAAGATAACACTCAGTAGGGAATCTGTTTTGAATTCTTTAGGCTGAAGGAATAAATGCCATGGGAAGGATAAAATAAATTCTTGCTAAACAAATGTACAGCAAGTGTAGGAGTAGCATAATAAGCATAATAAGCACAAGAACTAAGTGAGGATCACAAAGGGAAAGTTTTGAAGAAGTATGGGAGGTAAAGAGAATAAGAAATGAGTATCACATTAAAACATCCATGCCAAGTCACAGGTTAAGCGTGGATTTGCAGCAAAAATGGAAAACATTTATGAAAAAGCACAAGGAAAGAACTTAAGTATAAGATTTAAAAGCATTGAGAATAAAATCATAAGCAATGGCTAGAGATGATCAAAGAACCAAAACTCTGTGTCAAGAAAGAGTCATTACAGATGATTGATTAAAACTGAAAAAAAAGGGTGTTTAGAAAACAAAGACTCATATATGAGAAATAAAAAGAGGAAAATGTCCACTGATACACAATGTAAATAATTTTAGATGGAAAATGATTTTTAATAGCAGGACAAAAATTTACCACTGTGGCTATGTTTTGAAGTTTATCACCTATAGTTATCTTTCATTTCTATATGATGACCATGTATGTGTGCTGAGATATTTAGGAACTCACAGTTACCTGTGTGTTATAAATGTCTGTTTCCATTGAGTGTTCTGCACCAAACTCTTATCTTTGCATTATCCATAGGTTTTCTATAATATCCCTGTTGGCTCTATGTATGGACTGACAATGCAATGGAAACTACCAAAACAGAAGCTTCATTGGCTTAGTTCATCACTTGAAAACAGACATCCATTGTATAACATTTTTCTTTCTTCTTTTAACATTGTTATGTGAAAGACTGTTAAAACTACTGTTGCTCTGATTTGTACTTTCTCTGATTTTTACTGTGTACCTACCTTTAGGATAACTCACATCAAAACCTCATACTAAGGTTACCCTTGCTCTCATGGGAGCAGCTCAGAATTTTTTTTCCTTCCACTCCTGGGAAAGAGAGCGAAGGAAACATTTCATTGGCATTTCTGTGAGGTTGTTCTCGCCTACCCTGCACTGGAAAGGCATAGGAGTCGCTTTAAAGGTTTAACTGACTTTGGGGTTCTTCTGTTTTGAAAATTAGTATCGTCATATTGTGATAAACTTCCAAAGCTCAGCAAAGCTCCCCTCAGGCCAGTTTAAAGTTTACTGAAGTAATGAAATATTGGTGGCTAGCAGTGGAATAAACACAAAATAAGTATATGAGAAGTAAAATGAATGATAACAAGCATGAATAATTTCCCAGAGTGGACATGAATGTCACATGTAAAAACAGAAGAACAGAAAAACCGGAAGAAGTGGAGGGATTCAAGGTAAAATCAGAGCCCTGACCTGTAACAGAACTGAATGAGAAGCACTTGGAATTTAGTGGTAAAAGAGCAGATGCATGAGATTAGTAGAAAAATAACAACACATATAAAGAATGAAGTTAAAAATGTTAACAGATAAAGAAAAACCATGCTCTACATTGCAGAATAAGGGCTGAGATAAAGTCTTGTTTTCCCTTAGAAACTCTCTCTAGGAAAACTAAAATGCCCAACTTAAATGCCTCTATGCAAATGCACGTAGCATGGGGAATAAACAAGAAGAGTTAGAGACATGCACATGCCTGCAGGGCTACGACGTTATTGGCATCATGGAGACGTGGTGGGATGGCTCCTATGATTGGAGTGTTGGGATGGAGGGATACAGGCTCTTTAGGAAGGACAGGCAGGGGAGATGAGAAGGGGGTGTTGCCCTCTATGTCAATGACCAGCTGGAGTGCATGGAGCTCTGCCTGGGGATGGATGAGGAGCTGACCAAGAGCTTGTGGGTCAGAATTAAAGGGAAGGCAGGGACAGGTGACATTACG
>NW_008795319.1:610113-622390 GCF_000699145.1 Aptenodytes forsteri | reverse complement strand
TGTTGCGACAGGACAAGGGGGAATGGATTTAAACTAAAGGGGGGTAGATTTAGACTAGATCTAAGGAAGAAATTTTTTACACTGAGGGTAGTGAAACACTGGCACAGGTTGCCCAGAGAGGTGGTGGATGCCCCACCCCTGGAAACCTTCAAGGTCAGGTTGGATGGGGCTCTGAGCAACCTGATCTAGTTGGAGATCCCTGCCCTTGGCAGGGGGGTTGGACTAGATGACCTTTAAAGGTCCTTTCCAACCCAAACTATTCTATGATTCTATGTTCTATGGAAACAAACTATTCTATGATTCTATGTTTCTATGGAAACAGATTCTAAAACCAAGCATGCAGAATAGTGAATACAGGGTTTAAATTTCCAGGGTCACACATTTAAACATAATTTAAGGGTATACATAAATGGAATTTAAATCAGTGTTCATGTGGAAAATTAAGTATCCCTTCCCTTCATTTCTGTTGTAAACTGAATTTATGAATAGTAGCTGAGAAATGTAAAACCAAAGACTTACTTTCAATTTAACACGTGTTTTGTGAAAAGGAAGAAAATACATCTGTCTCTGTACTAATTATCCAGACAAATTGGAAGTGAATATATCTTTCATTTAACATGACAGAAATCATACATAATGATACATAATCTTTTCAAAGTTGGTGCAATATCACTGCTTTCTTCTTCAACAGTGTCCGCTGAAATAGCTGGAGAAGATCCTGCCTGTAGGATACTGCCTAATACTTAGGCCCAATTTCACAGGAAGCTTTAAGCAACAGCTCTACCTGAAACTGAGGATTTTTATATTCACTGTGAGCTTTAGCAAATGCACTGACATAGTAAAAAGATGCTACTTCTTTTGTCCATTCACATCATAGAGTCACCATGGATTCAGGGAATGAAGCTGCGGGGTTCTGATCTTAGGCACCTCTAACAGAGACCTCCAAGCCACATTAGGTCATCAGCTGCATTCTGCTAAACCACAGTGACTGATCATCAACCATCCACTATTTTTAGCCTTGACGTACAACATTTGTTTTTGTGGGGCTCTTCTCAAGACAGATCCTGCTTCTCAAGAGACCAAAATTCATGCATACCTTTGAATACTCAGGTATTCAACTGACCTTAAAAATAATTTCTATGACCATAAGCATGTATGTGAATGATTTTCTGGACAACGCTATGGTGCTCACTACCAAGATCAATCCTCAAACAAAGAAAGAACAAAGAACATTGGAATGTGTTATTAAAAGTACTTGTAAAAACTTCTTCTAAAAATAACAAGTGAAAATCTACCTATGCTAAGAACCAGTATCGAAACTCTCATCAATCAAAAGTCTTGTCAAGGTCTCATCTATTTATTTCTGTAAAGAACCCATCATGACAGTCTTTGAAATTCGATGTCTATCTGTATATCATATCCTCTATCAAATATATTTTATACACTTGATAAATCAATATATATACCTGATTACATTTCAAAACACAAATATATATACTGAAACTAGAAAGGGAGGGGAAATAAAAGTTAGAAAATACTGAAAACGTATGTCCATGGATACACAGTGCAAAATAAAAGTAAGCAAAGAAACTTTGGGCTACCTATAATCTTTTAAAAGAAGTGCATAGTAAAGGTATTTTGTATATCCCTTTTTGTACTTGACTGTAATTCAGTGAAATCTGTAAGGATTTAGAGGGCCGAGCCGCCTCTGAGATGTAGACCTGAGGGTGCAGTGAAGTTGGGTTGTTCTTGTTCCCCCTATAGAAATCTGCTTTTTCTTTTCCCTTTGATAAAGCCGGCCAGATCTGCTGACTATTGTGTGAGGCCACTGATCACCACCTGCCCATCCTTTCACAGTCCTTTGATATTCATGTTTCTCCAGAAAGAAGAAAAAAGAGCAATCTCCAGGCAGCATGCAATGCAAGAGCTGCAATGTGCTGAAGGCTTATAATGGCCATTCTCAGTACTTAGTGTGCATTCAAATGGGGGCAGGTAGAATTTCTCCTGGGTTTAGGTGAAGAAAGGGCCTCCCATACTCCAACGTATGAATGCTTCATGATTGTAATGTAGATAGACGCCTGTGTAATGCATTCATATAGAGATCTTAAATACATGTGATAATAAAACATACACATTTTTTTTCCTTCACATTTCCGTTTTTGCCAGTGCAGTTTTCCTTGAATTAAAACCTTTCTGCAGAGGAATTTACAGAGTGGTGTAAAATGATGGTATCCTGAACAAGAAGTCAATGACTTCTCATAATTCAAAAGAACACAAAATGTCAGCCACTCCTTGATTGACTTGCATATGCCTCCAAATGAAGCCAGTAGGAATTGTACCTCTTCAAGGGGAATAAACTGTGCAAAAATGACAGAATTTGAGAAATGCAAATGTATTTATTTATTTAATACATTCAACTCTTTGCTTTAAAAAAATCAAAGACGATAATTTTACTTTTTACAAGGAAAGATAAAACAGAAAAAGGGCTTTACATGCACTCTGCATGCACTTTTATTGTACCTTATGTCTGTAGAATTGTGAATAATCCTTTTGTGTAATGAAAGCGAAAGACATCGTTCTGAGTCTTAGTGTTGTGTTTTCAAAGTCCCGTTCTGAAAACAGCCCTAAACACAGTTTTAATAAGCTTTGCTTTACTCCAGCCAATTCAGTCACACTGTGCACAGAGCATGAGACAGTCAGCTGAGGAATGATAATAATTCTTTCCCTCCACAGGAGCCCAGAATACACAGTCCAGTGCCAATAAGGTAACAGCTCCCGGAAAGATACCTTCCAAAGGAGGACAGCTGAACCTAGATTCCTTCCCATTTAAAACACTCATAACTGATGCGTGGTGTGAGATGGCTGTGTTTTCAACCGCAGGTTTCACTGTCATGAAAAGAATATATTTCTATGTTTCTGTTTTTTGCCTATTGTGCTCTGCATTTAATTAGCTGTTAAGTAAGCATTTCTTTTCCAATGGAATTTCGCTTCTGTTTTTAAATGACTGCAAACAATGTAGCTGTAAAAGACCCAGAACAACACATCGACATGATATTCCATGGGCAGATGGTGTGCTAGCCTGACCTTGTTTATCACTGGACCACATCCTGTGACAAGGTTTTTTTGTAACAACTGCAGCAGTTCCAGGCTTTCCATGTATGACATTTCTCCCTTCTTATTCAGATAACACAACTGTAAGGTCAGAGTGGCATTTCTAATTGTTAACTTAGTATTGTAGTACCCAATTCTGCTGGAGACCTTTGAAATTTTAAAATACATATTTCAATCAATGCATCAAGATTTTTTTTTTTTGGTAAAAAACAGTACAATGAATGATATTACAATTATTGATATAGACTTTGAACACAGCAGAACTTCTATTAAAAAGAAGATGTGACTTTTTTATTCCTTTCAGGTTAATAAAGGATTTGTTCAAACCACCTGGTTATTTGGTTTCTATTTGAAATGTATTTGGAATTAATTGTCCCAGAAGTTTCAAGCCAGCTATATCTGTAGCAGGTATAAACACATCATTTTTATACATTAAAAATAAAAAAAATCTTTCATATCACATACTTACAATTTTTTTTCCCTAAAAAAATAAGTAGAGGTATTATTTACTACTTATAACACTTTTTTCTGTACAAAGATTTTTAACTCAAACTATATGTATATTTTAAATTCAAATTATATATATCTTAATGTTTCCATCATTCTTGTCTCTTTTACTTTTATTAACTTTTTTGAGTTTCAGCCTCCTCCAAAATTCTACCAAATAAGTAGGAGTTCCAATAGAAAGTAATTTCTGTTCATAAAATAATAATAAATCTAGGGGAGAAGAACATTTATTCTTCTTTCTGTGAAAACCTCCTCTACAGTTTGGCTAGTCCAGATGCTGCCCTAGTTCAGATGCTGCCCTTTAAGAAGAGGGAAAGCTGAAGCTCAAAAGCTGGCACTTCTTTGCACATGGTATGGTCAGCGGAAATTTCAGCAGACTATACTCTTTGTTTTGGCAGTGCTTTGTATGCAGATATGGCTTCAGCTGAAGTTTACACATCTGCAGTTTAAAAACACAATGTCATTTTTCATCCAATCACTAGTCCATGTAAGTGCTAGATTTTAAGCTTTGTGTCAATCCATAGTGCTTTATTTTGGCTTCAGAGTGCAGATCTAACTCCCTAGCAACTGTGATACATGAAGACTCACTCATCAACTTTCAGGCTAGGAATAATACGTAGAATTTATTTATTTGATAGTAAAGGGTGTGTCACAAAAGATAACTCAGAAGACGACCCTAACAGAGACTATTTTGGACAAATTTGGTCAGAAATGTTTCATATCTAATATTTGTACCAAACGCATATAATGACAAATTATATATGTAAAGCAGAGATCTCTGAATTAACACGGTGGGGTCACAGGATGTTCAAAGACTTTTTCTAGAAGATATCAGACTTTTGGGTTCCATCCTGCAGATTGTCATCTTCTGCAGGCACTCAGACTTCCTGCAGCCTAGCAAACCCTGCAGTCCCAAGTCCCTTCTTCAGTCCCGTGGCCCTGGTCATGCAGTGATTATCCTTACCATTACTGTGAGACTGTCTTGGCCTCCAGCAGAAGCTTCCTACACCCTCACTGCCCCTGGAGGGGGCCCGTGGCCTGTGTTAGCTCCTGAAAGGCGTCAGAGAATTACCTGGGGAGAGCGTTAGGTAGCTGGTGCTAAAGCCACAGCAAAGACTCTTCTTGCAATTTAACACTCTACATGATCAAGTCTCAGTGCTCATGCACATGTGCACTGTTTTATTACAAATATAGGTGTTCTCTCAGAGCCTTACTGCATGAGGCTCTATGTAATTTTGTTCTGAGAGTTCTTTATTTCTACAGTCATAGACTCTTATTTCTTCTAACAAGTGTCTTCAGCACGCTTCCAAGCCAAGGTGCCTGATGGTCTGAACAATCAGCTTTGTATAGCACAATCCCCTGCCCAGTTCAGGAACTGGTTTTGTCTGACTCTTATGAATGCTTCTTCAAGGTATGTAGTATATATGGAGAAAAAAACCCTCAGAATGCTTTATTATGCTGGTAGGTCCATAGACTCCAAGTCGCCGCTTGAGTCACCCCATATCTGCCCCTTGTCTATACTCTACTGTATTGCTATATATTTTGGTGATTTAATTTAATGCAGAATTCACCTAAAACAGTTGTTCCATATTTCAGGGAAATTCAACAGTACAGAAAGGATAATGATACAAACCCACCCAATCTGAGCGAGCTCTCTAGCAAGTTAAAAGGAATAATGCATATGCTGGAGAAAAGAAAAATTCCTCATAAGAAGGCACAGCAGAGAGCTGCACAAGCAGAACTCCTCACTTTCTTCTGCAGAACTGAAGTATGACATGTTATTATCTGTTTATGCAATGCTACTTCTATTTTGGTTGCTTAGTTCTTCCTATCCAACCATCCTGCTTTCATTTGTACTTCACTAATCCTTAGCTGCTCAGGCTGAAATTTCCTGCTCTGGATAACTGTCTCAAAATGGAAAGTTCTAGGAAAAGAGATTTAACAGTTTCTAGACGGAGATTAGTAAAATGTGCTATTTTCCCATGTTAACAAATTTTTCAGCAATAGTTATACTTAAGAACCTCTAATTCCTCCAGATTTTTCAAAAGAAACTTGGATTTTGCCCTGATATCTTGGTATCTAACGCTTTCAGTGAAAATCACCCTTATACGGCAAAATTATTTTCCTTTGTAAACAACCACATTCCTCACATAATTCATTGAGACTTGATTGAGAACAGCTGTTAAATTATCCAATGATAATCCAATCTCTACTGAACACACTTTGTGCCAAAAGGCACCTGTCTGCGTCTGGACGGTACATGTGTTATCCTACAGACTAGCTGCGCAGAATTTTACTGGACACGTTGCTTGTAGGCATTATCTTGTGTTTACACAGGACATCTGTGTAGTCTAGAATACTCTTTCTTAAAATTGTGAGGTGTGTCCTTCATGTGAGCATGTACATATCTATCCTTGGTCTGCACTGAGAAAATTTTAAGGGAAATATCTGCACCTCCATTCTTTTCCAGTGTAGAATGAATACTACAACAGTCAGTGATGTGAGGAAGGTGACTGCTCCCTAACTATACACCTGACAGTATTTATGACTAAGCTAGTTCTGTTAAACAGTTCAGTCTGTCATAAACAACAGATCATCAGTCTGAAGAGGTATATGAAGGGGTTTATTAAACTGAACAGCAAAAAATGTGGGTTATTCATTACACTGAACAGCAAAAATGTGGGTTATATAGACATTACAGCAAGATCATATACATTTGGATGAAGCCATATTTTTAAAAATACAGCTTTATTTTTTTGCTTTGCTTTATAATGAGGCAGTATATAGATTTACCAATTAACACAGCATGTGTTCCAGCTGTATTTTATAATAAATGAACACCCAGTGGAGAATCTTACAATAAACTATTTTATGCTCCTTTTTAAATGCAAGTATTGGAACATATGATGTTTTTGTTAGGATAACCTACCTGTGGAACTGCAAACTGAAGTTACTTCAACAATACATCTTTAATATACTCTCTTACAATCTGTGTATCTGTATATTATTCTAGCCAGCATGGATTTAGAGAAGAGAAATTTGTGGTTGTATGAACTCACCTCCTATCTGTAATGCAAAAAGATTGATTTTAAGATTATTATTTGAGTGTATTACTTTATCTACATAGCTAAAGACCAGACTAGCATTTTGCTAATCTAAAAAATATTTTGTCAGTCAGAAGACTTCACAAAGGAATTCTGAGTATTCAACTAAGCTCATTAACTAGGAGATTTTATTAGTTGCTTCCTTTATACAACAGCTCAAAACTTTCTGTTTGCATAGTCTTCTTTGAAGTTCCCTTCAGAACAAATATACTGCCAGTCATCCAGACCTCAGGACAGTTGTAGACATAAAGGATTGCATTAATCTTGCCTAACTTTTCATGCCTATAGCACTCATCTGCAGCTAATCTAATCACTCCGAGCTCTGTTTGTAATCAAGGATAGGAACAGGCACTTATGGAGCATAATTTGTCTCACTGTAAAGTGAAGATGAAATAGGCCAAATTTCCTGAGATTAATTTTGTTCACCCAAAAGAGTGCTATGACTTAGAAGGCAGGCAACAGAAGATGTAAAGACAGGGTTAAGGAGGAGAGTTTATAAAAGTCTGCAGCAGGTTAGCCTTGGCCAAATGCCAAAAGCCCACGCAGCTGCTCACTCACTATCACCCCCTCCTCAGCAGGATGAGGTGCAGAGAAAGTAGGAAGAACAGGAATGGGAAAGCTCGTGGGTTGAGGTAAAGGCAGGGAGATCGCTTACTAATTACTGTTGTATGCAAAAGAGACTCAACTTGGCGAAAATTAAATTTAATTTATTGCCAATTAAAATGGATTTGGATAGTGAGAAACAAAAAGCCTAACATAAACCCAACACCTTTCTGCCTCCCTTTCCCAGGCTCTGCTTCAGTCCTTCACTCCAGATGCCCCTAGAGAGGGGATGGGGAATGGGGCTTGTGGTCAGTCCATAACAGCTCCTCTCTGCCGTTCCTTCCCTCTCACTCTTTTTCACTCCTCCAGCGTGGGCTCTCCACAGGCTGCAGTTCCTTCAGAAGATGTCCACCTGCGCCAGCATGGGGTCCTCCATGGGCTGCAGTGTGGATATTTACTCCATCTCAACGGGCTGCAGGGGAATCTGTGCTCTGGCACCTGGAGCACCAACTCCCCCTCCTTCTTCTCTGACCTCGGTGTTCACACTGATGCTTTTCACACATTTTTGCTCACTCCTCTCTGCCTGCGCAGTGTTTTTTACCCTTTCTTGAATACGTTTTCCCCAAAGTGCCACCGCCTTGGCTGCTGGGCTCAGCTGTGCCCTGCGGTGGGTCGGTTGGAGCCGGCTGGAACCGGCTGTGTCCGGCACGGGGCAGCCCCGGCCTCTTCTCATAGAGACCGCCCTGCAGCCCCCACTGCCAACACTTTAAAGCCTACCCCCAATATAAAGCCCAATAAACAATTTGCATTATTTAAGTGTGAAGAACCTAAGAAATAGTAATTCAAACACTTAAATTTACTGGTTTTTACCAGAGTTCCAGCAGTATATTCCACATCCCAATATCTCTTGTACTGGACTGATTTGGTATTTTTTTTATATTCAAATAAGATGACACTCGCGTTTTACTACACCATTTTTCCAGTACTTACTAGAGCTCCAGGGCCTGACAAAATTATGGTCTCTCCTAAGAACTGTAGCCTCTGTTACAAGTCAACAGATCATTTTTGTTATATTTTGTTCATTGTTATTTTATTCAGCCTAAACTCAGACTGTCTTTGGAGAGGACTATCTTTCTCCACTGACTGCCCTGGGAGAAAAAATTTAGGTGCCATTAATATGAGTCCCCTTCGCTGCCCTTCTGGCTAAAACTGAACTTGCTTGAAAACAATCTCCTTTTGTATATATTCCTAATATATTTTCACTGCCTAATAAGGATCAGAGGCAGGTTTACTTTGGGCTGTGAATGTAAGTAAAATAGCATTGAAGAGGAGCAAGTGGACCCCCAAACTCAGATGTGAATTCTTTCTCTCTCCAGAGCACTTCGGTTCCAGGTTGAGATTGTGCCAGACTGTCAGCTCATGGCATGAAGAGGGTCACCTTCATCTCTTTGGGGCTCAGGAAAAGCAATGGATTTACTGAAACAGGTTAGATCTTTTCTGTGTCACCAGTTTACCTAAAATCTTCTTAAATTTGCAGCAGTAGGACACTAGTCATACTGCTGATCTTCTCTCTTACTTTGGCCCATTATAGTGGCTTTCAGTCTTTTAAGGCTCTTCAATTTAACACAAGGTCTTGAGAATATATTGGGATCAGGAGTGTGTGGGATAGATAATCTACAGGTTCCTTTTTTTAATCACAGACACCTGCAATTGAAAAGGC
Organism: Aptenodytes forsteri; assembly: GCF_000699145.1. Lineage (NCBI taxonomy): Eukaryota > Metazoa > Chordata > Aves > Sphenisciformes > Spheniscidae > Aptenodytes > Aptenodytes forsteri. The sequence goes on along the minus strand of NW_008795319.1, from coordinate 613,405 downwards.
TTGAAACCAGTGATGCAGGTGATTTCTTTTCTGCCTATGGAAAAAATAAGTAGGCAGTAGAGTAGGACCCGAGTCAGTTTATCAGGTACCCCACCTTGCCAGTGATGCTTTCCAAAAGCAGGTGCAAAATTATTATCTTTCTGTTCTTCATGGCTCATTTTAGTACATAATTATTGATGATTATTTGTTGACAATGCTGCTGTTCTCATGTAGTCATACCAGTTCTGGCATGCTGATGGTCTAAAGAGATTAGATGCTCTTGCAGTGAAACATCCCTCTGCACTGTATAAGTAAGCAACATAAATGATGAATATGATGGTGGACCTCTTAAGACTCGGTATTAAAATAATAAAGTTACTTTTAGATGTCTATGTTTTAATTGAACATTTACATAGGCTTCAGGAGTTGTGCAGGTATCTACTGTTAGAACAGTAGCCTAAGGAGACCACCGGCATTCACATCTGGATTTTCATGTATAGGATTGCTACTCTCCATTGTCGTATTTCCTTTCTATTTACTCTGCTCTGTAAAAGTTTAATGGACTACACTGCATAGCATTCTATCTTTCATTTGGAAGAGGTATGCCTTTCCAGACTATTGGTATATTTTACAGCATAGTGAAACAAGTCTTCCACATTATTAACTCAGTCTCTCCTTGTAGCTTGTACTTCCAATTTGTCTGATGTGTTATGTCTCAAAGACAAATAGGAAATATATGTGCGGAAAATAACAATAGTGAAGAAGCTCACAGAAACTTTTAAACAGTATTCACATGATTTGACAAATTGTATAGCCACAGCAATGCCATGAGTTGCAGTAACATACATCCTTTCAATGCTCTCATCACTGGTGTCTTTCTAGTACATATAAGCATACTGTGGATTTCATAATCTCAAAGTAAAGTGTTGGGAAATTTTCAAAAGCTCAGTTGTGAAATTGCTGGATTTCCCAGTATGGCCAGCACTCTGTTCAGGATTTATAAGAATGGCTTAAATGATGAAAATGTCAAAATAATTTGAGAGTTCTTTTTCTTTATTTCTGAGCTCTTAAGTCTTCCTGTCCCTTTATGTTAGAAATTTACTTTTAATGTACAGGAAAACTGAAATGTTCATTTTAATAATTTGATTGTAATACCTTGGACTTTATGAAAACAGCAATGTTCCAACAGCTGTGATAAAACTGGGCTAAATGTGAACACTGGTTTCCAACAAATATACACTTGCATGTGCATCTACTAGTAACTAGGTATTAATAAGAATCATGGAGGAAGAATATGTTACAACAAGGAAAGTTGTAATTAATCTGTTGCTTGATTGTACTATGTGCACAATAGGAAAATAGTAGTAATAATTATCCATAATGAGTTTTATATAAGAAACCATTGCCTTTGTCTAGAATGGAAATTCTAGGTCTTGGTGCTAGAATTTTCATTTTAGACTCTTTCTTTAGTGGTGGACAAGTAATGTGGATCACAGGCATAACATCACCTGTGTTCCTTGTCTTTTCACTTTCCCTAATTAGGACTGTTTGAACCAACAGTCATGGGGTACTTTTTTGTTGAGTGGCTGTGCTCTTCACCACAGGTCACCATTCCTATTACCATTTGTTTCTTTGTTTATATGTGGCAACTTTCACATGTGGATCTTCCAAGGCAGTCTTCTTTCTGGCCTGCACCCCATGGCCTTCCAGCCACATTCACTGAGGAACACTTCCCAGGCCCACAGCATTTCTGTAGCCTATACAGTAACTATGTCTTACACAGGCTGAGCCCAGGCTGACTGCTGCCATCAGCTGAGATGAAGGATTTGACAGATGGAAAACTTGTGGTACCTTTAAACAGATCCAAAGTGGATGTTGTGTCACTTCTTACATACATGGGAAAGCTAGATGTAGCACTTACTGCTTCTGCAGATATGGTTCTTCATATCTTCTAAAGATTTGTAGGGATTTAACAGGTTTAATTCTGAAACAATGAAGTAGTTGATCTTCTTCTTAGGAGGATTCCTTGTCTTTTGTCACAAGGGTATGAGATTTTAGGCAGCTGAGTGACAAGCATCTACTTTTTGGTAAGGAAGCTGTCTGGAGTGCAGGCTGTGCCAGTTGTGGGTTCTATCATCCTTTTGGATCCAAAGTATCTTTGCCATATTTGCTTCATATCTGGATGACTGTCAGTATCTACCAGCGTACATCTCAGAATGAACTTTTCCCATTTGAAGAATGGTTGGGTCGTTTTACTTATATGTGTATGTAGTGTGTACAAATCCATGCTGCTCTTGCCTGCCTCTCTTTCACATACATTATACTTCCCTGGTGCTATTTTCTGTGCATTAATATTATGTTCCATCTCAGAGGTCATTGGTGGGAACTGACCTGCCCTGCAGTGGCTCTTGTATTGCCCTTTCCTGGTCAAATCTGCTCTTTTGGACCCTGTTTTTAAGTCCTAGCAGCTCTGTATGTCCATATCCTCATGTTTTTCTTCACCTTACTTCTCTGCTGTGGATGCTAGTTAGCTCATGTAATTCGTATTCTTTTCTTGAATCCACAAGAGAGGCAGCAGCAAGTGAAAGACATCTTCTGGTCACTTTCCTCTGCTGTAGTGCTACTCAGCAGTTGTCCCAACACTGACTAGGCATTCAGAGGATCAGGAACCAGGTAAGACAGAAAGCAAAATGGTCTTGCCTGTTCCAAGTTCACAATCTCAAGATCAGTAAAATTTTGAAGGGAAATATGAAGAAAAAATTTTCTATTGGCTTCAACAGGGGCCACAATTTTACATTCTTTGGTTCCAGTCAGATCTTCAATATAATTGTCAGATACCATTTTGAAAATAACATGTATAATGCACTTACAATGGTCATCAGAATGGTTAAGGGATGTTTTCCTCTTAAGCCACTATTTTGAGGCTTTTATAAACTGAAAATTATTGCTTGCTTGGATGACCTTTCTTCAGGAACGTTTTCAATGCCAAGGTATTTCTTTTCTTTGACTGAAGGAGGGGTTTGATAAAATTAAATGTTTCTGGTTTTGAGCCATCTGAGTGGGAAAAAAATTACACTTTCATGCTTTGGAAAAGCATGACGTTGAGATGCTTATTTGCACTGAGTACTGCAAAATGACTTAATTTTATCTTCAAATTTGTCACTCACAGAAGACTAATTACATTTTAAAGAAAGATTGTTGTCGTGGTTTATCCCCAGTCAGCACCTAAGCACCACACAGCCCCTCACTCACTCACTCACTCCCCCCTGGTGGGATGGGGGAGAGAATCAAAAGGGTAAAAGTGAGAAAACTC
>NW_008795319.1:609457-609667 GCF_000699145.1 Aptenodytes forsteri | reverse complement strand
TGAAAAGTCCTTGGCTGGTGTAAGCATTACCTAGCAACAACTAAAACATCGGTGCGTTATCAACTTTGTTCTCATCCAAATCCAAAACACTGTACCAGCTCCTAGGAAGGAAATTAACTCTATCCCTGCCGAAACCAGGACAATATCCACCCCTTATTCTATACCATCTGCGTCATGCTCAAGTCTCACATTTTCCAGTACATTTTCATT
>NW_008795319.1:603283-609277 GCF_000699145.1 Aptenodytes forsteri | reverse complement strand
AAACTGAAAAGTCCTTGGCTGGTGTAAGCATTACCTAGCAACAACTAAAACATCGGTGCGTTATCAACTTTGTTCTCATCCCAAATCCAAAACACAGCACTGTACCAGCTACTAGGAAGGAAATTAACTCTATCCCTGCCGAAACCAGGACAGCATCCCTGTGTTATCAACATTATTTCCAGCACAAATCCAAAGCATAGCCCCAAAGGATAGCTACTATGAAGAAAATTAACTCTACCCCAACCAAAACCAGCACAGCTGTTTAAGGAAAAAACTTTTTACTTGAAAACGGCATAAAGGGCAAGATGGAACAGGTCCCTCACTTACCAAAAGAAACCAGATACACTTTTAGTGACATTTAAATGCATGTGTATGTATATGCCTGCAAATAAGTTCTTTATATTGTATACTGGTTTGTTGTCAATCATCTTGTTGTATAACTTTGCAGCTACTCAATGTATATAGAAGGCAGAGCTAATAGGAAAAAAAGAATAGTACTTGAGGGTATTTCATTTTTCTTCTTATAATAACTTGTCCTTTGTTGCATATAACTATACTATGCCTAAAACATTCATGTTGAAACTGCCTGACCCATTCCCAGTGCATAACCTAGCTCCTGTCCTAAACGAGGTTAGAATCCGGTGACAATTATGATCATGTAATTATGTAGTATATCATCTTATAAAGACTATTATAGAAAATTATTAAGGTTATCAATTATAACAGCTATCTCTGTTCTAGCATTTCCTAATTTCTGAGTTTTCTACTTTGGAGTCCTATCATTCTTTTACCATTCTGTTACAATCTCTTGTGTTTAATCTAACTAGACATTGGAATTGCAAAGCTGAAATAAATTTTCTTTAGAGTGCTTTTTTGCATAGCTGGTTTTTAGTTCATAGTAGTCCTTGAGGTACACAAAACATGAAAAAGTTGTCTGGAACCGTGTGGTAAGTCACTTCACCTAAACGTTCTCTTACGGTACTATTGTTAAGTGCATGATAAGAATAACAGTAAGATCAGAAATAGTTTGGATAATATAGTTTTAACATTTCAGCTTTGTACTGCTTAAACATGTCACTAAGCATCTTGTCTTTCCCTGTTTGGAGTTCCTAATTCCACTTTCTATGACCAATCTGCATCATATTTTTTTTCAAGCTTCCTATTTTTGCTGGAATAATACCTTAATCCTGTCTGAATTCTTCAAAGTTCCTTCTTCTCTTTAAAATTCCTTTCAAATTATGCATTTTTCCACCTCTGCCACAGTGACACATCTTCCTATCTGAAACTTACTTTCAAGCGATAAAAACATGGCACTGAAATTCCGCCCCGTTAAAGTCAATAGATTTGCCATGCCTTCAGTAACTACACCAGATTCATCTGTAATGCATGCAAATGAAAAATAAGCAACTTCATGAGACTTTTGGAAACCTTTTTCTGTCTTGCCTAATGTCATCTATCTCCATGCCAAGTCATGTCTAGCTTACCAAGCTAAGACTAGAACAGTTATAGTGCTAACTGTATAATGGATTTCAAGTTCCTGAGAAGCAGTGTTGCTTAATTCTGCCAGTAAAGTACCTTATCCATATGCTGTACATGAGTTTTATAAAGATATGAAATGACTGTTCCGTACATACCACATGTTCCTTACAAAATCATAAAACTCCACATTTAAATGCAAAACTTCACTGAGAGAAAAACAAGTTCTGACTTTGGTTTTGATCACTCAGATTTTTCTACTGAAATGACTTTGATAAGAGTGAATTGCTTTCCTCTGAGGGAAGTATAGTTTTCTGCAGTATGCTTTGACTGGGAAATAGTGAAAAAAACAAAGGACTAAAAAAAGAATAATTTTAGTCTACCAAAGGACCATAACCAGCAAAGCAACTAATCACAAGTTAACATTAAAAAAAAATGTGGGCAAACATGCATAGAGTTTGGTATGCTCAGAAATACTTCGGTGAACCAGGGGCACAGTGAAGATGCCTATGGTAATTTATACACTAAAGTTATTACGGCCAAAGAAAATACCTCATGATGGGAGTTATTAGTGCACCACTGTTGCAACAGAAAGTTAGCAACAAACTTACAGCTGTAATAATAACCATGAAGTATGCAGTTAGGCTCCACTTTTGAACTGTGTTAAAATAAAGTAATTCTTGCTGAAGAAAATTTTGTGTAATTTTTTCTGACCCCAGCTGTCAAAGGTACTACTGCACTGTTCAGAAAAAGATTATCACTTCTATGTAAATCACAGTAGCCACTTTGCAATCACTTATTTTCCTATTTCTTTCTCTTTTTTTTCATGCAACAAATACATATGAAATATTGTGATAGCTGTTTTAACTTTCTTATTTTCTACATGGTCATTATCTGTGCTTTTAAATTGTCTCCAATTTTTATTGTATCAAAATGTTTTGATAGCTGTAATTTAATTAGGACTCACTATAACAAATTGTTTAAAGGGAATAAACCCAATACCAGATTTAGGTGCTTCTTGAACTCGGCAAAATTTTCTGTAATTAAGAGACACCATATTGTGGAGGTATTTTGCTGGTATGACTCTCACCTTAATTTCCTTGGCAAACTCATGTTTTTTCTTTAGAGTTTGTTAGTCAAGTGAAACTCTCGTTAAAGCCAACAAATCAATAGTGTTTAAGAAACACTGAATAGGTTCTTAAAAAGTCTTAAAGAAACACAGGTCTGCTGCTGACAGAGAGGTTCAACAGTTTTCCCTCCAGCTGAGCCTAAAGGCAGTGAAGGAATGCACGTTCTCTAGTTCCTGTGAAGCCTTCTGGTACTGCCAACCTGAATACTGTTGAAACACTTGAATGCATAGGAGGACCATTAAAACAGATTTGTTTTACTGAACTGATATTAGCAAAGTCCTTTTGACGTGAAGCGAAGAAAAGCACAATCAACTTCAGTCACACCCAAGCAAAATATATCAGTAAATGAACCACGTAATCACCAGCATGGAAACGTCATTGCATTAAACAGTAGTTTTTCAGTTGGTATCTTTGGGCTTTAATGCAACTTTTGGAAGAGGAAGAAGGGTGGACCAAAATCATAGAAATTCAGGACTATTACCAATTTTTGCATCACTTTAATAAAAATGTCTGTGTGACTACTTTAGATGGTTTGTTTAAATGGGATATTCAGGAACCACCAGATCTTTCTGTATTTCATCAGACAAATTCTCTTTAAATACAATGAATTAAATTGCTGGTCCTCTTTCACTCACTCTTTTGCCCGAGTGAAATCTGTGTGTATTTTAAGGTGCCCAGCATTTCAGAGCCTCTCAGTCTGAGACAGAAGGAAGCTGAAGATCAAAACCACAAGCCCTATGATTAAATTATGACAAAGCTCTACTAAGAACATGAGTTTAAAGCACGTTAAGGTAAGGAGGGAGTATTCATACCACATAATATTTAGGCACCTAATCTAGCACCCTGGATTCTGTGTATAGCCAGAACACAAAGCAGGATGCAAACTACTGCCTGTGTTCATTAGTGGCCTAGGCTCCTAACTTTAGCTGTGTAATATAGGTGATACAACCTCAAAGTATTAAGCAATCTTAACTGCAAGTACTACAGCCACTTCCACATGTAATATTTTGAAGGTATTTGAATAAGCACTGTTAAAGTTATCAGAATCATATCCTTGATGGATAGCCCACTAAATTTTGCACACAAGAAAATCAGCTCATTTAGTAAGGGATAAAGATGAATGAGGGCCATCACGAGAACAGGAGGAGGAAGAGGCAGAACCCATAAATGAGATGGTAACCACTCAATCCTTATCCCTGAGTGAGCTGTGAGATATGCGAAAAGGTTTCAGCTGTTGTCCAGGTGATCACATTGTCACCTGGTTGCTCCGATGCTGGGATAATGGGGCCAGTAGCCTGGAATTAGAGGGTAAAGAAGCCAAGCAGCTGGGATCCCTTTCCAGGGAAGGGGGCACTGACAAAGCGATTGGAAGAAAAGGGGCACAAGCCCTCAGCCTCTGGAGGCGATTCCTGTCAGGCATGAAGGAAAGGTATCCCTTCAAGGAAGATGTTATATATCGCCCAGGCAAGTAGACCACCATGGAGAGAGGTATCCAGTACCTGAGGGAATTAGCCATGCTGGAGGTGATTTATGGTGACCTGAACAATGAGCAGTTATCCACAGATTCAGCTGAAGTCAAGTGCACACGACCCATGTGGTGGAAGTTTGTATGGAGCGCACCAGCGTTGTATGCCAATTCATTGGCAATACTGACCTGGAAAGGTGGAGAGGAACAGTGGATGAGTGGGCTGGCCAGCTCTGACAGTAGGAAGAAAGTCTCTCTTTCTCGCTGTGGGCCTGCAACTCGGCTGTGGAGAAACTGTCCCAGCAGTTCCAGCGATTCAAAGAGGATATGCCCTATTCCCCACCTGTATGGACCTGTATCTCAGCCATTAGGATTCAGCGTTCCTCTGCTCAAGAAAGAGGATATAAAGGGTACACACCACGGGGCACCCTATGGTTTTACCAGCGTGACCACGGAGAGGACATGAGGAAATGAGATGGAAAACCTACCTCAGGACATGAGGAAGTGGGATGGGAAACCTACCGCAGCCCTAGGGGCACGGGTACGCGAATTGCAAGGGAAAACAATCACAGAAAGAGGTTCTTCCAGGAAAATTACTGCTCCAGTTTCCAGCGGGCAGTTCCCCAGACAGGGTGGAAGGGCTGATTTTACTTCAGATCTTAATGAAGAAACTTCTGATTCATATTTACAAGAAGTGAGTAATGAATACTATGACCAGGACTAGAGGGGTCCTGCCTCTGACCAGGTAGAGGAAGGGGCGAACTGGGTTTACTGGACTGTGTGGATTCAATGGCCTGGCACATCAGACCCATGGGAGTATAAAGCTCTAGTGGACACCAGTGCACAGTGTACCCTAATGCCATCAAGCTATAAAGGGGCAGAACCCATTTGTATTTCTGGAGTGACGGGAAGATCCCAACAGCTAACTGTACTGGAGGCCGAAGTGAGCCTAACTGGGAATGAGTGGCAGAAGCACCCCATTGTGACTGGCCCAGACGCTCCGTGCATCCTTAGCACAGAATACCTGGGTACCAGTGGGCTTTTGGTATAGCGGCCTTGGGGGAGGAAAAAATTAACCAGCTGTCTACCTTGCCCGGTCTCTCAGAGGACCCATCTATTGTGGGGTTGCTGAGGGTCGACGGAAAATAGGTGCTGATCGCTATCACAACGGTGCACTGCGCCGGTGGCAATATCGCACCAACCGAGACTCCCTGATTCCCATTCATGAGCTGATTTGTCGATTGGAGAGCCAAGGAGTGATCAGCAAGACTTGCTCACCCTTTAACAGTCCCATATGGCCAGTGCAAAAGCCTAATGGAGAGTGGAGACTGACAGTGGACTATCGCGGCCTGAACGAGGTCATGCCGCCACTGAGTGCTGTTGTGCCAGACATGCTAGAACTTCAATATGAACTGGAGTCAAAGGCAGCCAAGTGGTATGCCACAATTGATATCGCTAATGCGTTCTTCTCAATCCCTTTGGCAGCAGAGTGCAGGCCACAGTTTGCTTTCACTTGGAGGGGCGTCCAGTACACCTGGAACTGACAGCCCCAGGGGTGGAAACACAGCCCCACCATTTGCCATAAACTGATCCAGACTGTGATATCGCTAATGCGTTCTTCTCAATCCCTTTGGCAGCAGAGTGCAGGCCACAGTTTGCTTTCACTTGGAGGGGCGTCCAGTACACCTGGAACTGACAGCCCCAGGGGTGGAAACACAGCCCCACCATTTGCCATAAACTGATCCAGACTGCTGGAACAAGGTGAGGCTCCAGAACACCTGCAATACATGCAAAGTCAAGGGACCTGCACAGGAGATCCAGTTTTTAGGAATAAAATGGCAAGATGGACGTCGTCAATCCCAATGGATGTGATCAACAAAATAACAGTCGTGTCTCCACCAACTAGCAAAAAGGAAACACAAG
>NW_008795319.1:577441-600862 GCF_000699145.1 Aptenodytes forsteri | reverse complement strand
ACTGAGCAGGCTGGAGGTGCACAAGAAGCTGGGTGGGGGCACAGCCAGGTCAGCTGACCCAAACTGGCCAAAGGGGTATTCCATACCACATGACGTCATGCTGAACAGAAAACTGGGGAGGTTGGCTGGGGGGGCGGGGCCGCTGCTCGGGAACTGACTGGGCATTGATCAGTGGGTGGTGAGCAATTGCATTGTGCGTCACTTGCTTTGTATATCCTTTATCATTATTATTATTATTTTCCCTTCCTTTTCTGTCCTATTAAACTGTCTTTATCTCAACCCACGAGTTTTAACTTTTTTCTGATTCTCTCCCCCATCCAAATGTGGGGGGGAGTGAGCGAACAGCTGTGTTTAGCTGCCTGCAGGTTAAACCATGACAAACATGCAGGAAATTTGGTCTGTGGATTTAGCTCACAAACCCATTGGAGCTGCTGCTATATGGTAGGTTCTCCTGCATCATTTAACAAGAAAAGACTAAAATTTAGGTTAAAATGAGCTGGAAACTGCAGCAGGAAGCAGTAGCATAGAACCATAACAGATGTGTCTTTGCAGCTTTCCCTGTTTATGCGTGACTGAAAAAGGGTATATTTCTGAGACATGCTGTGAATGGTCTGGATTTCCTGTAGCCACAGGGTGTGATTTTTTTTGTCTTTGAAAGTTTAGAAATGCCTCTAAAAGCATCCTTGTATAATGGCTATAGACCTGAAATGTGAAAATGCCATCTTTTTCACAACACTTTGCTTAAGTACTCTTATTCAGTTTTTACAGGGTGTCTCTAATAGCTGAATTTAGTTGAACTACAAATAGTGGGGATACACACATTCCCTTCTACTATCTTTGCCCAAAGACTCTGTAAGAGGACAACAGTTTCACTTAACACGAGACAGTTGCCCTTTGACAGGCAGATGTGTGTGAGAAACTCTATCCCTGTTGTAGCTTTCACCTGTCTCATAATTTTCAGTATAATAGAGTAACAAGGATCTTGTTTTTACATCCTGAACCACTATTCATCTAAATAGGCAATAAAAAAGATCCCACACAGAAGCAGTTTACCTGTTTAAATACAGGTGATTTCAGATGTAACATCACAGCAGAATTTTCCCTTTTTTCCCCAAATATTTAGTAGATTAAATTCCAGGACAGTACAAAACAGCAACAAGATAGTAAAGAAACAATGGCATATGCATTCTAATAAAAAAGTAAGCAGTATTAATACTGACACTGCTTTCCTACTGTTGCCTGCACCTAGGCCACAGACAGTCTGCATTCTTTGTTCCCCTTCTCCCTCTTCCCTACAAATCCTTTTCTTCACATTTCCTGCAGCATTTTTTTATCTTCTCCTTTGTGTTCACTCCTCCACACACTGGCGGAGAGATCTTTTGGAAATATTTCTTTGTGAGGATTCAACAAATCTGAAAACCATTTGATAAATTGAGGAGATTAACACGGGACCCCATGAACAGTCACTGAAAAAAAGTCAGAAAACAAAAAGTCCTTTTTGAGGGCAGCTCTTCATTTGTGATTTCGTATTTTATCTCCAGAAGTAACATCACATCTTTCTATCTTCTCCTTTTCACTTTTTCCTTCTCTTCCTGAAGTTATTCTCTCTTTTTTCCCATTTGTGCTTGGTATCTCACAATACTATTCCTTTTTTCTTAAAGTTACCATTCATATTTTTATGTGAAAGCTATTAACTTTTATTTTTTTAAAAGGGCATTTCTGGCTGGAAAGCACTGAAATGTGAATTCAATGATCTCAAAACCCATATGGCATATTAGAGAATATCTTATTTATTATATTGCAAACCTTTGAAACCAGAAGACTGCTCTTGATTTACTCAGAGGATAATTTCCTAAGCTTATTATTTCTTCTTTCTCTTGATTTTCATATTTCATCCAGTATCTCTAATCAGTATAAACTTTGTCATATTTTCTTCCTCTGTTAGCTGATATTTCTTCCTTTCAGTCTCCCTCTTCATCCCCTACCTCTTGTTCTCCACCTGTAATAGCTTCCCTCCACTCTTCACCGGTCCATTTTCTCTCTCCTAAATATTGTCCAGCCTTTCTTTTGTTTTGTTTTGTTTTTAAATTAAGCCTCTCATTTTTTACTTCAAAGCTGTTTTGGCATTTTAGAGAGACCTGTTCTCTGAGAAGCTTGATTTTTGAAAATGTTGATTCGGCTCAGGTGGTATATGGTAGTCCTGACAAACACTTTAGATCAAGATGGGCTCAAGAGTTGAACTGCTGAAGACTGAAGATCTGATGCTCAGCAGGATATCTTACTGGAAGTCTGTTAAAATATTATTTTTTAGGGAGTGGCTCCTTTCAGCCCTTATTTAACAAAAATCAGTTGGGAAATGCATTTGTGTTTCAGGATAGATCCAAGGTCATTAGATTGTTCCTACTGAATGACAAACATTTCATTCTTGAATAGTGAAAAATCTGAAAATTGAGAAATGTATATGCCTCTACAGCTATTGACACAGTGTTTAGCTGATTGATTACTTTAGGTTGTTTTTAAATTTAATACATATCTTTAAATGTTCTTGGAGGTTTGATTTTGGCTTTCTGTCTGTTTTTTGTGTTGAAAAACATCAAATCTATGTATTGGCTTTCTCGTCGCAGTCACTGGTCACATAGTCACTTCGCATCTCTTATCATCTAAAGTTACGAAGGGCAAAGAATTTCTTCACAGCCTGACTGCTCAGACTGCCATATCCTGCCTAGATCTACCTTTGTTGCCACTTCTACATACATCATAGTTTAAGACAAACTGTATATGTATCATATGAATTATATATCAAGTGAGAAAACATGGTCAAATTTAGAGGAAACTAATTTATTTGTAAATCTGATATAATTTGTTCCACAGAAATTATGTCAACTTTGAAATCCAAAACCTTAATGGTAGCATTTTACATGACAGTGTAACTAAATGTTTAAAAAGTAGACAAACTGAGAAGTATGGGCTAGATAAGTGGACAGTGAGGTGGACTGACAACTGGCTGAACTGGCAGGCTTAAAGAGTATTGATCAGCGACATGAAGTCCAGCTGGAGGCGAGTCACTAGTGGAGTACTCCAGGGGCTGATACTGGCGCCAATATTGTTTAACAGCTTCCTTGATGACCTGGATGATGGGACAAGGTGCTCCCTCACCAAGTTTTTAGATTATACAAAACTAGGAAGACTGGTTGATTCAGAGGGACCTTGTCAGGCTGGAAAAATAGGACAGCAGAAATCTCGAGAAGTTCAAGAAAGGGAAACGTTAATTCCTGCAGCTGGAGAAGAGTAACTCCAGGTACCAGTATATGCTGAGGTTTGACTGGCTGGAAAGCAACTTTGCAGAATAAGTTTTGCCAGTTCTAGCGGACAAAAAGTTGACCATGAACAAGCAATGTGTTCTTGTGGCATGGAAAGCCAACAGCCTCCTGGGACGCATTAGGAAGAGCATTGCCAACAGGTCAAAAGAGGTGATCCTTCTCCCCCTAGTGAGACACACCTGGAGTGCTGTGTCCAGACCTGGGATTCCCAGTAAAGGAGATACATAAGCAAAGTGGAGCAAGTCCAGTAAGAAAATGAAGCCATGAAGGTGATTAAGGTATTGAAGCATCTGTCACAGGAAGAGGCTGAGAGAACTGGAACTGTTTATCCTAGAGAAGACTCAAGGAGGATCTTATGAAAATGTATAAATATCTGACAGGACTGTATAAAGAAGACAGAGCCAGGCTCTTCTCAGTGGTGCCCAGTGACAGGACCAGAGGCCATAGGCACACAGTGAAACACAGGAGGTGCTGTCTGAACATCAGGAAACACTTTTTCACTGTGAGGGTGACTGAGCACTGACACAGGTTGCCCAGAGAGTCTGTGGAGTCTCCATCCGTGGCGATATTCAAAACCCAACTGTACACAGCCCTGAGCAGCCTGCTGTAGGTGTCCCTGCTTGAGCAGGGAGGTTGGACTAAACAGTCTCCAGAGGCTCCTTCCAACCTCAACCATTCTGTGATTTTGTGATAATGAACTTATGGGAAGCATAAAAAATGGACAGGGAAGTGGAAGAAAAATATAGGAAAGGGATGAACTAGAAGAAAATAAATTACCTGACTGGCAATTTCAAATAAGGGCAGTTAAGCTTACTGACACTACTGATTCAGTATTGTTTTCCATCAAAAGAGTAGATTCAAGATGGCATTTTTTCTGATCTCCACTGTTAACCTTAACCCCACTTTAATAATGGTCATTTTCTTACCCACAAATTCATCTAAGTGACAAAAAGAGTACTTCGACAAAGCAACAAAATAAATAGTTTGGTGATCATAAGGGACAAGTAAAGTCAGCATAATGGAGCAAATTCCAATCCTGATTTTAGTTGTCTATCAATCCATTATTTAATTCGATTTGGTGGGATTTGGTTATTTTAATGGTATCAGTTCCTGTGTTGCATGTTTCAAGCCAATGCATCCAATAGAGAAGGAAGTGTTAATTCTAGACAATACTTCTAAAATATTAGGTCTTTAATATTCAGGGCATATACTCTTAAAAAGTCATTGCACATTTTAAATATTTCACTACACACCCATGCGTTGTTACACTTTTAAGGCCCTGAACCATATGCCACTGGAAAACTTCCTCCCAAATTCATATTGTACTTCCTTTAATACTCATTTCCTACAAAACTTCCAAATAGACTAAACTAATGCATTTCCCAACTGATTTTTGTTTTTAACATCTGACCTCACTTATTACTAGGTTTTGAATAAATCAGTCCCTGTGTGGCCCATGTGATTCTCTGACCTCTTGATCAACTGACTACACAGCAGTATCACTCTTTAAAAAAACAACACATATTAACTCAAAATTGTCTGTTTTCTGTTGGTTTAGTTTCACAACTTATACCCAGTTTCAAGCATAATAAGCTGTGTTACTCCTTCACAAACAAATATCAGTAGGAATTTAGATCTTCAGTTGTAAATGTCAAATATTTTGAAAACAAATGGTGAACCTGTCAGTTAAGCACACTGTGGAATCCTTTGTACTGCCAGAAATGTACCTGAGTATTTGAATAATAGATGTAACTGAAGTATCCAATATGCAGAAAAATTGTCACAAATTCAGATAATTACAGCTGCAAGTTTCCATAGACATTTGCCTTAGATAACTAAATAATGGCAATATCCAAATTTGGCTTTTCATTGCAAGTACAGGAAAGTTTAAAAAAATGCTATGGATGCCACAGTAAATGAAGGCACAAAGCATTCATGTGTTAAAGGTCCAGCCTTCTCTGTATAAGGGGACACAGGAATTATTCTATTTTCTCATTGTGAATGTGGAGGCTTAGTCTGCCAGGGATTAAAGTTTCTGAAGAATTAAAACTGATCAAACGTATAATGGAGGTCTCGTGAGCTAAATGAAAATAATATACTAGAAGAACTCAGTGATGTGTTTGATTAAATTGGTTGCATTAAGGACACACTTCACATTTGTTTAAACCCTGAGGTAACCCCATTTATTACTTTAGCTGGGAAAATTCTGTTGGTAGTGAGAGAGCGTGTTCTGCAGAAACTGTAATGCAAGCTGAATTTATAAGTTATTAAGTCAGTTAGTGAACCACCTGGCTGGCTGCAGTCAAAGGTGGCTGATGTGGATAGGAAAGAGGAAGAGGAGATTGCCTGAGAGTATGCCAAGAAATAAATGAAATTTGGTAATGGATCAGTGAGAACACCTTCATATACTGACTGTGGAAGAAATAAGGAGAAGACTGGCAGTAAAATCTCAATGTTCTAAATGCATGCATTTTGGCCAATATATATTCCCAGAAAAAATAACTTTCACATAATATGTCCTTTAATAAATGCTGTTCCCTGTGGTTACCTTAAATCCAGCAGGGATGTTTCATGAGCACCTACAAGAAGATGAAAGGAAACAGGAGCCAGGCACAAAACCAAGCCTGGACAGCTAAAGAAGGAAGGCACCTCAGTCCAAGAATACAATTCCCAAGCCCTTTGCCCCAGCTCGTATCCAGTATTTTAAGTGCTTTAGTTGTCAGTGAAAAATTTTCAGAGGTGTTCAACAATACGTTGTTGCTTCCGTTAGCACTAGTTTATTAGCCAGTGACTATGCCATATTTTGGGAGCAGGGACAGGAACCCTGACACAATGATCTAACCATTTGCCTACAGAATCATCTCTTCTTTCTTCACTGCATCCACATTCCCCACAGCATTGTCCTACTGGAGTGTAGGTCACATATTAATAGACTATTAATAGTTTGGTGTGTTCAGTACCAGGATCTCGAAAGAAGGATGTGGTGCCACTACCCCTTTCTCCTATACTTTATAAGAAAAGCGTGTCTTTTACACACATTTCAAGTTAGTGTGACTACATCTTGGTAACCCTGAGAAAGATAACCTTAGAACTTCACTGAAAACTGTAAAAAAAACAAAGCAAAAACCCCCCAAACCCCTACATCATCACGTAATTTTGCTTTTGGTCTCCAGCTGGCTCACAGTGTGTTTTCAAATTTACACCACATTTGATAAGTTTGTGCAGACTAAATATTTTTCATAGGTGAAGCTGGACTGCAGTCAGACTAGGGCAAGAACTGAAAGCTGAGAGAAATAGTTTTCTAAAGTGTCTCCTGTAACTTGAGAAAGCTTTTGTTTGAAAGCTTTTGGGAGATTTCAGGGCAAAATTAAAAGCAATCTGAGAGAGTTTGTGTGATAAGGAACATTAAGAAACAATTTTAAATGGTGCTGCTGGTTGTCTTTAGCTGTTATTGCAGAACAGGAGGTGAGACCTGAGAACCATCTGGGTGAGATTCTCCTCTCCAGATCTCTGGGTTAGAACTGCAGTCAGTTCTCCTTCCATCTACATGGCATAAGGAGGCAATCTTAGTCTCTTGGAAATGCCTTCTAGAAATGCTAGAAATCCCCTTAGTTCTAGAGCACTAAAGTTAGTGAATAAAGGGGTTTTTTAGGCATGAGTCTGAACTTGAGACAATATTAAACTTTCTGTGTAGAATTACCCAGAGTTCCCTGGGCAGTGTATTCCATCTTGTTGACTAGTTGTAGGTGCAGATGCACAGAGCTTCATGATTTTCAGCAGCTTTTTGATCCATGGGTTGGCACTTTGTGATCTATTTTAAGGCACCAATACTCCCCATGGTAGGATACAGTATAGAATATGTGTAGGGTAGTACATAGTAAATGGGAAGCTGTCAATCAGTCAAAAAGTGTTGATGTGTACTTCTTAGGTTACCTCAGATACCTGAGGACAAGAATACACACTGTGAGGTTTGGCGCAGTACAGAGGGAGAACTGCTACAGTTATTAGCAATGCTGTGCCTTGTAGAAATACTCAGCTGACACCGGCAACAATAAAGCTGTGTTAGCACAACTCCCATGTTAATAAACTCTAGTAATAAATCATATGAGAAATAGATTAAGCCAAACAAAACATAAACCAAGTAAAGAATCTTGTGTCAGTGCCAGGGCCTTCGGATATTCAAGCATTACAGATTTCTTCTCTTGGCCTTTTGCAGTCATTGCAAGAACTGTCCACTTAATTCTGAAATCTTTGAGACCTCTGAGAATTAGAGCTTAACCCAGATCCCTTAAACTCAAGCTCAATTAAATTTTCAGGAACATAACTTGTTTTAGGAACAAAAGTTAGCTGCAACAGGAGAAAGGACAGATGTAGGACAGATTTTCGTAGGACAGATTTCAGACAGAATTTCTTTAACAATTATGGGCACATGCCTTAAGGGAAGACAGACATATAAATGCTTTGGTTTGGGTTAACAGCTTAGTACCGCCAACTTCTTGTCACTGCCTTCTCCTCATCTTATTTTCAGAGGTTATTTCCTCATGTGTTTTACCAGTTTAAATAGTTCGTCTGCTTAAGCAGTTTATATCACTACGTTCCTACTCAGTCAGCCATATGTATGTGTAAAATGCATAGTTGACGCTGGCTATTACTATGCTGTAACTTGCTGTGACAGCTCCCATTCCTGAAGTTCAAAAATCTGAATAAAAGAAGTCTTTTATTCTAAATATCCACTTTCTCTAGAAGCTAGAATATATCTCCAAATAATCCATTAAAATCTGTTGTAGTAGTCACTTATTTCTAGGAAAAGAAGACTTCAGTTTGCAAACACACCTCAGCTTCAAAGTGTTTAAAGTAACAAATTCCAAAGCTACAGGAAGTAGTTATTATATAACTGATATAGTAATACAAAAGCATAATTAACCTGAAAACATTAGTTTGTAAAAATTTTGCTCAGGATTTAGCATGCAGTCAAGAAAGTAAGGTACAAAGTGAGAGGGTAAAATAGCCAAAAACTTTACAAGAATCTGAGCTCCTGGTCATAATAGAAGTTTCATGGCTAAAACACTATCTAAAAGGCAATGGTTCAGGCTGCAGAAACCACATGTACCTGGCAACACATGATGAAAGACAGAGGTGATTACAACACAACCTAACTATACTGTAACTTTATTAACATGGTTGAGACCGATACCAAGCATATTGTGCAATCCAACTCCTTGTTCAGTCCAGACTTCAGGAGAGCTGCTCTTATTCATTTCTTGAGACTTTTTTATGTTTTAAGGAAAATATTTTCAGCCATTCATGATCTACTAGAAACACCAGAACTATATTTCTGATTTTGCTCATCTCCACCTGTTCAGATACCAGACAGGATCTGACTTGACAATGCATCAATTAAACTCTTTTCCTCTTCATCCAGCAAATCCAAATAACGCATTTTGTGAATACCTCAACCCACTTTTGTCCCAGCCAACTCTTGAACCCTTCCTTTTACTGAAATCCCTATGAATCCTTCTCTTCATATACATACAACTCCTGCACTTATGACATTATAATAAGTAGAAAATGTGATAGATTTTGTGGGTGATGGAAGGGAATAGACAGAATTTGAACAGGTTCTCATGGAAAAAACTGGGGAAACATACACACTGTAAACTCTAATATTACATGAGGAATTAATGCACAATTATTTAACTGTGCACTTATATACAAAACACTCATCTACTTAAATATCAGTCCACCTCCACTGAATGGCAAACCCATTTGTTTCAATAAAAGCAAGAAAAAGTCAGTAGAGAACAGCAAAATAAAGATAAAAAGAAAAACTGCACACACTTTGTAATAACAACTTAGCCAATTCAAACCAATTATGTCTGGAAAAAGTTTGTGCAAAGTTCTCCTGAATTACATTTTCTATGGCAAATTACACATTACAATTTTTGGTCTACTATTCAAGCTATTGCCTTTTCAAAAGATTCCCCTCATAAGATGATTAAGAAGGGCCAAAGATTCACTCGCTGTATGTTTGCAAATAAAATTTACCTCATGCAGAGACTAAGAATTTGGCTGGAAAATTGAAAGCTTCAGATTGTTTAAATAATTAAAAAGATAGAATTGTACTATAAATTGTTTCCCAGCTAGCATTAGCTGCTTGAAACAAAGAGAACAAACAGAAAATAATAATTTGGGGGGTGGAGGAGAATTTTTATTTCTCTGTGTGCTCTTGAGATACAGAGAAAAGCAGGTTAATATTAATCAGAAAACAATTCTGTTCTAACACTAACATTTTGATAGGGCCTCCATTACTGTGACTGCCTTACATATGTGGTCTTATTTTGCCTGCATAATCACACAGAAGCAAAAGTATGATACAAAATCCATGTTCTTATCAGCTAGAAAATATGTTCCTCAACTTAGAGTAACTCACTGATATGGGGAAGGTGTCTGAGTTTGACTCAGTAACGTGACAGATCATAAAGTTTTTAAAAACAAAACAAACAGCAATAAGTGAGATTCTTGTAAAATGAGTTTTATACACAAATGGGCAAGCAGACTTTAAATCATAAGGAAACCAACTAAACTTTTCTTCTGTTGACCGGAACAGCATTATAAAAGGTAATATTAAAGGAAGGCCCCCAACTTCTGTAACTTTAGGTGCTACACAGATCAATAAAATAATAATTTTTTCATTTACATTTGGAATTTATTGTTTAATATTTACTCTAGTATGTTTGTAAAGATAGGCAAAGTGTTTTCTTTCCTTAATGTAAAGATATTACACATTGTTAGACTAGCCACTTCCTTAATCAGTATTTCAATTAATTCATGTCCAGACATCATTGCTGCCTTCATCAGATATCCAAAACCCAAGGTCCCAGGCATCTGAGATAAATCACGTCTTTGAACTTCTGCATTATAGGATATCGGGTTCTGATTTCTTTATCAGAGCAAAATGAACAACAGCTTTCTCAGCCACTGTACATAAATCATTGCTGTGATTGGGGCAAAACAATGCAGATTAAAAATTTTGTTCAGTAGACTTGCATTTGAAAGTTTGGGATTTTATAATGTGTGCTGCTTATCCCCCTTGCTTCTACTCACTTGCCAGTTTAATTACCTTACAGTTTTAGCTAAATTTATATTTTTATGGTGAATATTTTTTTCTATAGGTCTCATTTTAGAACTAAGGTAATTCCTTATGTTTGCAAACTTAGACAAAATGTCCAGGGAAAAAAACTCACTTCCATGAAAAGAAAGGTGTGGAAACAATGATTGTGAGT
This sequence comes from Aptenodytes forsteri, assembly GCF_000699145.1. Classification (NCBI taxonomy): domain Eukaryota; kingdom Metazoa; phylum Chordata; class Aves; order Sphenisciformes; family Spheniscidae; genus Aptenodytes; species Aptenodytes forsteri. The sequence continues at coordinate 590,259 of NW_008795319.1, read as the reverse complement.
CTTTTGTGAATATTTATGAATATTGTGCTTGTCAGGGTTGGGGTTTTTTTATACATCTACTGTGTACCTAAAGATATGACTGCAACTCATTTTAATGAACCCAGCTTCAGTTATGTGCAATGTAGTGGATAAATCAGGTTTATATTAGCTGTTTTATACTAGATACTGAAAAAAAAAAATGGTCCTGGCAACAAAATATTCAACACTGCCTGCAAAACTGCCCAAGATCCTGAATTCATTATTTAAAGTGCACTGAATTGAATTCCCCTTTGACAACATGGCGAGCAGGATCCAAGCTTATTTGCAAGCATGTCTATGTAAATCATAGTCACTTCTTCAGATTACAGCCAGTAGCCTATGGATTCCAGAAATATGGAGAGGAAAGTGGCCTGACTCAATGTGGTCTTCACACAGAAGTGCGAAAGCAATCATACTTATTACCAAAATTCCACTATTATTCCTTTGTCACACAATGCTGTGTGAAGAGTAGCTGATTGTAGGGTACAAACCAAGAACTGCAGGGCTCATCAAGCCCTCAGAAATCACCCAGTCCAGCTTCTGCAATGAGAGAGGATTAATTTGCCCGAGATATCCTCAGCAAATGACAATTTAATTTGTTTCCAAAATTTCTGATTAAGATTTCAGCACCTTTTTACAGTGATGCCATATAGGATAGTGCCAAAATCATTCAAAGGCTTCTGTTTCTCTGTCTATAATATGTTTCCTCTTCCCTTTGTGTCAAAGAGTGAATTTAGACTCATTGGTCATGATCCAGAAAAGCCTACATTTTCTTTTTTTCTGTCACTTCATTAACATTTAGTTTTCTATAAATGTTTTCTTGTTGGTTTAAGAATACTTCAAGGCACTTGAAGTACACTGATTTATCCAGAATTCCTCAAGGTGTCTTTTCTACCCTTTTAGATATATTTTTTTTCTCTCTCAGCCCAGGGATACCTCCTCTGTTCTTAAAGAAATTTTAAAGGCAAACTTTGATAGTTCAAAGAGTGCTTCGGTTAGTTTATCAGACATATTCATCAGGCTCTCTGAACTTGCCTGCTTCTATGTTATCTCAATATTCTTTAAACTCTTCTTTCTGGACTTTGCCCTAAATTTCTACTCAATTTTTAAATTAACTTAGTGAATCTGGTCACAGTTCACTTTTCCTAGAAAGATTAAACCAAAAAGAAAGTTCTTTATATTGTTCATTATTTTCTTTGTCATGCGTCTTTCCTTTCCTTTTGCTCCTTTCTTAGTTCCAATAAATTCTTAAAGTTTTTCTTATTACTTTTTATGTCTTGTTAATTGAAACACATTGTTTTCAGTCCTTCTGATTTTATCCCTGCCTACTTGCACTATTCCTTTATATGATCGTTAATTATGTTATGTATATGTTATGCAACCAGCTTTCTCTTATACTTGTTTTATATGAATGATATCTGCACTGTTACTTCCAAAATATTTATTATTTACATATTGCTGTAGAGTAGTTAAGCAGAGTAGAATTTCCTAACTATCTCTTGTCTTGTAATGTGGTGGTAACTCTCCATTTTGTTTATTTTATTTTGTTTGTAATGGGTGGATGAACTCCTAAACTATATTTCTAATTAGAGTATAACAGCTCAGAGGTGGATGACTTCTAGGTTCTAAATAATATTTTGCTTTACTCAAATGATTTAAACCAAAAAGACAGAATGGTAATTGCAAACCATAGTTTAAGGTGAACTCTAGGAAAGGAAGAATGGTAGAAAGCTTGAGGAAGAGCTCTGTTCTTTTTTATAGGACAACACATGCTGAGACAGTCATAATGATTTATTTGGTAAAACTGATGCATTTTTGTAAAGATCAGGAATGGTTATAGAAGTTGCTAAAATATTCTAAGTTGTCTGCTAGCAAAAGAATAGTAATAAGAGCATTCAATTTCTTAGGGGAACAAAGAATAGAACACAGTTATTAAAAATAGGAAAAGAGCCTCCAAATAAAGCCAGAAGGTCACGTTTAATAACAGACGTAATGGAACATAAAACATTGAGAGCAAAGACTCAATGGTTGTGAGAGCAAAACAAATATACTGGTATAAGTTTTACTCAAGTATTAGATTTGGTGTGATGGATTCTAAGGTAAGATAAAAAGTCAAGAATAAAATTAGTGACCTGAAATTGGTAATTAGGGCCACAGTCTACTCTTGGGCTTAAATGCACAACTCATATGTACAGCCAAACAAATCAAAAGGTCTCTCTTCATATTTGAATGGAAGGTATATCTGATATTAGAGCATAGAAAAATGGCAAAGTGTGCAAGAAAAGAGGAAGAACTGACAATTCCTCTCCTCTCTTCACAGTCACTTCAGCATGAAGGAATAAGTATAAAAGGTCCAAAGAGTTACATGTGTATAAATCCAAGACAATTCTTTGCAGTTTAATTCACAGTCATCCCTAAACTTAAAGTACTGAGACTAAAGGACATATTTAAGAGTGAGAATTATAGTATTGCAGGTTTTTGAATTTCCAAACAGGAACACAGTTCAATTCCTAACTTTTTTTCACAGTAACCTAGAGGTTTTGTTGATTGGGCTTTTTTAAAGGAAAAATACAAATTAACAGAGAACAGGCACAAAGATTCTTCAAATATGTTGTGTGCCAGCACCTTTCTGGCTGTCTTCACAAATAGTGAATGGTCTGCAGTTAAATTGCTTTCCACACAACATCATCATAACAACTGTAAGTCGAAGAGAAACACGTTGCTGAAAATGGGGAGCGTGGTGGGAAATGTTACTATTAACAGACATCTAAATAATGAGTGCATTATTTATGTCTTGTAAATCTCCAAATGCTTCTTTGTTGCTTACACATGTACGTTTATATGGATGTGACTACACTAGCTTTAAACAGCACTGGTAGAAGTGCAGCTGCAGCAGTAGGAGACTAAGCACAAGCTCTGAACTATCCCACCTCCTTTACACCCTCAGAAAACAAGGTCCCAGCTCCCCAGCTGCTCCGGGACAGCAGAGGTCCTCAGTTCTGCCCTATAGCTGCGGGCATGACCCCTCTATCTGCCTTCCCACACTCTTCATGTACCTTGAGGAAAGTTTGGCTGAACTCTTTGGAGTTGAAAGTTCAAAACTGGGTTTGAAGAATGATGATGAGTACGACTGTAACTTTAGGGTTACTTATAAATATACTTTTTTGCAATCTTAGCGGGACAGCAGAGGTCCTCAGTTCTGCCCTATAGCTGCGGGCATGACCCCTCTATCTGCCTTCCCACACTCTTCATGTACCTTGAGGAAAGTTTGGCTGAACTCTTTGGAGTTGAAAGTTCAAAACTGGGTTTGAAGAATGATGATGAGTACGACTGTAACTTTAGGGTTACTTATAAATATACTTTTTTGCAATCTTAGTTACTTCAAGTGTTTGTGGCAGTATTGCCTCAGCACATGACAGACTCTATCTCAAACTGCTTAAAGGGGAATAAAGGAAGTTCTGGAATCATGTGAATAATTTGACACATATTGGGCAATTCTATTTATTGTCCTTAAATGAGCTTAACAGAGCCACTGACAGGGCAGTAGTAGGAAACTGAAGAGGCTGCAAACATAACTCTGATATTAATTTGCGAATGGACATGCAAGATAATGTCAAGTAAGTGTGTTTTGTTGAGTGTCCCTCTTAGCTAGGATATTACAGATGTGGCGAGTTTAAATTTGCCCAAAATGCTTATTTCCCACTAACATCAAGCTTAGAAAAATCAACCAGAGATAACAAAAGCTTTGTGATCTCAATGTTTCTTGTGATACAACTCCACCATAAAAGATCTGAAGACAAATTACACCTTCTCCTGGGGTTATATAACACCATTTTCTTCTGCAATTGGCCTCAGTGTGTCCTAAGCTACACTCTTGTTTCTGGTGTGTAACTGAATGGCCTTGTAAATTACAATCTAGGTACAATTCTACTGATGATACAGGTACTGGAAGAAATAAATGTGAATAAATTTCTAAATGTGAGGTAACAGCAATAAAAAAAGAGAGGAAAAAAAAAGTATTTTTTTTTTTCTCAGCAAGGTACACAGACATAACTTCTAATACAAACCAGAAGCTGAACTGATGGGTAAGAAAGAATAATGGCACCTGCCATATCATGGCTCTCCACATATATAGATTTCATTGGATGTATCTGAATGCTATATTTTTAGAAACATATTAATTTTTCTGTCAATTGTAGATGTAATATTTTTTATTTATATTCTTCATTCTTTCTTCAAAAGATACAGAGCATGTAATTTATTATGAGATGGGGCATTCTATTTCATTTTTAAAAATTAATAGATAACTGTTCTGTTGAACTATCTTGTAAAAAATAGATTGTTCCAAGTCTAAGCTTATAATTACAAAAACAGGATTTCAATGGATATTCTGAGAAATTATTTCCATTGCTTAGCTCTTACTAGTTTTGGCAAAAAAATTCTCTTAATACAAATAACAGTCTGCTAAAAACAAGAAGGCGGTTTCCTTACAAGAGCCACAAAGGACTGTTTAACTCTGAAAGTATAATAAGGGATGCCCAGATTTTTGTTCCATTGCACCTCAGTGTCAGAATTAAAATATTTTCTCTTTTGATTTTGACAATGAGCACATGTATACTGATAAGTGCAGTGAGTCATGCTTTTACTCTGCCCACATAGTGGGAGGTCCGGATATGTGAATCTAATTTGCCATGTTTTCCTGACCCTGAGCCAAGACGGCTGTTTGCAGCAATGGCTATAGCCATGCAGCTGAAAAGGAAAGAAAAGGAAGAAAAGGATGAGAGCAACAGTAGGGAAACAATCCGTTTCCTCAGCTGGAATTGAGGAGATTTAGTGCCCCAGTAATGCAGCTAAATAGTTTCTAGACTGAATCTGGCCAGCGTCCAGAAAGCTACAAGTAGATTTATGAAAGCAGAATTCAGTTTGAGACTAATGTAGCTAAACTTAGAAGTGGGATTCAGTTGGAGGTTAAGATACATAAATTTGTGCTAGGTGCCTATGCTCCCATTAGAATCAATAAAGAGCGGGGTCACGGTTTGGTTGAATACATGTGTGTGCCCAGGGCCATTCGAAATTACACAAGGTGTTCAGGATAGCCAAACAAGGGTGGCAGAAATGAGGCAAGCGTCCCTTTCTGGAGTAGTGGTCAGAAGTCAGATGCACTAATGTAGGAGTAATGGGTGGCCTTGAATGACACCAGATGTTGAGGTTTAAGCAAGAGGATCCCACCCCCAGTCCTCACAGCAAAGGGAGCCACAGCCAGCTCCCCTCTCTCTTCATCTCTTCCTCTCTCTTGCCCATTCCCTTTCTCCCTCTCACCTTCTTTCCCTCTCTATCTCAGAGGAGCCAAACGTGGCAGTATGCAGTCATTGTTGAACCTCACTTGTGCTCTCTAAATGAGACAGAGGTGAGAAAAATCAAACAGGTGTGTTAGTCTGGTGAGACCCATGGAGCAGTCGTGCAATATCCTAGTGATCCAAGGTGTGTAAGTGGTATCTATTTTTTTCAGGATAAATACCTGAACGTGGTAGGTTGACCTTGGCTGGCTGCCAGATACCCACCCAGCTGCTCTATCACTCCCCCTCTTCAACAGGACGGGGGAGAAAATAAGATGGAAAAGCTCCTGAATTGAGATAAAGACAGGGACATCACTTACCAGTTACTGTCATGGGCAAAATAGGCTTGCCTTGGGGAAAATTAATTTAATTTATTGCCAATTAAAAAAATAAAAAGAGTAGGATGGTGAGAAACAAAGACAAAAAAACCCTAAACCACCTTCCTCCCACCCCACCCGTCTTCCCAGGCTCAACTTCATTCCTCCATTCCCGACTCTTCTTCATGATTCATTACTGCATCATTTTTAGTCCTTTCACAATTAAGTACTTTAGTTTGCAATTTGAAAGGTTCTCAGTATGTCATTGAGAGAAACAAACACTGGAAGCAGTTAAGATGCTCTAGGATCTTGAGTGCCTGATAGCAATTGTACAGACAGACATAAATAGTTCTTGACTAGTGAAATTTCAGCATTCTAGGAAGGGAACAAAGAATTTTGATTTCTTCCATGTAATAAACAAAATAACAAAAATATGGCATTCCTTGCAGAGCGGAATATATTTCTGTGTCTTCATAATCTGTATTGATCCAGGATTCTTCAGTGAGTGTTAGGAATTCACCCAAAGCCTTGGCCACTGCAATTGTGCAGTGCCTGATTTAGTTTGTAGACACACAAAAATTTGTACTCAGGATCTCTAATGATCAAACAGCTGCAGGTCAAGCACCTGTACCACTCCAGTAAGAACAGTGTTTGATTTACATTGTGTAAAAATTTCCTCATACAGTGCTTTCTGGCAGAAAGTATTATTCCCTCTCTCCATCTCTTTTAAAATGTTTTTGCTCAAGCTACCTTCCTTCTGGGGGATGTTTACACTGTATTTATGGAACACCTGAAGATAATCATCCTTTCCAGGAGAAGACAAACAGATCGATGGATCTTCAATTAAACCTTATCATCTTAAAAACATATAAAGGCATTTTTCAATTTCTCGTGCCCATCTGATGATATCTCACAGCCAGAAGAGTTCATCTGCTCCTCCTTATTATTACTCACCTGAGGTCATAATCCTGTTTTTTGATATGATAATCATTTTCACAGCAACTAATTTTGTTGCCAGAGACAGACCATGACTTGGGTTAGAGAAAAAGTATCAGAAACAGTTGAATTTGCAAGAATCAAAAGATAGAACTTGTTTTCATGTAAACATCTCTCTAATAAAAAATGTAAAAAGACAAGGTTTCTACCCTAACCTAAAATGGGACCTACTATTCCAAACTACCTTTCAACATCACTGAGCTTTTCAGGTTACACACCAATTGAAAGCTAGAGTTCCTTTTTTGTCAAATAAATATTTGTAGAAAGTTAAATTCTCATTAGAATTAATGTATTTCTAATAACATTACCCTTCAGTAAATGCAGTTGAAAATAAAAGTATAATTACATATTACAGCAGTAACAAGAATAATTTACATATGCTGGTGGATATAGAAGATTTTTGTCTTTTACGCTTACACTGCACATACATTTTCAAGTATGGGAAGCACCTTGATACGTGTGCCTATGGGACACTCTGACAGGATGACATAAGTTTATAGTACATTTTCTCTACAATGGCTCTAATTTTCAGGCGGCTTGCAGGTGTAACACTTGAGAAAGTAGAACTCTTACCTGGTAAGTGCTTCTGCAACACCACAGAATTAGGAGTTTTCACAGCATATACAACAACAGAAATATACTCATTTAAAACATTAGAAAATATAGGCTTGGTTGTGTTTGTCTTGGATACGAAATCATATTGGAATTTACAGGAATGAAAGAGCTGATTAGATTGCTGCAGCTACTGTTTTAAAGGAGTAACAATCAAGTTTCTATTGTAATCCGAGACAAAAGCTCTGCTTAATCAATGACCAATTCAAGCACAGTTGCTTATCAAACTGAGACAATAAATGATATGGTGGTTTTATATTCAGTGCCTAAGAAGTGATTCAGAAGGCAATTTTTTGCTTATCAAAACTAAAAGCAGTACACCACATTATACAAAATATTGATTTACTCTCTGAACTAAATTAGGGATTGGCTGAATCAGTCTGGGTATCAGGATGATACACAAGTTACTCTCTTTCTGGTAAAGATGGCTTCCTGAACATCAAAATATAAAAAACTTCTCCCATCTAATAATTAGTGTGGAATGGGACAGTGACACAAGGGAGAACAGTTGGGGCAGTATTTTTATTATTTGCACAGTCCTCAGAGCATTTTTGTGTCACTTGCAGTGATCAGAACCTACTAAGGGGCACCCGTCCTAAGGGACGTGTCACAGGGCATCCCTTCAATTCTCCTCCCCACGTTTAGGATTTCCAAAACATATGCTACTTTGCCCAGCAGAACCGCATCACTCAGATGCCAAGCTGTACCGGGTAACCTCTCTCTAAGTTACTCTGGCACTGTGGAGGCAAATACAGAGGAGACACTCCAGGGAAACAGTGTACCCAGGAGGGAGCGCTTCTTGCAAGTCACCACAAGTCACTGCCCCAAGCTGCCAAAGCCAGGAGTGCCAACTCAGTGAGGGAGTTTCAGGACATGTCCGCATTGGCATAGCGAGTTGCACATTTAATGAAAACTCTTTAATTTTGTGGACTATTGAGTGGGCAAAAAAAAAAGTAATAATAATGAATTGCAAGCACTTATTCAACTGACAACTGCAGCTTAGTTTCAATTATTTATAGCACTTCATAATGTGCTAATAAATGTTCTGTAGTAGCATGTCTTGAAAATGTAATGACGTCTTAGTAAAATTAAGCATTACAGCATTCAGCTATTAATTCTGTGTTGAGGAAAGGAAAACATAATGTGTTCTTATGAACAATATGTTTCCCGTGTCTCTCATATGTTTTTGTCTATCTCAATTCTTTATCAACATTGCTTCTGACTTTTCTGAGTTGTAATTGTATTATATTTTCCTTACTGTAAAGAAAATTTCATTTTACACCTCTTCCTTCTTGCTGTGCCTATAAAAATCTCTTTATCTGACAGTGATAAATATGAATTTATAATACCTTGAATTTAACTTCCTTTGCCCCTTCTTTATGCCTGCTAGCTCTGCTCATTCCACTGAACTTTTTTCAACTTATGCTATCAATGAATTCAAAAGTAGTATAGACACAAATAGTTATACATGTGAGCGTGGAATCAGAATTAAGTTTGTATAGGCACCATAAATCTAATTTCAAATTAGATTTCAAATTTCTAATTTCAAATGCATTTCAAGTGCATTATAACAACAGTCCTTCAGTTTGTATGTTCAAGTCAGGATTTATGTTGGGCTGCCCTGCCTCAGGGCACTGTCTTAATTTTCCAACTGTTTGCTGGGTGCCTGGATAAAATCTGGGAAGAACTGTAGAATGAGCAAGAAAAAGCAGCTCTTCAGAGTGCCACACTAAAAAGCTTTAATACCAAACATGGAGCTGCCAAATTCAGCTGGTAGGGAGCATTAAACAGAAAGTGTTCTGCTCCCCTTTAGCATACCTTAGATTCTTTTGTCCAATCAAGATCCATGGCCTGAGGGTAAGTACCTATACCTATTTTTCTGGAGAACAAGGTCAGACATCATTTAATTCTTTAAAACAAACAAGCAATTGAGGTAAGAGGTAGGACAATGACTAGACTTCCATGATACTTACCTTTACTCTGTCCACACTGAAATACGGTAATACATTATCATTTAGGTATACTAGTCATCAGTTTGTAAGAAATACTATCTGAGGTTATGAAGTCCTGCAAGAACAATCTTCAGCACCTTCAACCATAAGTGATAAGAGCATTTTGTCAACCTCTTATTCTCTTATATGTGCACACTAATAAAAATACTCCCTACTAATGCCACTGAACAGTTATGTTCTTTGTAGGATGAGAAAAAATTAAAGATCACATTTTATTGAGATTGCCTATTGTACAACCAATACAAAAGACTGCACAGAAAGATATATAGAATAGATAAGACTCCTCAGTAGGTGTAGGCCCATTCTCTTCCTTTGGACTATGCTAGTACACCTCAGCCAAATCTCAAGCCCATTATCTTTTGTATCTGCCTGGTGTGCATTTTTCTTATTCCTCTGCCATCTATTCATTGAAAGAATCGAAGTAATAGTCCCTACAGAAGGCTTTTCTGCCTCTTTGTGTGAATACTGCAGGCTAGTCTGAAATCTTAAAGTAGGAAAATGAGATGTAGATTAGAGCCTTGGTATAAGACAGAAACATGTTAACAAAGACTCTTTGTATAGGTAGAGCTTTTTTATCTAAAAGGTATATTTCATGTTCTGTTAAGGAACGTGTTAGTCATATCTTCCCAACAGCAGTTGAAGAAGTTTTTGTCAGCTTGAGAAATTTTAATGTAAGTATAGATTCTCTGTGCTTCAAAATAATGTATAATCACTCGATATCATATTCCTAAATTATTTAGTAAATGCACAAAGATAGATCAGACATTTGATAATACCAGAAGCTCAGCAATGGGTAAAATTGATTGAATGCACTTTGAGCATGAATAGAAGAGTTTATGATTTATTGACACTTTGTAGATTAATCTGAGGCCACATTGAGCAGTGAACCAAAATAGTAAGCCTGATTTGCAGGAATTTTAAGAACACTCCTACAGTAAAGAAAAATAATTAGATCACACTTTTTGACATAAAGTATTTTTGGCAACTTTCGGTGATCTTGAAAGGTACCATCTGTAAACAATGGGAGGAAAACCTGTGTTCTTTGTGCCAGATCTTCTAACAATTCTGTTATGTCAAATGGCAAAGAAAACATTGAAAAAAGCTCAAACAAATAAAAAATAAATCAAAGACAAAATAGTTCTGATTTAGAACGCTATGCTACTAATTTATTTAAATAATTACTAATTCATCCACTTCTTAGGGACAACTTGACTATCTCAGATTTACCAGTCCAGTCTTACTTGATATGTGATTGCTTGTTTTGTATTTTATTAGATAATTTGAGGTTGATATGTAATACTGAATTTTTTGATATTTGATAACAGGATTTGAATTTTGCAACTTGAGGATTCTGTTTTTCCCCACCTTAAGTCACAGGTCTATTTTGCTCTCAGTGGACAATAATGAGAAGTTGGACTATTTTTGTGCTGTATACATACAAGGTGCTTAGACGACACTGACAGATTATTTTGTCAGTTTCCAATGAATTTTAGATTTTAGCTTGTTTACTCAACTTGTACTGGTCTAATAGAAAAATATACAAGATAAATTCCTTGTAACAAGTAATGTGGTCTTCAGGATCCTAAGGGCAGTCATGCAATAACTGTTGTTAAAAATGTTTGTGATAAATATACTTTCTATCTTCTCATAGTGTTGTTGTATGGGCAAGAGCTGAAGCATTTTTACTGCGCTGATAGTTAAAAGCAATCCTCACTATGTATGTATATATATGATATATAAGAACATGATATACAAAACAATATCTGGGAATACTTAAATACACACTTAAAATAGAGAGTGAGAGTTTTCTACCTGGGGTCATTTATTCAGCATACATGAAGCAACAGAATATCATTCCCAAAAGTCCAGACAACAAAAGAGTAACTCCACTTATTTCCTTACTTCATTTTATACAGACTATTAAGAAGGCTTGCAGGAGCCTTCTCTCTGGAAAGAAATATTGTACAAAATCTTAGATTATGTTTCCTTCTACTAGGTCATCTTGACAAATGACAATTTAGTTCAAGAATTTGGTGCTCTTCATTTGCATTAACAAGTGATACAAAGCAACGTAATCTTTCAGTTTCTCTTACTGGAAATGTTGAATGAGTTTTGATTGGGAAAAAAAGAGGATATCACTAGCTACTGCACAATGATACAACAAAGTGATCTAACATACTGCTTTATATGTGGATGCTGTCTGTGAAAGAAAAATGCAATATGTTTGCAAAGACAGCAGTAAAAGTTGACAGGTTTTGAAGGTAATGTTTGAACACAAGAAAAATCAGAAGTTCAGAGGAGTTTTTATTTTACTCAGAAAAATTGGAAGGATTCAGGCAAGAGAAAAAAGGCAGAAATCTTGAAAGGCAACACTTTAAAAAGTCAGAGAATCAATTAAACACAAAGAGGCTATTCCAAGTGAGAGAAAGTTACAAATGAATCATTTGCTACTTACTGTGGAAAGACAAGACAGGAGAAGAGAAAAAAAGACAAAGAAAAACACATACAATATGGAAAACCTGAGTAAACAAAGCTGTAGAGTGAAGACTGAATCAGAGTAAGTTAGTGGTAAGGGTTATATTCAGGTCTAGGATAAGGTGTCATGGCTCTACTGGAGTGCATTTCACCGCAATCTTCAAATTCTGAATCTGGCCTCTGGAAAAATATCTTTCATTGGGTTTGTAAATTGAATAACTGTCACTTATTACTGGATAGATATCTTTTAGTTTTAGGGAATGGATGACAAGAGACATCTTCATTATTTTTCTTTTTTCTTCTAATTTCTTTAATATAAAATAACTATCATCAAGGATAGCGTGGTGGTAAAATTATTAATGTTTAATATTTGAGAGATCTGGCTAAGAAATTTATCCTAACTAAAAGAACATTCCTTTTGACTAAAAGCTAAGAGTTGGTGACTGTTTCCAACTCCCCACTTCTGAGCTAAGATGACACTGGGTGTGCCACTCCTATAGGCTCCAACAAGAGCCATCTCTCCATATAGTCACATTATTTAGTTTGATTCCTTCTTAGAAGTGTGGCAGTTAGCAAGCTACTTAAGAAGTCCATCCCAGGGATGGATACCTGGTTTTGTAAACATTGAAATGACTATTTTTCTTCACTTCTTCCTTTTTTTCCGAAACAGTATATAGTTTGGGTCTCTGCGATCACTTGGAAGAGAACAGGGGAGCAGAGGGGGAGACGCAGTGAGAATGTTTTCTCACTATGATCATAGTTAATAAAGCTTCTGTCTGACCTGTCCTAAATTCAGTGATGAGTTGTGTCCCTCAGGGGTCCTTACTGGGACCAGTACTGTTTAATATCTTCATCAATGACATAGACAGTAGGATCGAGTGCACCCTCAGCAAGTTTGCAGATGACACCAAGCTGAGTGGTGCGGTTGACATGCCAGAGGGACAGGATGCCATCCAGAGGGACCTGGACAAGCTTGAGAAGTGGGTCCAAGAAGTGAACCTCATGAAGTTCAACAAGGCCAAATGCAAGGTCCTGCACCTGGGTCAGGGCAA
>NW_008795319.1:541494-576978 GCF_000699145.1 Aptenodytes forsteri | reverse complement strand
TTCAAGGTCAGGTTGGACGGGGCTCTGAGCAACCTGATCTAATTGAAGATGTCCCTGCTTATTGCAGGGGGGTTGGACTAGATGACCTTTAGAGGTCCCTTCCAACCCAAACTATTCTATGATTCTATGAAATTTTACTTGCGTTATTATGCATGTGGAGTCCCCAGATTCTCCAACAATAGGAATCAACTTGTTTGACTTCAATGTTTGTGTCCAAAAGGTGCTATCAGAAAATCTTAAAGAGGAAATGGGACAATGTTCCTACCATTTGCTTGAGGCTATTTTAGTTATTCAGTCTAGACATAATTCATATGATACCATAAATGAAGAGGAATAGGCATCTCAAAAGTTGTTAAAATTAAAATAAAGAGTTTGATGTTAAAACTAAACTAAATACTTTGAACTTTGCTTTTGTATGGGACTAAAATGGCAACATGACAGCATTGAATTGTCTGTATGAGAAAGAGAGAATTCCACCGAATTATAATTTTTAGGCAATCCTGAAGAAATTACCTCACGATCAGCAACTTAAAGTCTACATTAGCCCTAGTCAGATGGCTTTTGCCACAAACAAAGGCAATATCAGCACTCAAAGTGACACAAACCATGGTGATTAGAAGAGAATTCAGACTGCAAGATCATGGAATAGGATAATACTGGATTTTTTAATTTAAATAATAGAAAAAGAATTTCAGTAGTCATGAAGCATGATAAAATGAAGTCATAATGAAAAGAATTCAGAAGAATATTCTGTACAACACAAATTGCTGTAGAGTCAAATTTCAGTGTCTTATCAATATCTATTCTTTTAAACGTCTTATCCTTTTGAGGTAGAATTAATTAAACTTCTGAGCCTAGGGTGAGCTTAGGGAAAGGGGATGATTCATTCACCTTTACCATAAAAACCTCATGTAAGCTAGAGAAGTTTATAATCCAGTTGAGAAAAACCATATGCACATGTTGTAATGATTAAAAAAAAATCATGCACTATTCATGGCTATCTTGGATGGGTGGCCAAACCATAGTCTAGATATTCTTTAAAGCTCTGAATACTTTTTTGAACAGAAATTATTGGAAACTCTTAAATGGAACAGATTTCTATTAGAAAATGCTGGCATGAAGAAATTGAAAAATGATGCAGATGAATGTTGAACCAAGATGATCAGACATGTACCAAAACTGTAGCGTATATTCAATGTAAAACGTTGTTATACACCACCATTGCATCAAGGCACCAGAGTGGGGAAGTAGTTATTAGTGAGTGCCCTGAAATATGCTCTCCTATGACTCTTCCCAAGTTCAAGTTTATTGGTTAGCTTTTTTTTTTAAGGGTACATCTGAAGACATATTCATTCATTCTGTTTCCTTCCCAATTTGCACCCTTGGTCAAAGAGTATTTCATCAATAAACTAGGTAGTTGTTTTGCACTAATTGTTAGAAACAGTTGTTGATTTTAATTCAGTAATGTTCTTAAGTATCATGAATGTAGCTACAAACTACACACAAATAAACAGCTTAATTCAAACTTCTTTATTCTTTATTTTTCTCTCATTGTTACACTGAAGTCCTTTACTAACATCATAATTGTGTCATATACATCATGTTGCGGAAAGATTTTTTTCTCCTTTTAATGTTTTACTTCTAGGCATTAACAAGTTTATAGCTATTAGCCCTCAGTGTTATGATACAGTTTTAATTTAGAAACAGGTGACCATTATTTCACTGTAAGTCTTTCTTGCAGATTCATGGAGTCATAAACCTGATGGTGCTTTAGAGATGTTTTCAAAAGAGAGCAGCAGGAGCAACAAGGGAAATATTGGAAAGCAAAGTGTTGCTGGATACTCTAGAAGTTTTTTCAGTTTTGAGGGGAGAATCAGGACACCTATGCAAGTGACTGATACTTCTGGCATATTGTGGGCAATATTAGTGCAAACTTTGCCAGTATTTCTTGCTAATATACTCTTTTTATAACATACACTCTTCTTGTCATTGTCATTGTCATTTCATGCCTCCCTTTGCTAACAGTTGTGCTGTGGTTTTCTGATACACTGAAAAGGCTCACTAGTGTTTAGGTTCACCGCAGGTGGCGGAAGGTTTGAAAAGAATAGTCTGCAACACATTTTGTCTCGTAATAATAGCCACAGGAATGTGAATAAGGCATTGCTTATTTTCATTTAGGGGTTTGGGGTTTTCTTGATAGATTTTGTATTCTTATTTTCCCTGATAAGTTATAATTCTTTCTGGACTCAATTGCCTATTTAAAAATTATATTCGTCATGTATGTAGCTTTGTGTTTAAACAATGCTGAAGTTTATACCTCATTTTCAAATATTCCTCCAAAGTCAGCAGCATAGAAGAGGATTAGAAATGAAACATAAAATTGGAACTTGGCAATAATATTGTTTGATTTTGAGAGTGGTCATACTTACATCAGTAGCAAAAATATTACAAATCTTTTTCTACATTACTAGTATTATTCTATGATCATCTGTATTCTTACCTGATTACCTAAAATGTACAGAAAAGACATCAGTCATTAACTCTGAAAAAAAATGCATTGCCAGGCACACTTTATGATTTTAGAAACAAGATAAAAGCTTTATGACCCAAGGAAAACAACCAAATGCTTTTTTGTAGCCACAAGCATCATATTTACTTAAAGGATTGTGACTATAAAAGCAAATATCTCTTACAGGAAGCTAGGACAAAAGCTGTCAGAGAACTGGGTAGTAAATAGCCCTGAAATTGTTTTCTTTGCTTCATTTCAAAAGCTTAAGGCGAAGAATGTTTGACCTTTTACAAATGGAATGGTTTCCTGCAGGTGATGGCTCTGTACTGAGTGCTGCTGGTTATGTGCAACCTGATGCAATCATTATGAATGGTAAAACTCTTGCTGCTGGCACAGACTCCTGCATAAGGAGGTTTTCTAAACCAGTGACATTTGCTTGTTTCAGTCCCAGAAGAGGTGGAGTATGTCTTTCTGCTTCCTCCATTCAGTTGTATTTCTAGAGTTTTTTTGACAGGGAGAGCAAATTAAATGGTGTGATTGTTCTACATGACCCAGAAAGTGTAAAGGGTTCAAGGAGAGAAATGTCAAACAGAACAAAAAAGCTGCTCTCAGACTTGTGATATCTGTAGTCTATTAGTTGTCACCTTGACATATTAATGAAAAATGAAAGATATTTCTATTAAACCTTACATTACAACTTAGGAATATTTTAATGAATGTCATATAATCTGTAGGCTAAATTTTGCTCCCATTGAGAACAATGGGAATTTTTACTATTAATCTCAACAGAATAAAACTTGACTTTACAGTCAATTTGTCTCCTGTACTTCATTAATAATTCTTGTTTGGATACTACTTTCTTTCCACACAGCCAGTATGTAGGTAACTAATTCACTAAAGCCACACTTTTTTCATTTTCTCGTGCTTCCTTAAAATTTACTTTTGCTATAACCGCTATAAAAGTCAAACAACCAGGTTGTGCAATAGTTGAAAGTATTTGAGAGTACATATATAAGTACTCTACCACTATTAGGAATTATAGACTTCTGCAGTACCTAATCAATGCTGTCAGGCAACATTTCTTCCAAATTTTTGTCTGTTTTAACCATAGTTTTGTTACAACGTCTCTAGAGTTACTGTGGAAACTCCCAGGAGTGAGATACCTTGTGTTACGTAATCCTAACCCTTAAACTGCAGCACAGGTGTTATCATAATAAGTTCCATAGTGGTAAGGAGAACACCAAAGTAAAAGGCACATGATAAAACCAGGAATTTTTAAACATACTGTAAAGGATGGTTAGTTGAGAAATGTGCTGTTAGAAATTTATAAGAACTAAATACTGGTGAATTTCAATTTTCTGTCATAATAGTTTAGGTATTGACCAATTATTTTAAGAAGTGTTTGTGGGACCACTCTGAGACCTTCTCCAGTCTCTTGCTGATGGTGATTTAGGATTCACAAACTATTCCTGTATCTAAGCCCTCTAAAAGACCCTATCTGGCGGTTTTGTTTAGAGCACTAAATTCACCACTAAGCACAGAAATCATTACGCCCTTCACTGAAAAATGCAGGAAGAAGAGAATTTCTGCTTATATAACCCACCCCTCAGGTAGTAACATAGTAGTTAGAGCACTTAAACAAACATGGAAGAAAAAATTGGCTGTGTACGGTGCCAAAAGTGCAATAAAAAAAGGACACTGTCCTGTTGGTTTGCTTGCGGTTTTGCAGCAGGTTATGAATGCAAGTTTGCCAACGTGTTTCCTTCTGGAGCAAACCAAGCAGTTCCTTCTAAGAAGAAATCTCAGTATGGTTGAGAGAATGGTTTGCATTTAGGTCTGTTCTCTGTTTTTGAAAGCTTAGTCCTTGACAGCAAAACTGCCATAAATCCAAAAACTATTATGCAAATTGGCTCACTGATGTCCACTGAAAGTCAAGAAATACATGTGTGAGTGTCTCATGGCCAAAAGATATCCCTGACAGTCATCACCTCATAACCATGCACATAGTTATGTAGAGACCATCAGTCTCATACACATAGAACAAAAGAAGCAACATCAGTTTCAAGATGATGCTACTCCCTCTAAGAGTACAGCCTATCCTATGCCTTCACATTCTCAGAAACAGCAGTGGCATGGCTGCCCTCCCCATCAACACAGCCATGAGATCCATGAGCAGGTCAACGTGTGGCAATCCTGGTCTCACTTAAAGCCTCCATGTCAATGTGTTGCCCCACAAGTGGGGTCCGGTACCCAGTGTGCAATAAGCCAATCTTACACAGAGAGCCGAGATATTTATTTATCTCATCTCACATTTGCACAAAGATGGGTGCTAGGTGGTAATTCCACAAAGCTAGCACACCACACAAAAGAACTACAGTGTATTTATATTGTTACATGATTAGCAAAAAAACACCTAAGTTCATGCTCATTGGTTAGTTATGTTCAAATTAGCTTTGCTTGCCATGTAAATTAGCACGCATGCTCCTTGCAGGTGGTGGGGGGCAAGTCTTTCCAGTCTTAAATTGAGTTGGTGGTTGTGATCTCCCCCTGCTGCCTTTACCTTTACCCTAGTTACAGCAGTTTTTGCTGACGTCTTGTTTCTTTGGTAATCATCTAGCCTCCGGCGTCTTCTAGGGTTCCCTTTTATCAGTCTTTTAGTTCTTCTTCAAGGGCATAGTCATTGTAAGGCGTGCATTGTTTATACAAGGTAATCATGCTAGTACAATGAAGACTACAGTCTAGGTATTAACCCAAACATATGGCTACAAATAGGGAATATAAATGTGATGACTGGTCACACAAAGTCTGTGACTGTTGCTGAAGACCACTCAAGGATCTATAAAAAAGCTTTGTCTTTCACAGTCAAGAAATTTTACTGTAACTGAGCCCATGGTACACACCAGTCCTTAAATGGCTGGTTTGTAAAAGTAATGTGTTGGAAAACTCAAGAAAGTAATGAACACCTTCTTGGCAGTTTTGGATGCTCTGGTCAACATATCCCATATCCTGAAGATCTGAACCTTCTTCAGGATGGCTAGATTCATCTGACTCATGTCAAAGGATGAGGATAACACACTAATGGGCCTCAGGTACTGTTATGGTTTCCCAGTCACATGCATGAGAAGAGCATCAGAAGTGGCAGCAGGGACAGAAGCACTGGAAGTGGCAGTATAAATAACAGGTTGCATATTTTTTGCAACGAGGGTTAAACAGAATTTTCCAGCATGTATCGAGTATGTTAACCTCAGTGCTAACAGGATCACATGCTATACATGAGGCAGACTGACATGTAACCCTTCTTCTCTAGGTCACTTATGTCCCAGTGTCCTTTAATGTTTACAGAGTGACTCTGAAAGAAAGATATTTATTGACAAGTTCACATAGTAGATACTGAAGACTAATCCTCACTAAAACACTCAGTAAGTGACTCAAGCAACTGAAAGTCAGATGGGGAAATGTTGGTCTCCCTTGCATTTTGCTGACCTCTGTGCTTTTTTGGCTTAGTTTTTTGTACCTTGTCTTGTCAGTATTTTTCCTCTTGCATCCTGTTTTATCACCATCTCAACAATTACACTTTGCTTTTCTTATATTACATGGTTTTAGCTCATGTACTTATTCCTTCATACCAACTTTCTTAGCAAAATTAAGCCAAAGCCCCACATTCAGGCTGCACAGAATTAAACCTTAAATCAGGAACAGCTGAAACTCAGGGCTGAGGTTCAACTGGTGAACATGGTGTATGCTAGAAAGGCCCCAGACTACATAGATACAAAGCTCACTGGAGAACTACTCCACCTGTCATGCAGTACGGATGGGACCAGCGTGATCTGGTATATGCTTACCTTCGGCAGTTTGTACCTACTTCAGTCTGCACCATCAGGCCTGGGAATCAAGATAATATAGATGAAGTTGTTTACTCAAGGTCTGCCTTACCTTAAGGATGCTCAATGCCATTCATCTTTCCCTCACTTTGCTAGATACTGTAAAAGCATTGTATACTTAACACACTCCATTTGTTGTTTAGAGCACTGAAGCAGCTTCAGCATTGTGAAGAATCATTCACAAAGTCTGGAACTTAACTTTTAAGTGCTGCTGTGCTTGGTGTGAGAGTAGGCATTTATATATACATTTAAAAATTTTCTCATTGTGTGTTTCATTGGTGAACGTAGATATTTTATGCAATAATGTGTAACAAAATCTGTACCCTCAGTTTAACTGCATTCTCATTCTTGTGCTTTAGGACCACATTAGAGAGGTTGAGAAGTCCAAATGATAAGCTATTACTAAATGCCACCGATTGCACATGAAATTATAATTCTGATAAAATGGAAGAACATAGTTACACCCCTTAACAGGTTGGAAAAATACATTGTTAGAAATTGCAATTGTTGAAAAAGCAAAGTACTATAAAGAATTTTACACATATGAACATTTCATTTAAAGGACGAGATAAGTAAAAAAATTAGGCAGTAAGATAAAATCTTACCTTTCCTAGTTCATGGGATCAGAATCTCAAGGCTGGAATTTCTTATCTTTTCTCGGTTGTTTTCCTCAAGAGTTAAGGCATTTGCATCCCAAGTGATCTTTTACCCCTTGCAAATTATAACCTGGCATATCATGCAAGTCTCTTTTTATTCAAAATGAGTAAAGTTAAAAGATACAGATTTAATCTGAGTTATTCTATTGATTCTTGGAAAAACAATGCATGTGTCTTTCAGAGAATCCAACCCATGAGTTACAGGAAAGATTATTTTCGTTTTTTTCAAGTGAAGAATCTCTAGAGGATAGAACAAGCTTTTAAATAAAAATAGCAAAATAGAAAAGCATTTATATATACTGTATCTACAATATTTTGTGTATAGAAAAATACTTACCAACCAGGTGTCTAGCGAAAAAGATTTTCACTGAAATGAAAATGTACTCCAAAATATCATGTACTCCAGTTTCATCTCAGTTCAACACACAATATAATTCCTTGGAAAAATGTTGTAGTTATAATTAGAGTCATTCATCGTTGTTTTAATTAGCGGTAACAATGTTCACCACTTTCTGCTCTGACTACCTCCATAAGTTATGTGTGATACAGGAGCAATGACAGTAAATATTAACATGGAGCTATCTGATAGACAGTCTTCTCAGCTTTCCTCTCAAATGGAGTAGTTAGAATAGGCACTTAGGAAAAATATTGTTCCCACGTGTAACTGGCAAAAGCAATCTCCACGTAACTCTTAGAAACAGGATTGTTACAACTACCAAATGGAACTAATAACTGCCCAAAGAAAAGATGAACAGTCTGGTTGTTTTGTTTTTGAAGTGCTGCAAGTACATGATCATAGCTAAAATGCATGGGTAGAGTGCTAAAGAGTTTCTATACTTCTTTTTTAATTTAGCTTACTATAAAAGTAGTTTTGCAGAAAACCATAATTATAATTACAACAGCACTATTACACCTCTGTAGTCAAAAGTTTTTCAACGTTTTCATTAAGTACTTTTGTTTTCATGGTTTTCAAATGGGGCTACAACATGCACTCTGGTCATAATCTACCACATAGAGGATAGGGGAAAAATCCCTTGTAATTGTAATAAAAAACTTCAAGAAAATATGCAAGATTTCTTAGTTATGGAAGACAAAAGAATAGAAACACCCACAGTTCTCTTGCCTTTTATATCTCTTTTGTAGTTCTTTCTCAGTAGTTGTCAAAAAGACCCAATCAGAAATATCACCAAATAAATGCAAAACTATATGGCCTTTATCCCACAAACTGATTTAAAGAGAAAGCACCAGGGTTAATATTCAGGGTTAAATATAAGTCTGCTAATGGCAGTGAAACTCTTTGCCAATAACTTAGTAATGTAATTATTTCATTCAGGTCAGACAGTTTACATGACTGCAGTTAGTATATAAATTTTATATGTTGCAATGTGCAAGAATCGTCTTATGTGCTTTAGTTCTACCTTAATACTACACTCTTTTTACCAGCAAATACCGTAGTGAGGAATAAGACAGGAACGAAATCGGAAAACAACAAAATCTTTATACATCATTGTCCTAACTCAAAACTGGCTTTAAATCATAAAGTTTTTATTAATTATCTCTGACGTGTTTACTCCACTAACTAGTCATTCTACTTGCTTCTTATGTGCTTTAGTTCTACCTTAATACTACACTCTTTTTACCAGCAAATACCGTAGTGAGGAATAAGACAGGAACGAAATCGGAAAACAACAAAATCTTTATACATCATTGTCCTAACTCAAAACTGGCTTTAAATCATAAAGTTTTTATTAATTATCTCTGACGTGTTTACTCCACTAACTAGTCATTCTACTTGCTATTCCATATGTTGGAAATGTTCTCCTAGCCTTCAACATGGAAAGAATAAGCATGGGTTTTAATATTTTTTTAGAGATCATTGGCATATCCTATAGGCATCTCCCATGCCAATCATATCCTATAGGATATGCCAATTGTATAGGTTACTATATTGGAATATTTTTGATAGACTGATATGCAGTTGATGCATATACTGAACAATTTGATTTAGAGCTATTACTCAAGCAGAAATAAAATCCTGCTTTTACAAGTATTTCTAAATGGGTCGAATAACATAAAATTATATACTGGTAATTCTTTCACATAAATTTGTGAATAGAGACGTAAGGGATTGGTCTATACTTATATCAGAAAAAAAAGCCCTGTGGCAATAATTATTGCCTTGCACAAAGCTTTAAGACCCCATACATCTCTGTGCTCACCACTTCTTTCTGACCCTTTTTTTCCTAATGCTCTCTAGACAGAGAGCAACTCTAGCAATCTCTAGCACATCAGCAACATCAATGATAGTGTTGGCTTGGGCATGTTTGCACAATATACTTATAATTCCTTCACCCCAGGAATCACAGAATTATACCTGATGAGCTCTGCTTTTGTGCCATCCTCGCTATGCTCAGGTCTTATATACTGATAAGATTTATTTTTTCATGCATAGCATACTCAATGGGGATGGGCTGAAGACCCGCAAAGATAAAATAGAGGACCTTGCATCTACCTTCTCAACAGCTGGAATATTTTCCTCCATGAGAATAGTCTTTCACTGAAAAGCACAGACACCAGCCTGGAGCGAGACCCCAAGGCTTCTCTCTCTGCCATCATCATTCTGATTTGGAGGATACAGAACCACGAGGATATGGCCCTTTTCATGCTTCCTGTTTCTGTCCCTCTAACCCTGAGTTTTGGCTGGGCATGACACCAATCCAAAAGGAACGCTAAAAAGTGCCCCTGTCACAGTCTTAACTGCTAGTCCAGTCTTTATGAACAACCAGAGATCTGGGTTTGGAAAGCAAGTGCTGCAAGTCTTAACCCGCTCAGAAGGAAGGTATCTGACAACTCCCCCAATTCTTAGGCAAGTATTTGTTAAACAAGTTTATTGTATAAAAAGAACCACAAATCCCTGTCCTTCAAAACATTACCTAATAATTTCAAAGCAGAATGGGGTAGATGTGTAATGATGATAGGACTATGGGCTGTGAATCAGGCAGGCTAGTGTGAGATGCCTCACCCCTTCAAGAAGTAATGGAAACAATACTCTCTTCAGGAACTTCCACATCTGGTATTTCCACTGGCTGTTAACTCCTCCGGCTAGCCTGGTCTCCGTACCTAAACCAAGTTCAACAGTAGTAGGCTACTCATCCTGAAACAATTACAATTCATTAGAAGAGTATAAAGATCCCACACCCAACTGGAAATGGAATGAAAGGAAGTCAATAAATAAGTGGGGGTTGTGGAGAAGGAGGAAAGGAGCAATGTATAGAAAGTGTGGGACAGTGTAGAGCATTCGTACCTTGAAAGTGGGCAATTAAGAACTCCCACAGTTTATCCGGGCATTCAGTTTGGAAACTGTTCACAGGACAACTGGTGAAATATCTGAATTGAATTGAAATATTTAAATCCTATTTTGGACAAATAGACTTTTTTTTCTTAAAGTCATGCAACAGACTGTCTGGGATCTTGTAACACCATTAAAAGTAATTGTAAAACCAATCAAAAACCAATCACAGTTGGAATGTCAGATTGACCAAATCTGTTTTTGGTTTGGGTTTGCTTTGGTTTGTTGGTCTTTTTTTACCATTTCTTCTGGGGAAGGTATTAATTTAAAAATTTAACATAACAATGTGCTTAGTTTGACTATTTGTTTAAATTAGGAACTACTTGAAGCCAGTCTATGTAAGCACTATTTTATACATGCTAGAGATCTATTTTTGATATTGTTAAGATATTTATTTTAGATCTTTCATTATTTGTTTTCTTTTAATAGAATGCATCCTGATCCAAATATGCTCTTTCTATTCTTAAGAAACTCGTCTTAGGTTGCATTAGTACTGCTGTAGTCTGAATTCTAATTGGTAAATGCTTGCCAAGAAATTAATATGAATAATGGTGTGAATTATCTTCTGTACCAAGATTTAAAGAAAAGACTGCAACAGCTGGCTTCCTCTGTGTCTGCATTTGGTCTGGGCACCTCAAATCTGAAAAATGAAAGAGGAAAAAATGAGCATAATTTACATAGAATGCATACAGAAACCTCAGCCTATCAGTGGCTTGGCAGAGAAGCTTATCTGCTTTAACTTTAAAAAAAAATTATCAGTTCTGACCAATTACCCCACCAAACTTCATCACTTCTTTCTACTAACAATCTGCAGAGAACTGGCCTTGACAAATAAAAAATAGCATTAATAATTCATTCAATATTTAAAAAAATATTTTCTTGTACTATTTTAGATTCACCTTTAGAGAAAATTCCACAGCCTTTAAAAGAGACACTTCTGAAGACGTCATCAACCCTTAAAAAAACAATTTTGAAAGACTGTAACTTACTGTGCAACATTTGCTGCCAGCAAAGGCTAACAATATTGTTATGTATATTTTCTGGCACATAATTAAAATTCAAACATCACTTCAGATATATAATTCAGTTTATTTATTTCAACTTTATAATTAAAAAAAAAAACTTGATGTAGTTTTTTTACAGAAAATGAAGAATACATTTTGTTTACATCAAGGGTGAAAGAATAATTTTCCAAATTACTATGTACAAAATTCCTTCTCTCAGTACCATTTGAAACCACCAGCTAAACTCCCCAAAAGAGAATCAGGAAGATTAGGCAGAAATGACTGGAATAGCCTCTAAGTGTTTTTCTTGAAGCAGTTCTATAGTCACTTACTTTTTATTTCAGATTTTTTTCTTTGATATGTACTTTGATTCCCATTCCCAAATGTCATTCAAAAAAAAAATAGTTCTGTTTGCAGTGACATATTGGCCTAGGATTTTAGTTTGCAAATTATATGTAAACTTTGGGAAATTCTTTTTAGCTGCACTGGAGCTTCTTCTAAGATAAGCATTTAGATAATGTATTTGGTATTACTCAAAAGGGTGCAGGCAATCTGCATAGATTTGCTACTGCCTCTTAAAACAATATGAAGAGACAAATTCAGCTGCAAGGTCAGTAAAGAGTCAACTCCCCCTCGGTGAACTTCTGACTTAAATTTATTTATAATTTGGCTTTTCCTCCCTCCTTTTTGAATACTTTGAATAAAATATAAAGGGAAAATAAAGATTTCATTATTCAATTTGATTCTGCACTGTTATAGTTCTGTTTGCAGTGACATATTGGCCTAGGATTTTAGTTTGCAAATTATATGTAAACTTTGGGAAATTCTTTTTAGCTGCACTGGAGCTTCTTCTAAGATAAGCATTTAGATAATGTATTTGGTATTACTCAAAAGGGTGCAGGCAATCTGCATAGATTTGCTACTGCCTCTTAAAACAATATGAAGAGACAAATTCAGCTGCAAGGTCAGTAAAGACAGTCAACTCCCTCGGTGAACTTCTGACTTAAATTTATTTATAATTTGGCTTTTCCTCCCTCCTTTTTGAATACTTTGAATAAAATATAAAGGGAAAATAAAGATTTCATTATTCAATTTGATTCTGCACTGTTAGATTTCAACTTTTTTATGTGGCTTTTAGAATCTATAGTAGGAATGGTGACCTGTTGTGCTCAAGTCACCTGAGATCTGTGAGCGTTTTCGGTAGGATTAGGCAGCATTAAGTGGCAAAAAGTGTGGCTGTGCTAGCAATAGACTGTGCAATCCTGTTCCACAATGGAGTGGGTTGTGGATGGCTGCTGCCTTTGGTGTGTGAACCTTCTCTTGAGCTTTCTATCCCACTTTTCCTCTTAGATATGGAACATTGCTCTGTGGAGTTTGACTGCATAAAGATATTTATGTGCTGGTATGGTAACTACTGTTGTACTGCCATGAAGCCTGATATTTGTCACATGAAGGTTCATTCGCTGCTGGCCTTTTGTCCATCTGTTATTAAATTTCCCAAAACCCCCACCCAACATCCCCCTCCCCCACCTCGCATTTACCGTATTTAAACTGCTTGTTTAAAGTGGTGGGGTATGTGGTTGGTTGGGGTTTTTTTTCATTCCTCCAGTCAGACAATAAACTCATCTCTGATAATTTTGTTTGGTTCAGTTGAACTATTGTTTCTATGAAGCCTAAATTAGACAAGCAAACAGGTAAGGAGGAAAGCTAAAACTGTGAGAAATATTTACAAAGACAACTTGTAAGACTACATGATAGGTTACACTTTGGTTAAAAGAAAAAGGGGATCTTGAGGTAACCATTTTGTATCTTGGCTTTACTACCTCTACCTTCTTTGCCTCCCTGTATGCCTTCCTAAAACACCAGGCCTTCCATTTCCCACCACCTCTGCAAACATTGATGATTCCTCTTCACAGCACAGCCCTCTTATTCTTCCTTCTGACCTGCTGCACTGCCTCCAAGGACATTTCTGTTCCCTTGTGGTACTGTGCCGTTGGCCATGGATTTGGAGTCTGTGATAAGAATGTGAGGTTGTAATCCTAAATTTGGGAAATGGAGTTGTGCGGGGGAGAAGATGGGATGCTTGAGGTCTACTTGGCCAATTAGAGCTTGTGATTAAATTATAGAGAAAATAGGTATATCCACAGGGTTGCATTTTTAGAAGTTACCACTTCTATATCTAAGTAAATAAGGAAGTGAGACTAGGGAAAATATCTCCTCTTATACAGACGTGTGGATTGCCACAGAAATCAAAACTGGTTTTGCCAATATCTCTGCTGGTGTTGTATGACTAGATTACTTTTGAGAACTTTTTCATTAGGATAATTTCTTAAGCAAAAACTGTATACTGGGTTTGAAGCTGTTTTGTGCAGAGATCCAGCTGTTTATAAGAAGGCTTTCCCTTTAGCTCTACAAAATGGATACCCAGATTTCATAAGTTATTTGTTGGACACATAGAGTATGTCCTGAAGGAAAAAATATTGATCTTGTCATTGCTTAAATCATGCAGATGCTTGGATTTACCATTCTGTTCCATTTGTGGTAACAGCGGGTTGGATCTGAGTTGTAAGGTTTGGTGTGGGAATACAGGGATATGTCTGAGTTCTGATTTCCAGGTTTGGCAGATTTGCCTGTTAATAAACATCTACAGAGTGTGGCAGTTTTCACCAACCTTTAAGAACAGAATGAATATAGGATTTTTTTGTTGTTGTTGAACTCTACTTAGCTGAAAGTTCACAATTTCTTTGTTCTGCATCTGAAATAAGGACACCTGTAGCCATAATTATTCGAAGCACTTATTTGCATTAATAAATAGAGCCTTTTCTGCTGTGTAGCCAAGTAAGAAATCCTTGTCTGATTGAGTTTTTTATATACTCTTTCAGTTGAATCACAGATCCAAATACTTAAGGACATAATACAAGTTTGTGTCAAGGGGCTTTAAGTCTGTAAACTATTGAATGGAGCATATACATCCCTACCCTGGAAGATCCAGCAGCACTTATTCATTATCCCAGTGTATAATTATCACTTAGGATTTGAATGCTAACAAAACCCCCAACACTAAAGGCACACAGTACTTTACGTATGTTCTTATGAGAAAGGTAAAGATTACTTTTTGTGTTAGCAAATGCTTACAGAGATTAAATGTTTTATGCATTTCATGGATTTTGAAACGTATAGATGCCTCTGATACATATTTTCCCTTCAAGAGGGAAATCTGCATTTACAATTTGACCAGCTGCTAAACTGTCTGCTTCTTTAAAGCCTGATGTACCCTTTGAGTTTGGTTCCTGCCATGTGCAGAAAGATGGTCGTAGAACGACATCCTTTCAGGTTGTTTTCCAAGGCAGGTGTGCATGAAGTTTGAAACATGTCTTTTGACTCTGTTCTCTGAGGAGCTGAAATCTGTAAGAAAAATCTGATTTTAATCTTCTCCTGCACTATGCAGAGAAAAGTTATGCAATATATTTCAATTTTCAGCAGTTCTTCCTAGGGTATGCAATTTTCTTCTAGCCCACGATTATTACTGTTTCAGAACTATTTTAGTCTATTTCATCACTGATTCTAATAACGTCTAGTACCACTTAAATAGGAATCAGCTAAGTTATAAGTATTATTGAGTAAGTCACATATATACACTAAACTTAGGCTTCAAAAAAGTATTAGAAACAGCTTTAAAGGAACATGATCAAGGTTAAACAGCTCACATTTTGACAGCCCAAATCTGAAAAGAAATGTTCGTTTTACTGGGGAGTATTTTAAAAACATAAAATACAGTTTGGAGAGGGAGAAGGTCAACCTTGCAATGTCCCTGTAATGCTTCTCAGATAGTTTACATTAATGACTCATGTCTAACAAACTTCCCAATAATCTTGAATAGGAACCTTGGTTAACCTTCTGTTTCATTTTATAGTTTTCAGTTAAGCACCATTTCATTGGGTAAGATTATATTCTGGTACATGTAAAATAGCTCTGCCAACACTTCATAAAAGCAGTATCTTCATCTCATTTTGTGTAATGGAAGGAGGTCTTCTTTGTTAATTACATGCAGAAAAAAAGGGACTAATCAAATTGAGTTCTGGATACTGGTCAGACACCCTGAAAAAAATGCTGGGAAACCAGAGGATTCATTTTTCCAGTATTCAAAGAAAATTCAAAGCTCTTTCTTTTGCATATAGAACCTGCCATTCTCATGATTGGTTTGAATATTAATTACCAAGAGGCTCTGCATTTGTTTCATATTCCATATACATTTATCTTTATAATATGTGACGAAGGCCAAAATTTTGTAGTGACTTCTATTTTTACAGATTTTTAATTCCATATGTATTCATATGTAGAACTTTTAATAAGAGTTAACTTTTATTGAGGAAAAACTGTTTATACTTTGCTTATAAGTAATACAAAAATATAATTAAGTAATTTAAAAGCAAATTTCTTGGCGAATGCTATTAAAACTATAGCTCAGAGCTCTCTGTAAAGTACTTTTTAATTTCTTAAATAAATTCAAGTGACATACAAATAGTTACTGTTGAAATGTGTAGATAAAAATAGAGGCCCTCAAAAAAAAAGAATGAGGCATTAAGTACTAAAATGATACAGCTGTTTTCTCAAATGCAGTGGGTTTCATCTGAACTAACTTAGACATCTAAATGTTATTTGTCTAAACTTAAATAGTCAACCCAGATCAATGTCATCTACAAGAAGTAGTGACCTCCAGGACCACACAAGGAAAATATGCACCTTTAGAGGACAAAACATTTCCTGCGAGGATTAGCATACAGGACAGGTTGAATGAACTGGAACTGGAACCATTTACCTTAATTAACTGTACAGATACCTGTACAGTGACTAATTTAGATTTAGACAACTAATATTCAGGTGTTCAAAACTAAATAAATTTCATCCTTATGTTCTGATAATGTACTTTAAAGAATGTTTTCCATGCATGATGTCCTTTAGTATGTAAGAGTGAAGCAGAAGTGAAGTGATCCAGTCCTCTCTCATTCATTCGGAGTGCTCTAGTCTCCTCTGATCTGCACCTATTTGGAGGTGCTCTAATAAAGCAAATAATTTTGAAATCTGCCACCAGTCCTGAGATTTCAGGCGTATGGTTCTTGTGGTATGAGGACCGAACTGTTCAAATTTCCTGTCTAAGCTCAGTCACTGAAGTAATCCCAGAACCATGATATTTATATATCAGCATTTAGCATCTTTCTATTCTTATGCAAGTTCAGTCATTCAGACTAATAGGACTTTCATGCTGTCAGGTAAAGGACAAATGCAAATGGACCAGCTACAAAACCTGTGTTTCTACCTTTTGTAAAATCCATTTGCTCCTTGTGCAAATACTTGAAAGTGAATTGTGTGATGGGCAAAGTCAAAGTGACCTCTCTGTGCCTTGTGAATTTGCACTCATTAGAAGGAAAATGCCATGAAAAAATTTGCAAGAGACATAAATAGAGAGAAACTCTCAATTTACTCTTCTTATCCCTTTCTCTCACCACTGTTTTTATCCTGTTTGGCAGAACAGACAAAGAATACCCTTCAAAGCCATAAGCTGTTTCAGCAGATTTTCTTCCATGTGAGCAGGTGAAATATATCTTGACTGAAGACAGACACTAATAAAAAAAAAAAAGGAAAAAAAAAAGGAAAAAAAAAGGAAAAAAAAAAGGAAAAAAAAAAGGAAAAAAAAAAGGAAAAAAGGAAAAAAGGAAGTTCAATGCCATTCTGTTCTTAGATCAAGCCCTAAGTGTTACTTACGGGACTTATAACTTTGTTTTAAAAAGTCTTGACCAATGCTGGATCACAAAAGATGGCATCATAGAACTTCATTTCCCACAGGTATGAGTCATTGCTCTTCTCCCTGCTATACCTGAGCAGAGCAGTCATTTCTCTAGTCCCAGCCCAATTACATGGAATGCATAGAGGACAGTATGTGATTCTACTGCTTTCTCCTCCCGGAGTGAAGAGAAAGCATATTTATCTTTCATGTTTGAAGAATAATTGTTAAGGGAAAACATCACAAAAGACACATGCTCTTTAATTAAATTAGATTTTTGGTTCTTCCTCTGAAATTTAAAAGCAATGTTAGTAAGCAGTTCTTTATAAAACAGGATGAGAAAACTATTATTGCACAGATTTTCTTAGTCTGCAAAAAGCAAACATGGAAAAATACATGTACAAAATTGAAACAGAATCTTGCAGTCTGGGGTCCTTGTTCCCAAAACTGACCTAATTATCATAAGCTTTCCTAAGAAAACATCCAGCTCTCAGGGGAAGCCATGCATTCCTGCAAAAGGCAAGTGATACTTCACTAAGAAATAAATTATTGAAGTTTAGGAATTATATTCTATTCTCTTATTTCCTTTTCTCTTTTCTTTTCTTTTCTTTGCTTTGCTTTGCTTTGCTTTGCTTTTTTTCTTTCTTTGCTTTTGTTTTTTTCTTTCTTTTCTTTTATTTTCAGATTGGGAAAGCAGAAATTGCTTAGAAATACAATAGACTAAGGATATGTGCCATGATAGTTTCTTATTCATTAATTTCTGGATGATTTTTGGATGTAAAAAAAATTTTGTCATAGAATCACAGAATCAATGAATGGCTGAGGCTAGATAGGACCTCTGGAGATCATCTGGTCCTACCCCACTGCTCAAGCAGGGCCACCTAGAACAGGTTGCCAAGGACTTTCCTCATATAAGAGGTGCTCCAGTCCCTTAATCATCCTTGTGGCCCTTCAGTGAACTCTCTCCAGTATGTCCATATCACTCTTGGACTGGGGAGCCCAGAACTGGACATGGTACTCCAGGTGTGGCCTCACCATGGCTGAATAGAGGGGAAGGATCCCCTCCCTCGATGTGCTGGCAACACTCTTCCTAATGCAGCTGAGGATACATTTAGCCTTTTTTGCTGTAAGGGCACGTTGCTGGCTCATAGTGAACTTGGTGTTTACCAGGAACTCCAAATGCTTTTCTGCCAAGCTGCTTTCCAGCTGGTCAGCTTCCAGTATGTACTGGTTCATGGGGTTGTTGTTCCTGAGGTTGTTCCTCCTGAGGTGCAGGACTTTGCACTTCACCTTGTTGAACTTCATGAGATTCCTGTCAAACCATTTCTCCAGCCTGTTGAGGTCCCTCTGGATGGCAGCATGACCCTCTGGCGTATCAGCCACTCCTTCCACTTAGGTGTCATCTGCAAACTTGCTGAGGGTACGCTCTGCCCCATCAGCCAGCTCATTAATGAAGACATTAAAGAGGACTGAACCTAGCATTGACCTCCGGGGTACAGGGGTAGTTAATGGCCTCCAACTAGACTTTGTGCCACGGATCACACGCTCTGAGCCTGTCCTTTCTTTTACTTAGTGTTTCTTCCCACGTTAACATGTACCAAACAAAATTAATTTTATGGCCTGGGATGGATTGACAAGCAAGGTCAAGGAAAACAGGTTCTGTTGGAAGACATAGATTTGACATGTCTTTGTCTATGTGAAATTAGACCCTTTTTTAAAGATGTTTCTATAAAGACTGCAAGAGATAGGAGGACCTTATGTTTGCCCAGTAGCAGAAATGGTGTCCTAGACCTGATATTTCATGGGTGAGTCCTAAATGCACTTAGATGTGAGATAAATGCTGCTTATCTTCAGAAATAGTGTTTGTTCAATGTATGAACAGAAGTGGAACTGTAGCTGTACAAGCAATATGACTGATGAGAAGTGTCTTGAACTGTGATCCCAAATCCTACTGCAGTTAATTATCCGCTTTTGAAGCTCTGAGTCTCACCAGACAGAAATTAAGCATTGTAGTGCTGAGCCAGTAGATGTCGAGCGCTACCCCAGAGTCACTTCAAGGCCCAGAGAGGTAAAATATTGTACTCTGATTTAATGCAAGACAAACCAGCACAAATCTATTATGATAAGCAAAAAATGCAAGTAATTTTTTTCTAATGTATAGCTCTCCATATGTCAACTACTGTGTATAAATTGCCAGATAATCCATTATTTCCACAACTTAAAGTTATTTCTTCTTTAAAAATAGATATGTGTAAAGTTTACTGAGATCTGTTTAATTCCTTTTGTTAAACAGACAGTAATGTAAAATCCTGTGCCTATATTTGTCAACATATTCCTAAAACCTGTTAATTAACCTGGAAAACTTAGACATGACCTAAGAGAATTTTGCTTTATTAATTTCTGTTAAGTTCTAACTTTCCTATCAGTTCTACCATAAAATGACAGACGATTACAGCTTTAAGTTAACCACTTCATAAATATATATTCTGGAAATATCTTCATCTATATCGAAGACTGAAGTAATCTATAAAAAAAAGCTCACCTTCTCTTGTCTTTTTTTTTCTAACCAGTGTTAAATAACTTGTTAAATTTACCAGGAAATGGTAGAATGTATAGATATCATTAGAGCTAGCTACTAGATTAAAAACAGTAATTCATAATTTTGACTCTTGAATTTATGCAGAACCTTTATGTACACATTTCCTTCTGGAGACAATGAGATTTAAGGATGTTTCTCCTGACAAAGTGACACAGATACTTGTTTATTGTTATATTGTGTACCTCTTTTTCCTGTAGCTGTTTTAAGTGCACAAGTACAGTAAGATAAGAAATACTGACCATCTTACTGAGATAATAAAAACCACCAAGCTTTTGTTCTCAGAGTTCTTCAATATGATTATGCTTTCTACAGTACTGGTAATGTACCCAAAGATAATTTTTTTTTTCCTTATTAGTTGCACCGATGGGGAACATTAATCTCTGAATAATTGAGAAACACTGGCTAAGCTGTTAGTTTTAAATGACACATTAGTAGCTGTCATTTAAATTGATAGAGCTGTAATTGAGGGTAACGGTCAGAAGGCAACTGTTGAATTTTTACTGTTTTATTAAATTACTGATCTGATGCAACTCTGCACCTGGCTGTGGTGTATAATCATAAACTATCAGAATCTTTTTAACATATAAGGGCAGAAATTGTGATTTTAATCCTTCCTATCATAAAGCTTCATATTCTGGTTTGTTTTGTTTCTGCTGCCCAATTCTGGATGGATATGTGGATGGATATCCTTTCCTTCAGTCTGTCTATCTGTCATCATGTCTGTACAATTTGCTGTATGACTTTCAATGTGGGAGTCCCTTAATTGCTTAGACCTTGCAAAGAATCAATAATCATTTCTTACACAGAAGGCAAATAGAAAATATTCTATATGCAAGACCTTCTATATTGTGGCACAAAGCTCAGTGCTTTTAAAATTTTTTTCAACATTGTTTTGTTTTGGTCTGGTGCTTTGCAGAGACAAGTATATATCTTTGAATTATTTGAATTAATTATTACACTCTCGTAAGTGTTATGCAAAATGGAGGAAAAGACACTTACTCCTTAAATTCTGCATTGTTTCCATATGGCATTAAAAATGACCATTCTTGAACAGCTCGTCATATTTGCTCTTTTCACTAACTATCTATGGACATAGTATAATTCTTAAAACTGCTATTTGTGCTGTTATATTTGTAGAGACATTTATAGTGAGCATTCTGTCAAAACTTGGTATTTGACCACTGTGAGTGCTGACATTTGAATGCTTTCACTAAAATACTCAGGTTGACTTCAGACCTGCATTTTATAAACAGAAGCAGCTGTAAAAATTACTAGGTTACTGAGCTGACTGAAAACATGGGTGCTGCCAATTGTTTTTAGCAGTAATGGTCTGAACTCTCTGCTTATTAATGTACAACTAATTGTTGCTAAGTAGGAATAGAAACGACAGTAGAATTTAGTTTAATACTTGGGCATAATTTTAACATTAAATGTGTGCTTCATAGCCCTCATTTCAAATTTGGTTTTGTCTGGGCTACGATTCTCTTTTTAGGACATTTAGTCATGTACTGCCAGATTTTCAGATCTCCCTACTAAATTTGTAGATTAACTTAACAAAAATATGAATATGTCTAATACAGAGTCTCAGATTAAATGCAGAAATGTAATGTAGCAAGGCTTACCAGATTTGCTCATCCTGTGACATTATTTGCACAGTGGGCTTTCTCTCTGCACCTGAATAAATCTGGATTCTTTTCTTTTCCCCCTTTGAATCCTTTGGGTTTATACAAGAATAAAATGTGCACAAGTCAAGGAAGATTTAGCTCAGTAATCTCTGAAATAAGTGGTATAACACAGGGGATAGTTTAAAGCTCTATCTGACAAAGCGTCTTAAAAGTATTATTTGTATTTATATTAATGTACTAGATGGAACTATTAAACAAGATATTTCTTATTCAGTGCATTAATTGCTAGGGCAGGGTCCCATGCTCTGGGGCTCCAGAATTAATGTATCGTGATTGCTTCACATTAATTTCAGTAATTGTGGAATTTGAAATCATAATTAAACCTTTTTTATGTTAAATCTGTTAAACAGTGCAGTAATCAAGTGTGTACCTCTGAGGGAGAACCATGTTGTTGTTTTCTAACATACAGAAGCTGAATATCAAAACACAGTTTTCCTCTATCATATCAAATTAATTATTTCAGTAGGGAATGTATGCTAGATGGTTTCAAGAGGAGTAATTTTGGGTTTTATGACTGTAAGCTTTCTTCTGTGCAAGTAAGTACTGAAACTAATAGTGTGGTTAAATATGGGTATCCAAGATGGACTGGAATCTATTTTACATGAACTGTCTCTTGGTCCTTCCAGAGGTTTTTGTGAAGATTGAGTTGATCTCAAAGAAGATATGATCCTCACTGTCTGCTGAGGAGGTCATAGTTCAAGGAATGAGTGAAGGTGCTCAGGACACCAGCATTTTGTACCCCTGGGTTTTTTGCTTGCTCCGCACTGGCACCAATGTTCATGTATATTCTGCTTCTAGTCACCTCAGTGATACTTCCCATTTGTGCTGCTGGGCCACAGGTTCAGGTCCCTGCCCGTCACAGCACCTCTCTTCCCTGGTCCAGCAGTGACTCTTCAAATTGGAGGCTGAACTGGATGATCTTCCAACAAACATTTCTGTGATTATATCACTTTCTTTTCTTGGGATTACTAAGGCAGTGATAATTTTAGTTGATTTCTAATAAAAAGGGGTGAAAATTTCTTCTATCAAGAGATACCTGAGTCTGATGAGATCACATTTGTTTTTAAGTCATAGACCAGACTCTTCAAAACATTACGGTCACATTTTGCAAATATTAGAAGAGAAGAATATTATTTGGACCCCTTTCCTACTTCCAGAATGGAAATGTGAAATGTCACTGAATCACAAGCTTCAGTGTATAAGTGATTTTCCTTTTGAGTACAGTTTGAGGCATGCTGTCTGCCATTGTCAATACTTTTCCATTCAATGAGAATGGAAAATATGAGTATTTTGTGTTTTGGAAATTCTGTGGTCAGAGTTTAAGAATAGCCGTGGAGTGGTCTTAGATTAGTTCCCTTGTCCATCAGGATGCCAAGATGCTGTGATTGCTGCATCATTGTACAATGCATGTTGCTGTGAAGAGACGCAATTCAGGGTCCACATCCTTTGCTACTTTTGTGGAAAAACATTTGAACAGTAGGACTGGTGAAGTGAGTGTGCTCTTAGCTATTCCGAATTTTTTAATGAATATTCTGGGATTGTGTCATGATGTTCCTGTCCTTTGTCTCTCTGCTGTCTCACTCTTTCTATTCAGTTTAATGTTCTCAGTATGATAAATCACTCTTCAGAGTTCTGGGCAATATCTAGAAAATATATTAAAAACTCATCTACATATTGGAAAGGAAGATATCACATCTGAAGTTATATGTGAAGTTAATATACAATATACCTTGACTGTTCTCTATTAATCTGAAGTGATACCTTAAGGTCATATGTTACTGTGATGGTGACTGTCAGGGAAGAATTTGAAATAAATTAATGACATACAAACATCTCCTGACAGTTTACATTTTATGTCTGGCAGCCTGGACTCTAAGCACAAGGCCTACTAGCTGTTCAAGAATTAACCAAGGTAATGCAAAGGAATTATATTAAATTAAGTTGAAAGAAGTGTTGGCTTAGCTGTCATTAATGTATAGAATTATTTTCTGTTACATCATTCAAACATAGACTGCTAACGCATTGCATCTTGGCTCTGCAAAAATACTAGTAACTGGGATATAAATGCTGACGCTTTTCTTTATTTTGAAAGATTCTCTTGGCTTTCCAAAATAGTTTCGGCAAAGGAATACAAATTCTATGTTAACACAGCACAGGCCTTGTAACTGCAAGACACCACAGAAGCTTGCATTTATTACCAGCTGTACACTCAATATTTTCTCCTGAATATTATTTTCAAAATAGACAGACACAAAGAAAACCTATCTTGCATACTTTAATGGAACATGACAGTAGCAGTTAAGCCTGCATAGGAATAATTATCTCTACCCAGCATCACACTCAAGTACTTCCTTTGAATTGCAACTAAACTGATAGCCATTCTGTTCATTTGCGGCAATATAGGTCTACCTCGGCCAAGCCATCTAGGCAGTTGAAATTATTTGGCACTATTCCACTTTGTATTTCAGTTCAGCTTAGTACTGCATAGCATTCTGATTTAAAAAAAAAAAAGCAAACCTGAACCATACAGTACCAATAGGATATTGGGAGGGCTGATGAGAAAAGAATGTGTTAATAGGGATTTGCCCTCAAGTGAGATTGTTTGTATTTAAGTTCTATTGGGATTGATAAAAGACCCATTGCTACCCAATATTTTCAACTATGATCTGAAATAATGAAAAAACATGAAATAACTTCTGGTAAACATAAGCAAGTGACATAAAAAAATGGAAGAATGATAAATAATATTGGAAAAAGAGCTGATACACAGCGTGATATGGACCATTTGGTAGCTGATTAAGGTGTATTTTAACATTACCATATGTGCAGTAACACATCTAGGAACAACAGTTCATAGGATATATAGGCTGTGACCAAATAACTTGGCATGTGTTCTCAGCATAAAGCTTCGTCAAAAACAAAGGATAGTTACAATAATTTCAAATAAAAATAGAATACCGGGGTTCAAGAATAAAGAGTAACTTTACGTCTATATACAAGTGCAGCTAATATCGGAGCAGTACATAGTCACACGCGTCCATTGTTAAATGGATGCTAAAAACAGAAGATGTAATCAAAAAAGAGAAACAGTCATACTTTAGAAATGTTGAAAAGGTCTTAAAGCATGATACTTTAAAAACTCAGTTTGTCTGGGTCTGAGAAGAACTGGAGAAGGAGATGACTAGATTACATGGTGCATGTACCTTTACGAGGAGAAAAAGCCAGGTTCTGAAATCATAGCAGTCTGTGAGGAAAAAGCATGACAAGAACCAAATTCTAGCAGCTGAAGCCAGAAAAAATGAAATTTGAAATTAAGAAACGTGCTTTGAATAGTGAAGATGCAAAGCTGCTCATACAAAATACCAGGTTAACTGGTGAATTCTCCATTTCTTGTCTTCAAATCAAAGATTTGCCTTTCTAGAAAAAATGTTTTGATCAAATTCAGCTCACAAGAGTGAAGTGTAATGACTTATAAATCTTTCTGGCTCTACACATTATCAATATGAATCTGTGGGAACTATGTAAGTAAACATGATCACACACGTGGCTTTATCAGTGTTTAATATCATGGAGAGACTTACATTTCTCCACAAAAAGAAAGGCATAGAATCTTGATGGAGACAGAACAGTTGTTAGTCCTCGTTGCTGACATGGCCAAAAATCTCGGAGCATAAAATACATGAGAGTATGAAGTATAACAACATTATCTTGTTACAGTGTCAGACTAATGTTCTGCCTGTGCAAAGAGGTGGCTGCAGCAATATGTGGACTTCCCCAAATTAAATGGAAGCCAGGCAGGAGGGCTCTGTAATATGTACTAAGATTTGGCTGATCCATTGATTTATCATTTGTGGTTGGTAAATGTTAGTCAAGTCTGATCCATTTAAAGGTCATCAGCAATGAGAGGTCCTCAAATTATCACACTATTCCCTGTCCAAATACACTACAAGTGTCTGCAGCACTGTTGGAAACTTCCCACTGAACACATTGCTCTCTGTGTCCTATCCTGCATATGGCATACATAATTAGAAAGGGGTTTGGATGAGTAAGGAGTTGATAAATCTCACATAGATAGATTTTGGTACTACATTCTGCTACTGTGTCTGTGTCAGGACCGTGACAAATTTTAGTTAGGGATAGTTATGCAATAGAAAGTGTGCCATATGTCTGATTATAGTATAATAGTCTAGAGCAAGAAATAAAGATGCCATCCTGAAAATCCTTCTGTTCGGTTTCCATCTAATACATAAGCCGGATAAGTGCCTTTCTGTTTGACCTGAAACTACTGATACCTGTAGTACTACTGATTTACCACAACTGTCCCAGACAAATATCCTAATAATGTGCTTTTTGTTTAAACTTGATTTTGAAAGCCAGGAAATCAATACTTCCACCTAACTCCCATAATGCAATAAAGGTGCTCATGAAATGCATATGTTGTGGTTTAACCCTGGCTGGCAACTAAGCACCACACAGCCGCTCACTCACTCCCCCCCAGTGGGATGGGGGAGAGATTTGGAAGAGCTTACATTTCTCCACAAAAAGAAAGGCATAGAATCTTGATGGAGACAGAACAGTTGTTAGTCCTCGTTGCTGACATGGCCAAAAATCTCGGAGCATAAAATACATGAGAGTATGAAGTATAACAACATTATCTTGTTACAGTGTCAGACTAATGTTCTGCCTGTGCAAAGAGGTGGCTGCAGCAATATGTGGACTTCCCCAAATTAAATGGAAGCCAGGCAGGAGGGCTCTGTAATATGTACTAAGATTTGGCTGATCCATTGATTTATCATTTGTGGTTGGTAAATGTTAGTCAAGTCTGATCCATTTAAAGGTCATCAGCAATGAGAGGTCCTCAAATTATCACACTATTCCCTGTCCAAATACACTACAAGTGTCTGCAGCACTGTTGGAAACTTCCCACTGAACACATTGCTCTCTGTGTCCTATCCTGCATATGGCATACATAATTAGAAAGGGGTTTGGATGAGTAAGGAGTTGATAAATCTCACATAGATAGATTTTGGTACTACATTCTGCTACTGTGTCTGTGTCAGGACCGTGACAAATTTTAGTTAGGGATAGTTATGCAATAGAAAGTGTGCCATATGTCTGATTATAGTATAATAGTCTAGAGCAAGAAATAAAGATGCCATCCTGAAAATCCTTCTGTTCGGTTTCCATCTAATACATAAGCCGGATAAGTGCCTTTCTGTTTGACCTGAAACTACTGATACCTGTAGTACTACTGATTTACCACAACTGTCCCAGACAAATATCCTAATAATGTGCTTTTTGTTTAAACTTGATTTTGAAAGCCAGGAAATCAATACTTCCACCTAACTCCCATAATGCAATAAAGGTGCTCATGAAATGCATATGTTGTGGTTTAACCCTGGCTGGCAACTAAGCACCACACAGCCGCTCACTCACTCCCCCCCAGTGGGATGGGGGAGAGATTTGGAAGAGTAAAAGTGAGAAAACTTGTGGGTGGAGATAAAGACAGTTTAACAGGTAAAGTAAAAGCCACGCACACAAGCAAAGCAAAACAAGGAATTCATTCACTGTTTCCTGCAGGCAGGTGTTCAGCCATCTCCAGGAAAGCAGGGCTCCATCACGCATCATGGTTACTTGGGAAGACACAATGCCATCAGTCCAAACATCCCCCCTTCCTTTCTATGAAAAAAATTAACTCTATCCCAGCCAAAACCAGCACAGCATAGCACATAAGACATTTCAAGATGCTGCACCAACAACTTTTTTCAAAAACACACCCAGCAGTGGCATTGATGGATATGTATTCTGTACTGCTCCTGCTGATGTGACTTGATTTTGCAGCAAAGCATGCAAATGTTATGGCACCTGTGAGAGAAAGATGGCAAATTCTTCTAGCCATTTTTACTCAACATTTCTGTATATTAATCACTGAATAATAAACAGTGAAAAACAATTCCTGGAGCAGAGGCAGGAATGCAGAATTCCCCTCTCCAGACTGGTTGTCCCAATGACAGGGATAGAGGCAATATTCTCCTCACTTGACCTTTCTCAGTCCTTTGACTCATGAATCGGCTGTTCTCTGCTCCTCAGCAGTATAACTGGAAAAGGAAAGATGAAAATTAAGCAGTCTTGTATTTAGGGCTTGTTCTTGAGAGATGTGAAGTGTTTGATTGCCCTTAAGATAAAGAAAGGACAAAATGCATGTCTCCTTGGGTGGGTACTCTTCTCCTACAGGTTATTTTATAAAAGATGCATGACCCTACACAACAGCTACTTTTTAAAAGAAAATATATTCAGCCCTGTCTTGTTACCTCTCAGCATCCGTGACTCTTCAGGTCTGGGATAAAGTTGTAAAGCTAAAAGAAAATGGAAAAAAAAAATCCTGTGTCTTGCACTAAATGCAAGAAGAAATTGAAGGAAAAGATTTTTTTTCACACCCCTTCCCAAATTCTCCGTTTTAGTTCTTTCCATTGACACACTTGCTTTAAAAAATTATGTTGTTCAGTGAAAATGAAATCATAGTTGAGCATCACTAAGAACTGATCCATCATGAGCTAAAATCTAAGCACGGTGTGACAAGCTAGTTATGGTCCATAGCAAGAGTCAGCTTAACTAGCTGACAAATGACAAGTCTACTGTGGCTTTTGCTGGTCCTAGTTTTTTCTGTGCTTCTCAAGAGATTTATGAAGAACATGGTCCTCTCTAGGATATTCCTTACAGTGTTCTGTTACTACTGAAGTTTTGACAGTGGTGCATTTTTTGCTGAGTTATGCAGGTACTCTGGAAACCCATAATTCAGAATATATCTAGAAGTTTATTCCTCTTCCCAGCACAGGTTGCTGCTAAGATGACTGAATTATCAATGTATTTTAATTATCAATGCGTCTCCTTTCTTTGGAGTCATACCATAGAGGTTTCATTGTACCTCTCTGTAGCTACATTATTATTGCTGGGGTTTTTTGTCGTGTCCTTATTAGCTTCTTACAGTTGAGGAATCCTTTTCCTCTCCTGTGCTTATGATATGTGCCATTTGCAAAGCACATGTTACTGGAAAATAGTTTCAATAAAGCAGAGTGTTTAAAATGACAAAGTTATAAATTATGTAAGTTTCACCCCTGATTATCTTCACTGACCATGTTTTGTGTGTCTTACTCTCTGTTCTCCGTTCTATGATGTGAAGTGAAAGGAGTGTGCAAGAACCATATATCACATTAAACACCACTTAATGGGGGAATTATTTTCATCAAAGAACTACCTGCAAAGCTCAACTACATTGCTAACTAATCTTGTTGCCTAAAATTTGATGCCTTGAAGAATTAGCGGCACTATTCTGAAGCTGGATATTAACGTACATTAAAGAAAAATGAATTTTTCATGGCTACAGAAAACAGCTTAATCATGAAATGTGCATTTTGGAGAAAATTAAGACATATGCAGCCATGCTGCAGAACACCACAAAGGTCTCAAACCATCACTGAACTTTGGTTTAAAGTGAATCCTCTTTG
The DNA here is from genome assembly GCF_000699145.1 of Aptenodytes forsteri. NCBI lineage: Eukaryota > Metazoa > Chordata > Aves > Sphenisciformes > Spheniscidae > Aptenodytes > Aptenodytes forsteri. The sequence goes on along the minus strand of NW_008795319.1, from coordinate 548,008 downwards.
ATGATTGGACTTAAGTTTTCAGACTATAGTGCAACTCATCGCATTTCTGTTCTACTTCTGTCCCATGAGAAAAAGTTAAATATACAAGCAAAACCATAAAGCACATGAAACAATATCAGCATTTCCCAGAAGCTCCATTTATTGCATTACCAGATTTTTTATTCATGAACTTTGCTTTAATCATGTTAGTATCAAAGTTTAGTATTTTTACTGATTATAAAAGTGTTACTAATCTAATTATTGATGATCAGTAATTAACTACTGATTTTCTGTATTAGCAAAATAATGCTAATTTGTAGGACTGATATAATGTTAAATTTAAAAATGCATAACAAGTAGACTTTTCTTATCATACACATATATGTACATATATGAATAGTATTCATTCTCAGGCTTACTTTTACTATTTCAGCATATTTTTGTACAAGACATCTTTCATTTCTTTGGACTCAAAAATCTAATGATTTTAGGAGGCATAAGAAGTGGGTCTCCAAGATTATTTTTTTCTTACCTCTATATATTGTCATGTAGAATGAATTCAGAACTCTTGATTGTCCAAAAATGTTGTGTGAAACCTGAAATGTTCTATATCAGTAAGCCATTGCTAAGAGACTAAGTAGGTGGAGAAAAAGTAGATATGCAGAACTACAGAGAGCTTGTAGCCAAATGAGGGGGGTGTTGCAGCCAGAGAAGTAGAAGCACGCTAAGATGTAATTGGCATTACTTACCCTGAACCCACAAATAGCATAACAGGAAACAGAGTATAAGCATTTATAGCACAGTAATGCTGCTAAGAGTAAACTGGGCCTAAATATATAAATGACACATAACCATAAAGGGGTAAATGAGGACTTCTGTCTCCATTGCACAGAGGAGCACAGTGAACATCAAAACATGTTCAAGTAGTAAAATCTGCAAGACAAAAAAAGGATGTGGAGCAAGCAGGAAAGAGGTCTGGTAGAATTAGGGTACTCTTGCAGAATGAGTGGGATGAAAACCAAAACAAGTCCTTATCTGAAAAATATGATCAATTTTGTTGGAAGCAGCTGAGATCCTCACCGTTTCTTTGGGGAAGGAACTGAAAAACATCATCAATGAAAGAGCTAAAATGGGGAAGAAAGAAGTCACCCACTTCAGTACTGGCTTCCTTCACTGAAGAGCACTCCAGCCTGCTCACCCCAACCTTGAGGACTAACGCCATTGGGGGCTGTGACCTTCACTGCCAACTACAGCATCAGCTCTGATTACTGCTCCGCTTGCGGCTCTGAATGCACAGCATCAGTACTGTATACTGATTATGAATTTAGGGCAAGATTGTTAAGGACTAATTATTTGAATACATAGTGATAATGACGGATGAGTAAGAACTAAGCCTTGGAACAAGTGTGGGGTTGATGAATGTCAGTCTCGTAAAGTGTTCTTCTGAAGTTTGAAACTGGCCTGATTTATTGATCTTTTAATGCTTCCATCACAAAGATCTCTAATTTCCTGGGGTTTTTTTTGATATGTATAGCCATATACTTAGTTGCCAGAAGGCTTCTGCAGAAGGTCTGAGGGGAAATTACTGATGTGTCTTGTCATTCCCGTGTAGCCAGTTAAAAAAAAGGATCTAAACCAAATAAACTAGACAGCTGACTAAACCAAATAAGTGCATTGTAGAAGTAAGTGGCTTCCCCTCACCTAAAACACACACCATGCCAACTAGGTTTTCTTCTTGTTCTAAAGGACAACATAAAAGATGTGATGGGATCTGGATGAAAGCAGAGGAAATTATAAAAATCCAGGTGATGGAAGCACCAGAAAAGCTGAGAAGCTGTGGAGGAGCTGCAACACGATCACCGAGAGAAAAAACAGGGAGCACTCATGATAGAGCAGTGGAAATGGATAAAATCAGTGATCAGCTTCAGTCTAAACTCTTAAAAGAAACACTGCCTTTCTACCACTAGAATCTGAAGAAAAAAAAAACAGATGGAGAAAACGCTTTCTTGTGGGTCAAGATAAAGACAGGGAGGTGACTTACCAGTTACCATCATTGGCAAAACAGACTCAACTTTGGAAAAAATAATTTAATTTCCTGCCAATTAAAATAGATTTGGGTAGTAAGAAAAAAAAAAGACAAAAATTAAAACAACACTTCAACACCTTCTCCTTCCCTCTGTTTCCCAGGCTCAGCTTCACTCCTTCACTCCTGACTCCCGAGCAGTACTGGGGGCTTAGGGGAAAATACAGTCAGTTACCCAGTGGTTCCTCTCTGCCGCTCCTTCTCTCTCACGCTTTTCCCCTGCTTCAGCATGGGGTCTCCATGAGCCACAGTTCCATCAGGAGGTATCCACCTGTTCCACTATGGGGTCCTCCATGCGCTGCAGGGGGACAATCTGCTTCTTCATGGTTGTCTCCACAGGCAGCAGGGGAATTTCTGCTCTGGCCCCTGGAGCACTTCCTCCCCTCCTCCTTCTCTGACCTTGCTCACTCTTTCTGTTCCCTCCTCCTCTCTCTGTCGGGTGTTTTGCCCTTTCTTAAATACGTTTCCCTGAGGCGCCACCACCTTGGCTGCTGGGCTCAGCTGTGCCTTGCGGTGGGTCGGTTGGAGCCGGCTCGGCTGTGTCCAGCGCGGGGCAGCCCTGGCCTCTCCTCACAGAGGCTGCCCTGCAGCCCCCCCTGCCAGCACCTGGGCACGCAAACCCCATACAGCCCCACATCCAGTTTATCTCTGCCTTCCTGTAGAGACCTGGTCTGAAGTTTACTGTTCAGCAGAACAACTGTAATTCATTCAAATGGCGTTTTAATCAGATCCTATAAAATCCACCCAAATAAGCTAGCCTATTTTCTTACATCTTGCTCTGCCTTTTTTGTAAAATGCAGTAAATGTTTGAAGTGATTCCACAAAGAAAGACTGGATAATTTGTATCATGCTGCACATGATTCTTGTTGGTATTTTATATGAAAAGTGCTAACTGCATTTCTTTTTCTGATACATAATTTTGACACAAATACACTTACAGAAAACATTATTGTGTTAGCTTTCAACCTTGAAAAACAACAACCACCAAACAGAGAAGAGCCCGTAGTCCTCTGGAAGCTCTACCAGCAAAAATTATTACCGATAAATACTAGAGGGACTACCAGTTGCGCGGGTAAGGGTTGAACAGCCTGCATTAGATCTGAGGTGCTGGGAGGTTGTTTTACTGAGAAAACTCACGTATTGTATCATAGCTACAGCTTTAACCACAGATGTGCATCGGAGGTTATGGATCATATCACCATGCATAATAGGCAAGCCAGAGGTCACCTATCGCTTCCTCGTCAGGCTCACTGGTTAGCAGAAAGGGGTTAGGATGCTACCTACTAAATTCTAAATCCTTTGTGTTAAGAATGACATTTTGGCCCTTATTGTAATGGATATGTTATCATTCTTCAGTAAAGCTTTATAAAACGTGACTGGGTTGTTATGTGGTTATTAATAGGGACACAAGCCACTTGTAAGGTGGATCTTCAGGCTGAATCAGTAATACAGTATTTCTAAAATTAATTTTTATATTTCTGAGTTTTCAAAGTTATGTATCTGCTAGAGCTGGAGTGAACATTTTAGTTTTAATTTTAATTCTCCAGATGCAATAATTTTATACCCACAAAATACATAGTTACTTTAAATACATAACTCAGAGAGGAGGTCTATCATGGAAAGAGATTTTCATGATATGGGTTAGGCACAAGTCAAGCTGGTGCAGTAGAACGCGTTCTTCATTCACAATTCCTAGCAAATGGACCTTTAATTAGACAAATTCTGCAACACCTGTGACCTGGACAAGCCTCACCACCTTTTATAACGTTGCCATGTAAACCAAAAGAATGGTGATTTGGCATCAAAACCTAGTCATATCTCCAGGAACTCTCTGATTTATTTAGACTTATATGAAAGCTAAAAATGAGCTCACCAGCAGCTTTAAGTGCCCTTGACAAAATAAATCCTAAGGGCAGGAATCTGAAATATCCCACAATAAATTGCCCTCTTTTTCAAACATCTTCATATGTGATTAGTACAATTACAGGGCTGTTCCTTCCATTGCAAATATTGTGAAAGATAAATCTTTCAACAGTAATGCTAGCTGGCAGTGTGATACAATAAGAATGTAATATTTGTAACTCCATAGTTCTGCAGTGCTATTTCAATAATTCTCTGCATGTCAAATCTGTTTTCTCTCTATAGGGCTACTGTTCTCAATGTAATTGGAGCAGGGAATGGATGAGTTCAAATCTGGCATCACAAATGATATTTGCATTAAATCATTGTACCGTTTTATCTGTAAGATACAATGATTTTTCTGGATTTCATGTGGAGTAAATATTTGCCTTTAAGATTCTTTTCCTTCTCAGAGAGGTGTGGAGTGCCTGTGATAAACATGCATTGCAACAGTCTGTGGTGCTGCTTTGTCCTTGAAAGTGGCAAAATGGCATGCAAGAGTATTGATGCGAAGGGCAGATACAGTCAAACCATGGCTGAAGAGACTGTGGACCTGTATGTTTATTACCCACCTTGCGACTGGGAGCACATATACCTCCCCAGCCAGGGGCAAAAAGAGAATTAGAATTCTCTTGGCTACTTGTCACTCTGGCTGACATTACCTCCATGTCTTATAATTTGCTCTGAATATTAAGAAAACAAAAACTGTACTAAATATTTTTATTGCTCTTGTTGGTTACAGCCGTTCAGGCATATATTGCTATCTCACACAGTTGAGAATCTGAAACGGAATGCTTTTTTGTTGCCCTAACATTAGTGACTTTTAGATAATCTGTCAAAATATTGTCTTTTGTGTCGCTGATGTTTCTTTATCCAGAAGCACAGTCTACTTATGCCTTTGCTTCTGAATGCAAACAAACCAATGTCTCTCACAAAAGAGTAGGGAGAAGCCTGTAAATTATCCCTTGTGAAAGAAACTTAAAAATAAGCGACAAGTGAAATAACCTAATAAAGCATGAATTGATATGAAAAAAATAATATTTTCCCCTGGTACCAGAGCTATCAGCAGAAAAATGAGAACTTCAATGAATTGTGTTCAGACCCAAATGGAGGATGTCAGTGATGGAAAAGCAAGCATATTTTTGTTTATATTTTTCACCATGGGGTAGTAATATTGACTCAAGCTGAGCAAAAAGATGCTATAAATATATATGAAAGACTACATTTAAAAGAAATTCTAGGATCCTGTCATCACAGTGCAGTACACTGCAATTTGATTCTTCTTGCCTGTCTCTTCCAATGTAATTTATTCAGACAGCAAAGCTAGAAAGTTTCAGCTCCTGCCTAAGCTTGAACCTTACCTGGGTCAAAAAATGAAATGAGTCATTGGGATATGCCTACGATGAAGACCACAATAGGCATGCCTGTTCCAGCTTTAAGTTAGCTCAGATGCAGTCTCGCTGCAGCAGTGTGGCAAATTACACCTCCCAGACTTGCATGTGCAGCACCTGTATTGACTCTAATTCTTGAACTAACTCACTTAGAGCTAGATTGGGTGTCCCTCCACAACACTGCCTACCTGAGGTGCCGACTCCTTAACATTGACGTTGTGAAGATAGTGACTGCTGCTTGCCTACAAAGGAGAGAGGTCCTCCCTGACCTATCCAGAGCTTTGCCAGGCAAAGCACTAGGGCAGACAGTACTCCTGCTCGTCATCTTAAGTAGCTGAATTGTATCATCATACAGCACCCAGTGATCTCTCCAACTAAGCACCAAATGAAAAAAGGAAAATTAAAATTGTTTTCTGATGGCAAATGTCAAGATAGCACCAGCAGTGCTACAGGGAGGTGGTACACAATTTTTTGTGATGTAAAGAAATGTCTTGCCCAATCACTGAATACTTATAGGAAAACTGTACATCATACAGTAAGAAAGGAAAAAAAAAAGGAAAATGTTAAATTTCACAGAACTGGGACTATGAGACTATCTCTGTATCTTTGTGACAGCATGGCAATGGTCATTAATCATATTTTAATTAAACACTGTTGTGATATAAATCTGACTCATTAAGTGACCCACAGATCAGTTAACTGAGTGTTCAATACCACTGTGTAACTAATATGGCTGAATATGATACAAAGAAGTCAGATAACACTTTCATAATGAAAAAACCCAGTATTATTCTCTCTGATTTTTTTTTTCAGTGGTGTTTTTAAAAGATATTCCCTCAATATCCTACACAAGTTTTGAATATGTTAAATCTATTTATCATTTTAAAAAATAACTGGTGTAGTCATATGGTAAATATTCCTTGTATTTGTGCAGGCAATTATCTATAAAATAGGTTCATATTTTAAAGTGTTACGTACTTAGGTTGACTACTGAAGATTTTGAAGTATTTTGCAATGGCGAAATGTGGTTATATCCAACATAGAATCATAGAATCATAGAATACGTTGGGTTGGAAGGGACCTCTAAAGGTCATCTAGTCCAACCCCCCTGCCATGGGCAGGGACATTTTCAACTAGATCAGGTTGCTCAGAGCCCCCTCCA
>NW_008795319.1:530974-540376 GCF_000699145.1 Aptenodytes forsteri | reverse complement strand
TGTCCACTGATGTAGTCACTCCATCATAGAAGGCCACTAGGTTGGTCAGGCAAGACTTGCCCTTGGTGAAGCCATGCTGGCTGTCTCGAATCACCTCCCTGTCCTCCATGTGCCTTAGCATAGCTTCCAGGAAGATCTGTTCCATGACCTTCCCAGGCACAGAGGTGAGACTGACTGGCCTGTAGTTCCCTGGGTCTTCCTTTTTAAAAATGGGTGTTATGTTTCCCCTTTTCCAGTCAGTGGGAAGTTCACCTGACTGCCGTGACTTCTCAAATACAATGGATAGTGGATTTTGTCCCAAAGCATCCCCCAGGTACTGGGCACATGGTGTGAAGCAGTGGCTAAGAAAGAAAATGTGATTCTTAGATAAATAGAAAGAGGAATAAAAAATGGAAGTACAGAGCTATTTTTGATTCTGTATGATATTAGTGAGACCTGTACTGTGTTCTGTTTTATGAACTCATTTTAAAGCAGTGTTGACATATCAGAAATGGCTTAAAAAAGAGCTACAAGAATAATGGAAGTTCTGAAAAAAGCCTTTACAGTGAGATGCTAAACCAGCTCAACGAAATGAAGGTTAAGAAGCGACCTGATCATGGTCTATAAATGCAGGTACTTCTAACAGTGGAAGGAAGTTTGATCTATCAAAGACATTAGAGACCTAGATCCTGAACATGGAGCACAGGTCAATTGAGACTAGACATTAAACATGCATTTTTACAGTGAATCATCACTAACCAACAGAATAAGTTACCTAGATGCTTGATAAGTGTTCAAATAAAGATTAGATGTCTTTCTGAAATATACGACCTAGCTGAAACAGAAATATTGGGCCTGATGTGCTATTCAGGAAACACAGATATGTTAACAGGTAGGTCTCTTAAAACCTTTTTATTTAGCCAGTTCTCCTTTTCTTTCTGTGACGGGACTCTGGGCCCAGTCTGAAATCTCCACATACAATATATAACAGCACGGCTTTCTTGGACTGCAAATGAAGCTTGCCTGTCCTGTCGCCCAGGGTCTTAGATTGCTTCTGGGGGGAGATTCACCCCCTCACTGCTGCTACAGTCTCTGATTCCACTGTCAAATATGAAACTGAGAAAAATCTTGATTGCTATCAGTAAGAAAGGCTGATGAGCTAGTCTTTAGGACTCAGGATATACCCTGTAAAATTGTCATATGAAGTGGGAGGCTCTTGTGCCTACCCCTTGGGCCTGCCCTGATTAAATATGCTCAGAATAAACAACCTCAGTCTCATGTAGGTGATGACACTGAGCTGAAAGTGGGAGAGAAATATCTTAGTGGTGATCAAGTCTGATGCAGAAATGACGGAGCCTTCTGATGAGTGAGACAGAGTGAAATTACCATGTCCTAAGTTTCACAAACCGGAATTGCACAAGGCAAGATGGTGGTAGGCAGGAAGGATGGACCCAGCAAAGCTGGGCATAACTGAATCTGTTTTCAAGGAACTGGGTGAGACGCACTGTCAGTAACCATATGCTGACACCAAGAATAGCCTGTTAATTACCTGGTAGTCTGCATGTAGAATAAGACCTTACACTGACATCCTGTTGCATTCTTCAGATAAAAAGAAAGTCTCAGCATGGGATAATTCCTGCTTTAAGACTCCTTTTACACTAGTGAAAAAGAGTATAAGAGCATTCATGTAAATGAGAATCAGACCCAAATGTTGCAAGCTATAACTTCAGTTCTTTGTATAGCATGGCTGAAGCCAGCTTCCTTTTTAAAGCAACACATCCTGTTAGTGTTCCTAATGAAGATTTTTGGGTTTGATTTGCCATGAGCTGTGGAGCATTAGAGATACCACATATTTAGGCTGTATCTAAAATTTGGGACCTAGGAACATTTTCAAGTGCAACCCACCTCCACCTCAGAATGAAACTCAAGCACATACCATCAGTCTCCAGAACACCTGCCCTGTACCTGGATTTCAAATGGAAAGAGGTCCAGTGCATGAGGACCAGGAGGGAGCTGCAGGGCATGCTGGTCAGCCCCTGATCTAGACAGCCAAGGAACCAAGACCAATTCGGACTCCCCCGCAGCACACACCTGCAGCATAACAAAAGTGTCTTTGGTTGTGCTGGCAGACCCTACTTCTCTTTCTGCTGAAGAATTCTGTGGAAAGGTTACTGCTTGGTATTTATACTTTGTGATGCTTCATATAAATCCAGGAGGGAACATCTGTTCAAGTCTGCTATAAGAAAATGTTCTTTTTGCACTACTGTGTTCAGCAGAATAGCTTATCCACGTACTCAACTAAAAACAGATGTCCACTACATGAACACATGTTGAAAGAACATTTACTGAAACAATGTAAAAGCCCAGTCCTAATCATACAGGTGTGGTTTTTGGGGAGAACTTAGAAATCTATTTAGCGTTACTGTTGGGAACATAGAGACAACATAGGGTAGGCAAAGAGGTTCAGTTCTTTTGCTGCTGGGTTTTTTTGGCAGATTTTGCTTTCAGTGTAAAGAGTAAATGGTACCTTCCAGGGAAATAAGTTAAAAGTTTTTATGTAATTACACATTTTTTAAATGTCTTATGAATACCCAAGTGTAAATGAATCTAAATTATGAATTAGCGTTATATAGAATTATTTACTAGGTAACTGGCTTTGTTGCAAACCAGTTTCAAGATGAGACTCTGTTTGTAAAACTCATTTTATCTTTCATTTCTGGAAGCGCACGCAATATTAAAACAGCTTTCTTAGCAAACTTTGTTCTGTAGTGTATTTCCAAACTTAGGAAAGTTGACAAGACATCACTGTCACCCATTTTTAGATAGTCATCATTTATTTGTCTTAGGGACAGAAAGAGAAGGAAGACTGAGGACAATTATGCCTTATTTCTTGACTAAAAATTGCAGAAAATGTAGGAGATTTTTTGAAAAATGTCATTTACCATACTGATAGCCTACAGGTAATCACAGCTTTTTCCTTTTCTTTCCCCAGGGTCACACTAAACTTTTATTTTATTTTTTACATTTACCGTGATAGCATAGAATTTCTAGCTGGACTTCTTTCTTCTGAGCTGCAATGTCTCTCTTCCACTTTCTTGGAGCAGAGGCAGATGAACCAGGCAAGTTTAAAAGACAGATACCACTCCAATGCATATTTATTACAACACAGTAAAATTGTTCTGCATATTGAGCTTAGCTCCCAATATAGTTTGGACAAAGGTACTCGCTTGAGTAACATTAGAATAGGATGTCTGCCATGGATACTTTCATGAAACAAGGGAAAGACTGTCTTTTGTTTCACCTATCAGTGATGTGTTTCAAAATCTATCCCACATCTCTCTTTTACCTATGTCTTCCTTTTCACTTTACTGGTTTCTGTCTCACTAATTTTAACTTGCAATTTTCTGTTCACATCTTCCTCACTTCAATTTCCCTTATATGTATACTACTTCTTTTTCCCATATTTCCTCTCCTGCTTTTCTTTCACCTTGTTTTCTGTCCTACTGCTGGTCTCCCATGGAATTAGCTGGTTCCTTTTCTTGCTACAGTTTAATCTTTAAAACTTTTAAAATTACTCTGGTATTGCACACTAATATGAATTATTTACATAATATATCATCAATGGGTGAAATTAATTATCAGTGAAATCTTTTTGATATTACTGAAATTGTTCCTACATGCAGCAACAAAAAGGCTGCCTCAGGATTTTAAATATCATAGATACTTTCACCCTGGAGGATAACAAAGCATAGAGGCACCATTCAAAAACACAGGAGAGAAAATGCACGTTGTATAATGAAGTGATTTTCTTTAATAAACGAGATAAAGACACATGTGCCTCTTGAGTTCATTCCCACTAGTACAAACATGAGCAAAGCAGAAAAAATCATGACTTGTTATGCTTCTTTCCTTTGATTCCCCCAGGCTATTATTTCAACAAAATTTTTTTTAGGGGGAGGCAATATTGATTTTAATATGAATTATGGATAAAACTGAAATGTGGGAATTAGGGTGAAAAGTATATTTATTTAAATTTTAGACAAACACAAGACAAGAGATTCAAGTTTTCTAATGCACTGTATCATAAAATTGAGGGGCTGCTGAATCTTGGAGTGAGACATGCAAGCTCTTTAGACAGAGAAATAAAGAGAGCTGCTCCTTAACTTACAGCTTAATGTAACTCTGCTGGGCTTGTTACTAGCACTCCACCGAAGACAAGAAGCAGAGAAAAAACTTTTCTGTGTGCATCACTGTGGGTAAACAGAATTTTTTTTTTTTTTTTTGTAGAACACCATATATACTGGTATCAATATGGAAATAATAACTTACTGTGTATCTGCACTGTAGATTCATACCGTTACTATCGAAAGCAGTGTTTAGGAAAAGCTCTTGATAATACTTCATGCCTCACAGCGCCAGGGAGACTGAGGCTACTGGTACAAAAGCAGTCCTCCACTTTATGCAGACTGTTGTGGGATGTTCAATGCCATCAGCAGTAGGGACAACGTTATCAGGTCTTCTCCAAAGCCTGCTCTATTTGTCTCACTACAGAACTATCTTGTATAAAAGCTGTTGGTTCTAGGGACCTGGGTATTTCAAAGCTTTTGCTATACCCCACAGAGCCATCCCCTATGCTTTCACAGCCTTTACACTGATTGTCAAAAATGCTTTATAAGTAATTCAGAAGGTAAAAAGAAAAAAAAAAAAGTTAGGCTTTATAGGAAGTATTTTTTGTTTCTCAGAGGAAGGGGACATGGAGTGATGTTCCAGCTGATTAGGCTAGCACAAAGGCACATATAATTTTTCACCTACTTAAAGCACTGCAAGAACAAATAAATTAGTAAAAATAATGAGCAGGCCTGAAAAATCAGCAGATAACAGGTGCCCACATTAATTTTAGCCTTTATGTTTCATACACCCTTGGCTCCTTCCAATTCTTTCCCTTTGCTCTGGTAGTATAACCACAGGTGTGCTGTCCCTTACTATCAGAGTTTGATTTCTGATTTCTGACTTCCAGAGTCAGGAGGCAGTGAATGTTGATTCCAAAATCAGTGAGTCGTGCAGGTTGTGCACGTGCTCTTCAAGTGACAGGTTGCCCCGTCTTGGGCTTTTAGAAACACAGTTGTCCAAAGCAGTGGTTTTCAAGCTGTAGTTTCTAGATCCTAAGGTTATAGCTTATCAGAAAGTTAAACAATACCAGGGCCCAGGACTAAACATCGGTATATGCTTGTTCATGCTGTTAAATTGTTAGTAGAGTCTTAGGCATGGTTTGAGGTCCCCCCATTAGGGACCTCTCCCAATAGGCAGCCAGGAGGTAGCCACCCTATATGGGAGGAGGGTGAGAATATTTTGCTTATGGATGCCAACTGGCTTCAGGCCAACAGACAGTCCTTAGAACATTTTATCTATTGGTACAGATTTAGTCCAAGGGCTCAAGGATTGTTACTCAATGTGTGTATATAAAGGGTAACTAACAAAAAAAAATTTATTGTCAGAAGACTAGGATTTTCTGTAAATTTTTAGGGCATGTACAAATAGTAAGACAGCAAACACTAATGCATAGGGAGTTAGAAAACATATTAACATTTTCATTTCTGGTTTTGGTATGTTTTCTCACTGTATGCAAGACTGACCCTTCACAGCATCAATATTGTCTAGCTCAGATAAATTGTGTGCACATACAGTGTCTCAGATGAGAGACTTGTGGACAAATAATGCTTTAAAAATATATGTACACATACGTACGTATAAAATACAACTCAAATTTAAAAGATGACATATTTACATGAAAATCTCTATTGTTTGTTGTTAATAACCAATTTCTGTGTCGGTGAAACAGAGATAATGCTGGTCTTTTCTTTCACTTCTTTTTTGACTCTAAGGTTTTGTTCCTCTATGTCAAGTAATGAGGAAAGACTAAGGAATCCCAGTAAAGATGTTGGAGAATGAAGTAAAACACTAATATTTTTTTAATAGAATACCCGGACTTCATTTATATTACTCATAATTTGGTGGAAGACCATAGAAAAACTAATTATAACAGTTAAAAAAGAATATGTAAATATGATGTTAAAGTGAAGCTATATCATGATAGTGTACCAGACATGGTGTTTCATACAAGACAGTTGACAGAAGATAAAAAAAGTGCTGTGGCTCAAAGATCCAGACCTTAGAGCCATTAATTAAAGAGTAGTTCTGCAAAAGGTAAAGCACTGTTCTGGTAACTACAGAGAAGTCTCCCATGTTTGATCACTTGCAGGGTAGGGAGTTGCAGAATTCCACAACTCTACAAAAAATGAGGCAGGTAGGCATAACATTTGAAAAAGGAGGAGAGTGAATACTAGCATTCACTGAAAGGCTTTTAATCATGCTTGGTACAATTAAAAGCTTCACTGAGATCACAGGAACAGATCTGTGAAGTAAGATCTGAAATAAGGAACAAGCTGCTGAACATAAATCGCTCAAGTTTTTCATCAGCCATTAACATTTACAAAGTAAAATGATCCTGATATTGCTTGTGTATGGAGCAAAAGCCATTATCTCCTCACAGTTAGATTGTGATCTTCAGTCTTTTGGTGGTGTTAATGATGGTGTTCATCTCACCTAACGTTACACATCTAACAGTCAGGTATCTGACTCTGTGCTAGTTACTCTAGTTTCCTAATGAAGGAGAGAAATAGACACCTCTGGGGTATGGTTAGTTTTATCCTAACATGGATGAAGTCAAAACAATGGGAAGATTTGATGGCATTTCTTCAGTGGCAAAGGAAGTCCTGGGAAGAGGCCAGCGCTATCTCCACAGAAACCTGGTGTACACAGGCAGTTCTGCATTTCTCACCCTTTGCTCCCACAGTGTTCCCAGTAATAGCTGTTCTCTGCAGGCTGGAAGGTCCACTTCAGCTGAGCACTCACACTGACAAGGATCCTCTTTGGCAGAGAGAGTGGAGGGGAAAATCTGATACATAGATGGGACTGGAGGACAAAGGTAAGACCCCTGAGCATGTGTCTTTCCATATAGCAACATGAGCACCTTTTAGCTTGATCTGGTATAAACTCTGAAGAGTCCTGCAGTGACATCAACCAAAACTCATGTCCTTTCTCCCTGATGACTCAGTCTGCATGCCTCAGTCTCACCATGTCTGAGGGCCTCTCCACAGCCTCCAGCAGCCAGGCACGTATTTCTTGTTTTCATTTTGAGTGTTCTGGAAGAGGACATTGGGCAACTGCATTGGGCTCACTCATAATGGGAGACATGATTGCTGCAGATGAAGTTTTTAGAAAAAGAATAGAAATCCCTATTGATCTTAGCAGACTAATTGTGATGAAAGAAATACATTCCCAGAAGTCTAAGGTTGCCATTTCTAATCTTAAACTTGTGATCACCTGGAGACCATGACATAATTTTGTTTCACTTGAAACATTCAAAGGGGAAACAAGATTCCGTGCACTCAATTGTGTGTTGATCTAATGCTTGCAGGGTATTGTCACTCTGGCTGATGTCAGTCCCATTAATGTTATCAAAGTCCCACCAAAGCAAGTCAGAAAAGCTTGTGGAAGAGCATTTTTGTCAGCTTTAATCTTGTCACAATGGCTGAAATCCTGTCACCTGCTGAAATCTCACAGAGCTACAATGAAGATATATTCTTCTAAGGGCTAAGGGCAGGCATGTAATTCCTATGGATAGGAGAGCCATCCTATAGTACAATCCATACTTGTAATGACTGTACATTACTCACACAATTATGGCATTAAGCCATTAGTATTTAATTGTGGAACAGGAGTAGTTACAATAAGAAGAGGGAAGAGGTTCCTTTTATGTCCTTCTAACTACTGGCTACAAAATTATTTTAAGAATAAAAACTCTTCCTCATATTTATGTCTCTCTCCCAATCTTTTTTTTTTTTCCCTCCCCGGCAGAGGCAATGAGGGAAGGAGCTGAGCACTGAGGAGGAACAGGGGAAAGGACTGAGCAGAGCAGTAATGTTTCTAGTGAAGGGATGAGGCTGGAGCAGCAAACCAGAGGTTTGGGGAATTTCAGTCTTAAGCTAGTAATATCTTCCCTCCATTCCTTCCTACCCTGCAAGTGAGAAGCTTCTCTCCAGCAGCCTCACTAATTTCCGAATAAAAATACATTATGGGGACCATTCTGTAGTTACTGCTTTTATAGATTCACCAGCATGGGAACATAGAATCATAGAATCATTGAGGTTGGAAAAGACCTCTAAGATCATCGAGTCCAACCATCGACCCAACACCACCATGCCCACTAAACCATGTCCCTAAGCGCCTCATCTACTCGTCTTTTAAATACCTCCAGGGATGGGGACTCAACCACTTCCCTGGGAAGCCTCTTCCAATGTTTCACCACTCTTTCAGTAAAGACATTTTTCCTTACATCCAATCTAAACCTCCCCTGGTGCAACTTGAGGCCATTTCCTCTCGTCCTATCACTAGTTACTTGGGAGAAGAGACCGACACCCACCTCGCTACAACCTCCTTTCAGGTAGTTGTAGAGAGCGATGAGGTCTCCCCTCAGCCTCCTTTTCTCCAGGCTCAACAACCCCAGTTCCCTCAGCCACTCCTCAGAAGACTTGTTCTCCAGACCCCTCACCAGCCTCGTTGCCCTTCTCTGGACACGCTCCAGCACCTCAACGTCCTTCTTGTAGTGAGGGGCCCAAAACGGAACACAGTATTCGAGGTGCGGCCTCACCAGTGCCGAGTACAGGGGCACGATCACTTCCCTACTCCTGCTGGCCACACTATTTCTGATACAGGCCAGGAGGCCATTGGCCTTCTTGGCTGCCTGGGCACACTCCTGGCTCATGTTCAGCCGGCTGTCGACCAACACCCCCAGGTCCTCTTCCACCAGGCAGCTTTCCAGCCACTCTTCCCCAAGCCTGTAGCACTGCATGGGGTTGTTGTGGCCGAAGTGTAGGACCCGGCACTTGGCCTTGTTGAATCTGATACAGTTGGCCTGGGCCCATCGATCCAGCCTGTCCAGGTCCCTCTGCAGAGCCTTCCTACCCTCGAGCAGATCAACACTCCCGCCCAACTTGGTGTCGTCTGCAAACTTACTGAGGGAACACTCAATCCCCTCATCCAGATCATTGATAAAGATATTGAACAAGACCCGCCCCAGTACTGAGCCCTGGGGAACACTGCTCGTGACTGGCCGCCAACTGGTTGTATCTCCATTCCCCCCACCCCCCTGGGCCTGGCCATCCAGCCAGTTTTTTCCCAGCAAAGAGGACACCTGTCTAAGCCATGAGCCGTCAGCTTCTCTCGGAGAATCATGTGGGAGCCGGGGGCAAAGGCCTTACTGAAGTCTAGGTAGACCACAGCCACAGCCTTTCCCTCATCCACTAGGCAGGTCACCTGGTCATAGAAGATCAGGTTGGTCAAGCAGGACCTACCTCTCATGAA
>NW_008795319.1:513231-530807 GCF_000699145.1 Aptenodytes forsteri | reverse complement strand
ACCTCCGCCAGCTCCCTCAGCACTCTTGGGTGGATCCCATCCGGCCCCATAGACATGTGAGTGACCAGGTAGCGTAGCAGGTCGTTAACTGCTTCCTCTATTCTCTTGTACAGATGTAAAAAGTGAGAGAGTTTCTTTGAGAACAAAACATTTAAAGGGCAAGTTGTAGAAGAGGCTGAACTTTCCTGCAGGTTGCGTCCTTGAAAAGATATCTTCTCTTCTGTATAAGACAAAGCATATAACATCTTGCAAATACAAAGGTAGAAGGGTTGGATACTAAAATGATAAAAGGAAGGATGATCTTGTAGCATTTTTAAAGCAGGATGTTCAATAAATTACTTTAGCCCCAGGGCAGTAGTTTTGTTACACAGGAAGTATTTGCTGTCTGAAATAATTTTAGCAAATGCCATACTATGTTTTAAGAAATTTGACATACATATTTGCAAAGCTCTATAAATTACCCTTTAAATTCCAAATGTGACATTCATCAATAATTAAACTGTACATTTCCCTTTAAATCATATGGGGTTGCACTGTCCCCAGGACCACAGGGATACCTGAACACCCTCATGCTGCTAGAGGAGCAATCAGCTTGCTGCCACTCAGTCTAACACATATAGCATGTGTAAGGTCTTAGTCACGGACTTGTTCCCAACACATAGAACAAACCTCCATTGGGGAAATGAAGTATCCTGCATAACATTATAAGCTTAGTCATAATATAGCTCCAGCTTGCCTCAAAATGATGTGCATTCATAGGGTTCATCCAACCACTATTTTCAAAAATATGTTATGATTCTTTGACTCAGTCTCATAAAATATGACACTTTCATTTGAGCTAAGTAATTCTTTTATTCTAAGCATCTCAAATTATTAAAAAAAAAAAAGAAGCTTTAAGAAAGTGAGATTAAGACCTTGGACCTTGTCCTGGCAATATTTCTGTACATCATTCCACACATTTCACAAAGTTGCGTAAGGTTGAGTACATACTTGAGTCTACATAAAATCGAGAGCTGCATTTATTAACTTGGGTACTTAACTTGATGTAAATAGTCTGTGAGATATTCTAAGATCTGCAGCTTTCATAATTAACTCTTGTTAATATGAATATCTTGCCCTAGGTCATACAGGAATGCAACCTGACTACTTACACACTCACCTCATATTTTAAAGTTCAGTTTTTCCATTCCAGATGAATCAGGAAAGTAAGCATCTCAAAAAAATGACATTGATTTCTGTGATGTAGAAAAAATAAATATAGTGACATGTTAGGCCCCCAGGTTCTCCTATCTGGCTTTCAGTTGCCAGTCCAGAAGTGCAGAAGTTTCTTTTAAGTCTTATTTCTTATCTGTCAGACCCATGCAGATATTTCATGTGTGCTAAGGTGTCCAAAATTGTACAAAATTCCTGCATTTAGGCTCCTGAGCATTACTGAGTTTAAATAGTTTAGAAAATCATAAAAATAAAAACCATGGAAATTCAAATTCCTGCATATATTTTCTACCACAAAAGGTTTATGGTTTTTTTAATGTCACATAATGATTACCAAAAAACCCCATAAGCAGAAGAAGAAGAACTTGGTGGATTCAGTTTTATTGTAATATTTAGCAGTGCAAAGGGGACTCCCAGAAATCTTGCCTTCATTTTGGTTTTTTTCCACTAAGGATGGAAATTCTCCAAGCCACTGTGTGACAGTCTGAACATGTCTGTCTTGGAGCAACTGTAGCTCTTTCAATATGTGACATGTATGGCATATTGTTTCCTGGTTTTATTAAGTATTTGCATTTTATTACAGTTCAGACTGTCTTGATGATAGAAGTCATTGCTATGTTTGCTTACAGTTGGCACTTCAAGGCCTCTCTGTAAAGAGTATGAAAAAAATCATTAATCCTGAATATATTTTCCTTTATATGGTCCATTTTGGGCTGATGAGAAAAATAATCAGGCAAAATCCTGAAGTAATAATAATTTTAACTGTTTTAATTGTCTCACCACTCACTGACTGAAAGCTCATGCTTGTATGATATATGATCTAGGCTGCTTTCTGCTTTGGAACAAAATTCTAAATTGTTCTATAAAAGATTTCAAAGATTGCTCATGAAATCTGTTACCTGCAGATCAATACATTCAGCACCATATCAGCCAAATATCAGATCATCAGCTTCAGCAGGCAATGGGTGAAAACTTTTTTCTTTCCTGCTCAGTGGAATAACAGGCCAGAGGAAATAAATATTCTGTGGCAAATTGTAAGAATGGGTCTGTGGGTCTTGAGAAGCCACCATCACTCTATCTTAATCTCGATTATATTCTGCCTTTTTTTGCTCCTGTTATGTTTATCTAATGATCTAGTCAATATTGTCACAGTCTCTTAATTTCTTCTATTAGAAAATAGAAGAGAAAGAAGTGGAATAACAGGCCAGAGGAAATAAATATTCTGTGGCAAATTGTAAGAATGGGTCTGTGGGTCTTGAGAAGCCACCATCACTCTATCTTAATCTCGATTATATTCTGCCTTTTTTTGCTCCTGTTATGTTTATCTAATGATCTAGTCAATATTGTCACAGTCTTTTAATTTCTTCTATTAGAAAATAGAAGAGAAAGACGTGTCCATTATGTTTAGTACAAATGCTTAACTCTGTGTAAACTGCAGCTAAAAGCTTATATTTTCCCAGCTCCTGTAATCAGCAACTACGTTCCTTAAGAATGGATGAAAAGTAGCAGCAGATGAAAAGGAAGTTTATAATCCTAAAGGAAAACTGAAAAGAGTAATTCAACTGATAAAACACATCTGAACTGGATCAAACAGATGAATTATCTGCATCAACACAGAAATGAAGGAAGAGATAAATCGAGTCTCTAATGGAAAACAACTGGAAGGGACCAAAGGTTTTACTATGGATTAGAAGTGTGAAGTGGAAAACATCAATGAATGTTTTAGTAGGTATGACTGGCCTTTTTTTCTGTCTTTCTAGTTCATGGTTATTGTTTGCTGCCAGCCTGAACCGAGAAGGAAAACAGAAGCTTTTTGTTATGATGCCTTTTCAGACACCATGTCTGGCTGAATTGAGATATCCCATTCTCAGCTGTAATACTACATGGCTGCCACCACCTTCGCAGAGAACCACGATGTTGGTATTAATAGGCTACACTAGTGTAATAAGCTAATAGTTTGCCTATTTCTTGTGTGCTAAAATCTGATCTGATGAATAAAGAGGTATCCAAAGTCAATACTTCTCTTATGCACTGAAGAACATGCATTTCTTCATAGATACCAAAATATTCATCATTATTGTTTAATCAGAAAAAAAAGTCCTACCTTGTTAACAAGGCAGAAGTAAAATTGAGATACATTGCTATTTCTATCATCCATGGAATTATAATGTCACTTTCAATAGACAAAATGCTGATAAGAATACCAGTAAGATATACTTGATTATCAGCTTTGCTTAGATTTACATTCATGTAATTTTTAATCAATCAACCTTCCAGGGAAAATTAGATGAGTTATTTAGCATGACATTCTGTATTTTCTAAAAATAAAAAGAAACAAACAAAACCACCACCACCCCAAAAAAAAAAATACCCACACCTCAAAGCCCAGAAGGACTGTCAGCTAGCCTCATCTCAAGAGAGCTGAATAGCTATTTCTTTAACAAAATGTTCTGTGTTTGGGTTTTTTTTTTCCTTTTAGTTCAGTCCCCAGTGAAGAGCACATGACTCAACCTGAGTCTCCTTGGGTTGTTGCTAACTGTTTGAGAAAGACCTTGTCTCCTATTTCTTGACTGGGAAGATCAGGCACATAGAGACTTTTTTCATCAGTGGTTCTTTTGTCTGTGATGTCTTCGTCAAGGTCCCCTTCCTCCCATTGTTGTTTAGAATCAGTCATTAATTTTCTAGTTCCTGAAGAAGAAAATTGAATTCCTGTTTATCTTTGAAGAAGCATTAACAGATTTTTCCACTACGTTTTTTCATATTTTAATATCCTTAGCTCATAGATTACATTGGAATCAATAAACTGTTACTGCTATAATAGTTTGCATGTATTATTTTATGCATTCTTATTTGCTAAATAACAGTGACATGCTTCTTGTGTGTGTTGCATAACACACAACTAATGACAGCAGTTGCTTCAAAGGCCTTACAAAACTGTGGCTGTCATTTGCAAATTTAAGTCCCTCTAGGTAGGGAAGATTCCCAAAGAGCAAGTGATAAAAATGTGTAACATGCAGCTTCATCCCAATGCAAACTACATAGAACTTTTGCCTAAAGATTTATTTATATATAACCATTTATATTGCTTAGGTAGGGCATTTCTTTTGAAGCTTTCAGGAGTACTTTCAAGTCTTAACTACTTCATAAAGTACAAGTGACCCCCACAACACATGGCTGTCAATTTGCATGAGATATCACCTCCAGTCTAACTTCTCACTAAGAAGACAGGCAGCTGTGCTCTGACAAATAAGATTACAGGCCTTTGCCATTGAAAACCAGATTTTCATGTCTCCTGTAAGCAGTAAGCTTGAAAAATGTCTGTAGCAGTCCATGTGACCACACAAAACTTGCAATTTTCTTCTTCAAGTTAGTTTGCCCTTCAAATTAAAACAGCACTCATGCCTTCATATTTTAAGAGTTGATCTGCAAAACCATTATGAACATATATTTAAGACACCCCAGGTATGTCTGATCCAGAATGTTAGACAACTGAAAAGTCACTGTGACTTTGATATCTTCTTTCTTCTTCCCATAATATGTCATCTAAGAAAAATCTGCATACCTTTAAGAAAAGTGCAAGCTCCTTTAACCTAAAAACTGAGCACACAGAATTGCTAAAGTTTAATCAGAAGAAGAAACAAGACTGCATAAGGAAAGTGAAATATTAGTAGAAGTAAAATAATCAATTTCTTAATACTTTTTAGTATATTTAATTCACAATGGATGTGGATGCATACATGTGTGGATAATCAGGGATTTTAACTATTAGTGTGTAAATGCTGATTTTCAAATAGTGGTGGGTTCATTCATAAAAAATACTAATTACCATTATTTGATTACTCTGTGTTGCTAGCTTCCTCTTTTTTTGAAAATTTTACCCTTACTAATATTGAATGTTTCAAAACTTCAGCTCTCAGAAATCCACATCTTCCCTTTTTTCCTTAAGTTCAAGTTCTCAAGATCTGATTTTGATTTTTAAAAATTTGGATTTTGAAATAATCTCTATAAAGAGCACTCCTATTTCGATAATTGGCACCACATGCAAACCTAGTTAGGCAGAAGGGAGTATAGATGCTATAAAAGTGGAAGGGATGAAGTGTTAGGCCAAATAAGCTTCCAAGTCACTGTGTATTCCTTACTTTGTTAAACAACCTAAAAGAGATTTATTTGAATGCAGGGTACATGGCAAAGCTGCAGTAATCAAAGATACTAAAAAAATACAGTTTATTTTTCTCCCCTAACATTTTGACTTCCTGTTTTATCTCCTGTATCTTAGGGCTAAAATGATACCTTATCACATCAAAACTGGAGCACTGGCAAAAATCCATTTAGTTTTGGATGACATCTGTAATACTGAGATATTAATTCATGTAGTTATATAGTATCTGGATCTCAGTAGAGTCACATTACAGCTACATATCTCAGATAGAGACACCTTAAGTCTTTCACTTACCATTCTTCAGATTTTCTTACCTCAGAAATATCTTCTCCCCATTTTTTCAGACACTTTTGACACTTTGGTTATACTTTCCATAGTTATACCATCCATAAGCTAAACAATTTTTGCAAAAATTGAAAAAATCACTCTTCATTAAAGAGCATATAATGACAATTAGAGATCGTTGGAGACAACAACCACTAACTTTAATGTTATACCTGACACTGATCAGTGAATTTTGGAATGAAACAATTTACTGTTTTCTTTGCTCAAGGGTAGATCGACAGCAGACCCTAGCCCTGAGGACATGATGGCATGTAGTTACCCTCTGGCCTCAAGTGTATAGTGAGTTACTGGACAGCTATGAACAGTGCAGCATAGTTCCCCAGCCATCTCAGATTGGCTGCCAGAGCCACGGGCACACAGAAAAAACTTCCAGCCACTCTTCTTCATTGTCAGCTTGACTGTACAAATGGAGTTTGTTTTTTTTCACACGTTTTTTAAGTTAAGTTTGCAGGCTTAATCAAGAGATGAGGTGGGTTCTTTAATGCCTGTCTAACATCAGTTATTTTCTCTCTGATATTGTTTTATATTCCACATTTGTCACTGAGGCCAAAAATTCAATCAAATATCATAGAGAAAAATGTGCTTTTCCTTGTGTAATCATAAGTTAGAGGGGTGGAGAGGGTGGAGAACATTTGACAGGTTTGTAACCTTAGGATTATTTCCTTTATTTGGAGATGTATTCAGCTCACCAGTTTAGATCATGTGTTAGAAATGTCCTGGGTTCCTCATCGATGTTTCATTTCCATATAGTGGCCAGAAGTAATGTCCAAAAATAATGCTTTCTATAGACTCCAGCTGGCTAAGAAAATTTGATTCATCCTGGCAGATTATGACTTGGTCACAGCTACCCTTGCCTTTTTCTGACTTGGCCCTTGC
This sequence comes from Aptenodytes forsteri, assembly GCF_000699145.1. Taxonomy (NCBI): domain Eukaryota; kingdom Metazoa; phylum Chordata; class Aves; order Sphenisciformes; family Spheniscidae; genus Aptenodytes; species Aptenodytes forsteri. The sequence continues at coordinate 524,215 of NW_008795319.1, read as the reverse complement.
AATTGATTGATCCATCTAGGTATGAAGCTTGGGAATTCTGACTGTTACTGAACCCAAAGGCATTTGATGGCCTGCTTCCAGCTTATCTAAATACTAAAAATTTATAAAATTTATAAAATGAAGACTTCCAATAATGTTAGATTTACTTTGTACAGCAACAACAGCTTTCTCAGGAGTCTCCAACTGTAGAAAGCACTCATCTAGAGACTAAGGCCCATCACAGAAGAATTTTTATTTTATTCTACTTCACTTTCCTTTGACACAGTCTTCTTTAACTCAGAGTAGTGGTTATGTATGTCCATGTATAAGTGTATATGTAGATACATAGATGGATATAGAGACATGTAATGTAAAAGATCCCAAAATATAATGCACTGATCTCCCACCATTCATGGTCTTGAAAAGAGAAGGAGAATACCTGAGAGATGTTAATTGGATTATTTAATCTACCAGAGACAGATTCTTAGGTATTATGGTGGTACTCATGATGAATGAAGTAGGGAAGAGGAGAATGGAATAGGAAGGATGTCAGAACCTGGTCGTTAATTGTGATCCAATAATTTGTCCCAGTAATTTGTCCAGGCATGATTCCTCTTGTGCTTCTCTCTCTCTTCTCTGAGTGGAAAGGAAGGGGATGGAAAATATCTCATCCCTCATCACTGGCAGTGCAGGCAGAGTGACCACCTTGGATAAGGTTAAAGTCAAGGCTCTGTGGTCTATATTCTTTCTACTAACCATCTATTGTAGGAAGAAAACAGGAGAAAAACAGTTCTTATTTAAACGTGTACAGATGGTACCAAGGACCAGGAAAAGAACACAAAGTGCCCACTAAGGATCTCTCCATCCCTAGTGTAGTCCCACAAGCAGTGCTGAAAACTAATTTTAAAACCTGTGTACTCTTTAAGTCATTAATAAGAATGTTTATTATGTTATTATTATGTTAGATTTTTTTAAAACATTAATAAATGTGTACATGCAGTTGTTACCTGACAAAATGTAACATTTTAATGTCTATTCTATTTATTTATCAAATATCTTTCTCAAAATTTTTGAGGGGCAGCTGTGGTATCTCCAGGTAATTTTTTTCTCTGAATAGAAAATCAACATGTAAATGAACACAGATCTTCACTAGCTAGTATTCTGACATGACAGAGTGTTTCACTGTCAAAGAACTATCATTTATGGTATTAACCATCAGTAATTTTACTAAAAAGCTGATGTAATGTGCGCTAAGAACATTTGAGAGATTTCAGGGAAAAAAGAGCAGTTAGTGTCTGTTTATGAAAGTGAATTGCCCTGAAAAATAAATTGATTCTTCAGTGTTCATAGCGTTTAATCAGCAGACAGAATAATTGATAGTTTTATTGCTCAAGTAAATGATCATATATGTACCTCTTTATATATTGCAAAGATATTCTTAACTCTTCAGTCCCTGCACTTAGTGATCCAGAGCTACAATTAGATAATGATAAAACCATCTCTCTCATAAATTGCTTTCCTACGTGCAGTCACACATAAGAAATTTACTCGAATGTATCTGCAGCATTATACAAATGCAAGGCCATGCTTAGATCAGTGTTGCTGTAAACAACTGAATTCTTTCAAAGAAGAGAAAACCAGCTATGTCTGCAGAGTAATGTTCTTACTCTTGACTCCCTGCTAGCATCTTCCTCTGATCCTGTCCTTACAAACCTGTAATCATCAAGTTCCAGGCAGCATGCTCTTTAATGTGAGAATTGAAATAGGCTGAGAAGATTACTTTGAAACTCATGTACCACAGGATTGTGCCCTGCAGTGTGATATGATACAATTCAGAGACAGGCAGCTGTAGTGCTGCTTAAATTGTGGACATATGGAATGGGATCAAAACAGTCCAGCAGGCATTGTGGGAATGCTGCCAGGAGGATCTTGCAGGAGAGTGTTTCATTGTCACCTTCACTTCATGGAGATAAAAGCTTAACAGGGAGCAAGTGAGTAGTTCTGGTGCTGATTACAGAAGGCAAGAAGAGCTCCTGGAGGGAGGCTGTGAAAATGGTAGGTTTAAAGGCCTTGGTGTCACTCTGCTAATTTGGAGGCTTTCGTCCCCTGTCTAGATTTCATTACTGATGACACTTTGGTAAGTAATGTGTTTGTGCAAGGACCTGTCTCTGAATGTTGGAAACTCAGTTACACCCTGTGTTAATGTAGGTTGATTAGCTAGTGGCCTTCCACCAAAAGGCAGTGGTCCTGGATATTTTTTACATCACTTGAAGGTGGCACTTTGCTGTGGATGTTAACATGCTAAAAAAATATGCTCAGCATGTTTTTAAAAATGTGTTTCAATGCCAAATTTAGCTATTCATATGTGAAAAGTTCTAGTGAAGCACAGTCCAAAAACAGTTTCTTTTAAATGAAAGACTTCAGGTGTATATATATTCAATATCTAAGAAAAATAATGCTATGGTAATCGGTTATTTATTTGGTTGCACTAAGATTTCAAGCATAACCAATTCTCTGTTATTGTTTCTGATTGGAGTAAACCGACTAGCTGTGTGATGATTTTAAAACTCATATTCTCTTGTCCTTGACTATGACTAAATGGCTAATGGCGCTTGAATTGACATTCACACGAACAAAGCACATGGGTATTTGAAGACACAAATATAGAAATGAAGAATTATATTTTTATTTCTTGCTGTGTTTCAGAGAAGATAATTCTGCATTTCAAGACACTGAACAGTCAAGTAATGCCAAATGTAAATATCATTAAGGTGAATCATCTCCTACTAAGTGAACAATGCATGTGACACTGAGAACAGAGACTGAAATGGGCTGTAAAATTTCTTCTTGCTGTATGTTCAATGTATATTATTATTCAGGCTGTTTATATATTATAGAAATGTTGACTTCACTGTTTCTCATGACATGAAAAAAAAAAGGCCTGGGAAGCTGTTTAACAGAAAAGATTCAGAGCAGCCACAATACTGAGACTTCCATCTTATCATACCTGTATTTGCAGACAAAGTAAAGCATGTGCAACTGAAAAGATAATATAGAATTCTGTTGACCTCTGTTGTATGCACAGAAAAGAAGCAATTAGTAAGATGGACGGAGAAAGACTTCTAAGAAGTGGTTTCTTTAAAAATACAAATTAATTCTATTTCTGTAGGCTAAAAGTTTACAGGGAATATTTTCCTCCTTCATCTGTAGCATGGGTTTGAATCTAGTTTAAATAAAATGCAGATTAACTAAAACCATGACAACCCATTTAACTGGGCAGAATTTTTACAATTTTTAATATCATGCACCGACATTGAGAGAAAATGGACTCGTAAACCAAGTCATCTGTTGGGCAGTTGTTATTCTAATGCATGCAGCATCTCTAAAAATCATGAAGAGAGTCAGGTTATTAGCAATGCTGTACTTGTTCCTTGATGGGGAAAGAAGATGTCCTGGTTTCGGCTGGGATAGAGTTAATTTCCTTCCTAGTAGCTGGTACAGTGCTGTGTTTTGGAGTTAGGATGAGAATAATGTTGATGTTTTAGTTGTTGCTAAGTAGTGGTTACACTAGTCAAGGACTTTTCAGCTTCCCGTGCTCTACCGACTGAGAAGGCTGGAGGTGCACAAGAAGCTGGGAGGGGGCACAGCCAGGACAGCTGACCCAAACCGGCCAAAGGGGTATTCCATAGCATATGATGTCATACTCAGTATATAAACTGGGGGGAGATGGCTGGGGGCAGTGATCGCTGCTCGGGGATGGGATGGGCATCGGTCACCGGGTGGTGAACAATTGCATTGTGCATCACTTGTTTTGTATATTCTTTTATTATTATTATTATTATTATTATTATTATTATTTATTATTTACTCTTCCTTTGCTGTCCTATTAAATTGTCTTTGTCTCAACCCACGGGTTTTAATTCCTTCCCTCCCCATTCTCTCCCCAGCCCACTGGGGCGGGGGAAGGGAGGTTGAGCAAGCGGCTGTGTGGTGCTCAGTTGCCGACTGGGGTTAAACCACAACAGAAGACAAGCAGTATTGCTTCCCCATTAAAGAATTCTATCCTGAAACACCTCCTTACTGATTTTTTCCCTAAAACTTGAAGTCTTAATTTAGATGCTCAAGCAAATTCACATTTCTTTAAATTTTGTGGGCATCTTTTATAGTTGTGCTTATTTTTTTTCAATCTTAAATTCTTACTCTTCTCGAATGGAAAAGGACAAATGATGTTTGACATTTCTCCACCTAGACAGCCAAGCACAAGGCAATCTAAATGTTCCTAGGTTAGCCAGGGCATTGACATCTAAATCCTACCATCCTCTGTGAATCCAAATCCTTCTATATCCTAAGCAGGGGCTATGTCTTAATTCCAGGTTCCAGTCAGAAGTTCCCAAGCTGTTTTACAGCATATTGCACATAGGTAGAAGATATTAGGAATACTTGTCATTCCAGTCACTTGCAACACTAATACGGGTTCTCTGGTGCCCTAACACCAGATCAGACTTCCAATATCTTTTCCAAATATGTTAAATTACACGCTAAGCATTCACTTCAATTTTTCTTGAAGTTATACTAGGTTTTTCCATCAACCAAGTGCTCAACAAATATTAAAAATTACTAAAATAAGAATAAAGAACAAATCCAAGGATATATTATTTTGTACCTGCAGTTTGAATACACATCTGACTCCCATTTCAAAAAAGGTATAGTCGAATTAGAAAAGCTGCAAAGAAGGCGTATGAGAATGGTCAAAGTCTCTGAACATTTCTGTTACAATTTTTCTTAGTTTATAAAAGTCTGCTGTTTTGTAATTCAGCAGTTTTTGTCTGTCCTTCAATGTACTTTGAATAAAATTAGCTTGTATATAAATAACTTCCTCCAAGGTTGTTTTATGTAACTAACTCTTCCTTAGTGTCCTCACAAAGTATCAAAATAGCATCACCATTTTTAGGTCACTTGTCACACGGTGGAACAATTTAAGCAGGTGCTTAAATTTAAGCATACAACTGCTCTTTGGTGCACTGGAACCTTGATGAACTTCTTTACAGTTAAATAATTAAGTCATATGGACTTCCTGTCTTTTAAGTGAAAGATAAGCCACAGAAACTGGGACAGTTGAGGTCTTGTAGATGTCCCAGTACTTCGTATGGAATGAAATAATGAACAAATATGAAGCAATTTATATAGCATCTGTCTTACTGGTATTAAATCTTTATGTTTTATTTCACACTGTCAAAGCAAAATTAGGTTTTATCTGAGTCAGAATGTTGTACATGACTTCTTTGCTCTTCTAATCTCTTTCCACATCATCCTTTTTATGAGATAGTCTTCCGTATAAATATCTCATTGCATATTCTAAATAGTGGCTACTGGTAAAAGTTACTTTAAATGTCAACAAAATGCAGTTACTGTGCATGCAATACATATGCTACATCTATATGGAAAAATACAAGGTAAGACTTTGTAAAATACTGTTTCTAGGGCACCGCACCAGGTACCAGTATAATATAAAATTCTAAAATAGGAAAGGTGATTCTCAATTTATTTTTTCTTTCCCATTGACTTCAAAGGTAGCCTGAGTTAGCCAGCAAAGGTGTAGATGTCTACAAAGTAAAAGATAATGTTTATTGAAATTAATTCCATTGAAATTAATTCAATCCAGGGCTCTCCTATTTGAAGTTGTTATGAAAATTTCACTACCTTAACTGGTGTAAGAAAAGAATGTCTAGGCAGTTCAGTTCAATTAGTAAATAAACAAATAAATAAAATACAGTATATTAATGATTAAATTTATTCTTAAAAAACACTTATGCCACCTGGAGTGTACTCATCTGCCAGTGGTATTTGTTTACGAAAGCTTTCTGTTGCTCTTCTTTTCTACCTGCTTTCGAGCATACTTTAGTGCACTTCAATCTTTAGTATTTCATCTTCTCCTCTGGGAAGACTCTCAGAGTGCTACAGCATATTGCCCTCCCTCTCCCCTGAGATCCCCCTGCCATCACTGCAGCAGCCCACCCTCTGCCCCAGCAAGGAAGTGCCAGCTGGGAGGAGGATGCAGAAGCCAGGACCTCCTCTCTCTCCTCTCTCTCCTCTCTCTCCATGCCCGCTTCACCTTTGGTATGTTCTTTTCACTCTATTGCTTTTTCTGTTTCTCTCCAACCCATGTTTCTCCAGAGTTACTGCTGTTTTGCAGAGTTTGATACCCCCTGATACCAGTAAGATTTCTCCAGCACAGCACTGGTGCAGCCAGAATGAACTGAGCCATTAGTGTTCATCTCTTTTTCTCTTTCATTTGAGTTTGTGTATTCCAGTCAGTGTTTTCCCTACTCTTTTTTCCTCACTCTCTTCTTTTGTCAAATTCTTTGTCTATCTCTCTGACTTTCTATTTATCCATCTTTTTCCACTTTCCTGTTTGTGTACTTAACAATGTTCTTTTTCTTGTGCACAGAGAGCTCTTTCATGGGTGGTATGTATTCATAAGAGTCTGAAAGACACTCAGCTTTAGTATTCTTTCAGATGAAAGCTTGTATACCTTCTTATTTATCTTTGTGGTTTTTTCCAAATTGTTTGTTCTCATTATTGAATGTATTTATAAACTGTACAGTGTAGCACTTGACAATATTGATATATTTTGCTTACAGGTAAAGCAGGCTCTTCAAGACATGACTATTTAAATGTCAAGAAGATCAATAACAGAATTAATAAAATTCAAGACAATTTCAAATTATTAAATCTCCCAAAGTGATAAAATAGATTAAAATACAAAATAGTAAAATACATTTGTGGTTTAGCTTTCCTTGGCTGAATTCCATGGCTCAAAGTCCAGAAAGAAATCATTAACTAATAAGGTCCCTCAAGGGTCTGTACTGGGACTAATACTATTTAATATCTTCATGAATGCCATAGACAGTAGGATCGAGTGCACCCTCAGCAAGTTTGCAGATGACACCAAGCTGAGTGGTGCGGTTGATACACTTGAGGGAAGGGATGCCATCCAGAGGGACCTTGACAGGCTTGAAAAATGGGCCCATGTGAACCTCACAAATTTCAACAAGGCCAAGTGCAAGGTCCTGCACCTGGGTCGGGGCAACCCCCAGTATCAATACAGGCTGGGGGATGAAGGGATTGAGAGCAGCCCTGCCGAGAAGGACTTGGGGGTACTGGTGGATGAAAAGCTGGACATGAGCCAGCAATGTGCGCTGGCAGCCCAGAAGGCCAACCGTATCCTGGGCTGCATCCAAAGAAGCATGGCCAGCAGGTTGAGGGAGGTGATTCTGCCCCTCTGCTCTGGTGAGACCCCACCTGGAGTACTGTGTCCAGCTCTGGGGCCCCCCAGCACAAGAAAAACATGGACCTGTTGGAGCAGGTCCAGAGGAGGGCCACGAAAATGTTCAGAGGGCTGGAACACCTTTCCTGTGAAGAAAGGCTGAGAGAGTTGGGATTGTTCAGCCTGGAGAAGAGAAGGCTTTGCGGAGACCTCATCACAGCCTTTCCATATATAAAGGGGGTTTATAAGAAAGATGGAGAGAGCATTTTTACCAAGGCCTGTAGTGACAGGACAAGGGTCAATGTTTTTAAACTGAAAGAGGGTAGGTTTAGTTTGGATATAAGGAAGACATTTTTTACGATGAGTGGTGAGACACTGGAACAGGTTTCCCAGAGAAGTTGTGGATGCCCCATCATTGGAAGTGTTCAAAGTCAGGTTGGATGGGGCTTTGAACAGTCTAATCTAGTGAAAGATGTCCCTGCCCATGGCAGGGTGTTGGACTAGATGGTCCTTGAATGTCCCTTCCAACCCAAACCATTCTATGATTCTGTGATTCCTTTAAGGGATTTGTCAAAAATAATTCCAAAACATACTGTAAATCCATTCAGATAGTTGCAATTCAAATGCACTACTTAGAGCTTCCACTGCTTTCTGTATTTATTCAGAAGATAAAACTGAGTGGTATATGTCACAGTTATGAAAACTGTAGATGCAGATTTCCTACAAGTCTGACCAACAGTAGTACTTTGTGCCACTATAACAGACAAGCCTTCCACTAAGATGCACATTATTGAAGCTAGGATGAGGACTTCATTTTCAGTGAATAATATGTCTGATCATGAAGGATTTGGGTTTTACAATTTTTCGTGTATCTATACTGATTTCTGCAATTGGCTTATTATTTTAATCTTTTTACTGAAGTCTGCCTACTAGCATGCAAATACACTTCAGCTGGTGAGATATTTGCAAAAGATTCACTTTGATAATTCACTGTCAATTATTTGTGGAAGCTGGTGATAAATATCTACATTTCAGGGAAATTGAGAGTTATAATTACTTTTGGCCAAATATGCTATCCTCTGTATAAACAGAGTGTCTTAAGAAAGATAGTGGGATATGATCTTATGTTCTTCATTATGCAGGCAGAATTCCTCATCATTGCTGAAAGGTTAAATGCTTTGTAAGCAGTGTAAGCTGGTGACTGCAGTATTGTCCTCGGAGATGCAAATTCAAGTCCTAGCACAATTATTATCTTGCTTCTTAACCTTTAACAACTCACGTCACCAGTGTTTCCCTTTTTTCTCTTTCTTCTATATTTCAAGTTCCTTTGGGTTGAACATTGATCTTAATTCTCTACATAGTCTGACAAAAATTCTCATTTTATGTTATCATGTCACACAAATGAATAATTATGATCATTATTCACATCGGTAGTTTGTTTTAATGTTCAGTCTTATATGACCTCTGAAATCCAAATCTTGGTTTTTACAATTTTGTTTTTATTAAATAGTCGACAAAAGAACTTTTCTATTTTAGCACAATTCATGGTGAAGAGGTACATTTAAATTTTTCAATTTCATTTCACATTTATTTAACTGAATTTTCTTTTTCAGTTCTTTGCAATTTACGGTTTTATTTTAATACATTATTTTAGACTAGAGAGGGGTATAGCAAACTGTACATATTGTTCTTTGTTTAACTTGCATCACTTTGCATCAGCTTTCACCAACGGATCTCCCTCTAAACCCATACAGCTCGACTCCTAACCCTTTTTTCACATTAGACCTCAAAATCATTTTTAATGTAGTGGTCATATCTTATTCCTTTTCATCCTTCAGCCCAAACATCATTATATATGTTGTGCCCATTTCATTAAAAATAAATGAATAAATAAAAAAGCATCTAACAGTAAAGCCCAAAGGAATTAATGTACTCTGCAAGTGTAGTAAGACTTACCATAAGTTCTTATTCTTTAATGTGATGAAAATTTTTGGAAATGAATACACAATTCAAGATCTTGATTATGTGGAATGAGTAGGGAAAATGACTGAAAAGTTGGAAAACAAGCTTATTGCATGACTAAAGATGTATGCATATATATATATACACACACATACATAAATATGTATAAAAACGTTCTGTGTTGTTGCGGATACAAGTTATCCAACAGGTTTCACAGTTCAGCCAGAGTATTCTCTTTACACCATGTTGGCATGGTATTTAAAACTACAGTTTTGCATGTACATGCATGTATCTTTTCTCCACTTAAAATGGAGTGACTTCATAAAAGGTGAGTGAATTTAAAAATATTTTTCATGATAATGACATTTTGACCTCTACAAAATCATAAAATCATAGAATAATTCAGATTGGAGGGGACCTCAGGAAGTCGTTCAGCCAAACTATTCCTCACAGCAGGGTTAACAAAGAATTGAGACCAGGCTGTTCAGGGCTTTATCCAGTCAGATCTTGAAAATCTCCAAGAGTGGAGACTGCACAACAACTCTGGGAAACTTGCCCCAGTGTTTAATCATGGTCATAACGTAAAATTTTGTCCTTATGTCAGAATCTCCCTTTTCAATTTATGGTCATTGCCTCTCAACCTCCTGGCATGCACAGCTGTGAAAAGCCTGTCTCCATGTCCTTGCCATCTTCCCCATAGGCACTGGGGGGCTGCTTAGATACCCTCAAAGCTGCCTCTTCTCCAGGCTGAACACGCCCAGCTCCCTCAGCCTCTCCTCACAGGGCAAGTGCTCCAGCCCCTGACAATGTTGGATGGAGCAAGTCTGCTGGACTTTTGCACATTCATCAACATCTCCTCTGGGGATCCCAAACTGGACTGCATATCCCACATGTGTTGTAACGAGGACTCAGTATAGGAGAATAGCTGTTTTCCTCAATCAACTTGCCATGCTTCTGTAGACACAGCCCAGGATGCTATTAGCTTTCAGTGCTGCCCAGGCACACTGCTGGCTCACGTATAGCCTGCTGTCCACCAAAACCCCCACAGCTCCTTCTTAGTGGAGTTACTGGTAATTTATTTATAGATCAAGCTTTCAACATCTTCACTTTTTTAGGTTTGTTTCTTGAAGCAGAATTAAAATGAGCACTCCTTTTGGGAAGTGATTTTATTTGGGGAGTGGAAGGCATCTTGAATGACATTGCAGAGTTATGTTTTTCTGCTCAGGTTAAATTTCCTGACAACAATTTTCTCCTTCTGTAGAAATATCAGTTTTGAATTTTTCTGTTCTTTATGTAAATCTTTCACACCTTCACGTTTTATAAATTCATTTAATCCGCTTATTGCATAGCAGTACTGGAAACATCTACTCTTCAATAACTTTCAGTTGTCTCAGCACCATAAATTGCAGGCTACATCTTTAATGTGGGTTCTAGCACTTGATTTTACTTTCTTATCTGAATGTGTTAACTTCTGGTCTGTGGGTCTGAGCATCTCCAAACAGGCCTTTGGCAAGCTGTGGGGAGCTTGAAGTTGTGTGAAACAATTTGGTTATTTGATATGTTCACTGTTTGTATATATTGTTAACAACTCTGTGTGCCAATATAACATTTACCCTAGACATTGATTATAAGTGGAAGAAATTAATTATATTATATTATTATTAATTATATTATATTAATTATATCAACATGTGGCTCAGGGGCTGGTGCCATCGGAGGAATTTTGGCTTTTTTGATCATGGGGAGGTTTACACGGCACCAGGCCTGCTGGCGACA
>NW_008795319.1:482268-511440 GCF_000699145.1 Aptenodytes forsteri | reverse complement strand
TAAGGAAAAATGTCTTTACTGAAAGAGTGGTTAAACATTGGAAGAGGCTTCCCAGGGAAGTGGTTGAGTCCCCATCCCTGGAGGTATTTAAAAGACGAGTAGATGAGGCACTTAGGGACATGGTTTAGTGGGTGGTGGTGTTGGGTCGACGGTTGGACTCGATGATCTTAGAGGTCTTTTCCAACCTCAATGATTCTATGATTCTATAAGACACTACTCAGAACTACCTTAATTCAGAAAGATTGCTTACTTAAAATAAAACCTAGGGTTGAATGCAATCTCATAGTCACTAGGGAGAGACTAAGCTTTCTTCCTGTGTCAGGTTTGCTTCTTAGCCAGGGACGTGTTCCCAGTAGAGGTCACATAATTGGAGTACAGTCTTGCTGTGCAGGGTTGCTAAGGAAGGGAATAGGCACTAAGAAATAATCCTTGCTGCTGAGCAATTTTACAGTTTCTGTCAGATAGAGAGAAGTGGTAGCACTGAGCAGCAGCTCTTTGTGCATGTGTGTGCATGTGTGTATGCAAGAGGTGCAAGAAAGAGAGCTTGATGGGAAGCTAAGTTTGCTGCAACCTTTCCTCCTCCCTTCTTCTCAGCAAGTTTATGCCTAGGAAAAAAATAACACCCTGATACTGCCTAACTATGGTCCCTTTGCAACAGGACTTACTCCTAAAGACCTTTGGATTCAAAAACTTGGAACCCAGATTTTTTTGGCTTAAAATTCAGAAAATACAGTAATACATCAGGTATGAAGATGGTAAGAGCAAAGTGTCCCAATAAGTGAGTGATTTGGGGAGTGAAAAGTGTTCAGCACTGCAATCAAAAAAACCCTCTTAACGAGAAATCGTCCACTGGGGTAAATCAGAATATCTGCTCTGAAATATGAAGTAGTGCTGGGTTTTATATTAGCTGATGATATGGTCCTGTATAACTTTATATATTTGCTTGGTGTAGGTCATCATGGGGATGCCCAATGAATAATACTCACAGTAATTTGTTAATTTTGGATGAATATATTGTATAGTTTTGTGGTGTATTTATAGAAAGCTATGCTATTTTTTATCCTAAAGACAACACTCTTATTGTGTGTATATATATACCAGTTTTTAATTTGTAAAAAAATTTCAGGCACTTTATCAACAACATATTCAATTTATGCATGTGCATATGCATTAGAGTAGTCAGGATGAATGAGTGTTTTATTACATTTCATAAGGCATTTTTTTATATCCTATTTCTAAAAGGAAAAAATAGATAATGTAGAAATGTTTAAAAGCTGCTTAAAATTCTAGACTTCTTTTCTTTGAAATCTGAGTTTCTTATTCTGACTTTATTGCATACCAAATTCTGCAGTCTAGGAAGACCTGAGAAATGCAGTAAAGTTTCTTTTCCAGTCACTGCCTAAGCTGCTAGTACAATTTTGGGCCTTGGATACAAAACTTGACCTCAGCCCAGCTGGAAAATTAGATTAAAGCAGGACTTTAGGATATCAGATGCCTCAACTGAAATTAATATTACACATGCAAACTATGTATATATGCAAAATATTGTGATCTTGAAAACTTTTGAGTACAGTGACAGAATATAGACAAAGGCTGGGTTTTTGAAAAATACTTAGGCACTTTGGTGCTCACTTCTGCAAAGCCTTAGGGACAGATACACAATGTGACAGAGGCAACAAAGGTGAGAGTCATAATTGCAAGTGCTATGTCTCAAAGTTAGCTGTCCAAATCCAGATTAATCACCCTCAATGACTTTTATAGTCATGATAAGGAAAGGGAACCCCCAGAGAGCTTAATACAGCCACATCCTAGGTATGACTTTAAGAATGTGCACTTAATATTCCTGCATCCCTCAAATTTACAAATAATGTTTTTTACAATCCCCCCACTTCATCAGTCGAGAATATAATTTATAAATACAAGACTGACTGAAACTGCTAAGAGAACTGTTAAAGAGAAAGGCAGATGAAAATGTTCAAAAAGAGGTCTAAGCTGATCAGCATGGGGATGGTGATTGTACCAAAAAAAACCCGCAAAAAACAAAAATCCAGGTACAGTAGCAGAGACTGAAAAATGTGTTGCCAGCTTTTCAATAAGTCTCATAAGAGTTGTCCTTGTTCAAAAAGCCCAGATCTTGAAGTACTTACTTGACCATATAGACTTTGTTATTTGAGAGAAAAAGTGGAAACAAGCCCTGCTCAGTGCCAAAGAGTAAATAAAGAGAATGATTACTGTTCATTCTTACGTCCTTTAAGCCAATCATGAAATTTGGGAGATTTTGTCTTTTTCAGTACTTGAAGTTGACTGTGCAACAGATGACAGCTAACAGTATGAAAGAGAAAAGTGCAGCAAGAACTGGTAGTCACAGGGAATGCCTTCAGTTCCTATGACAACTGAGGACAGTCTGGAGGCTGCGGAAGAATCCCATCCTAAATATGTGCTACTTAAAATGATCAAAGAGGATATTTTCCTCTTATTCTTGAATTTTCATTCAGAATTAGTCGTTTGCTTAGTATCGAGTTGAATACTAATAACATACAGTACCATGACAAAGGCTGTGGTTACAGCTTGAGAAGGCTTTGTGAATAATGTAAAACTTACATTCCACAAAAGTAATTAATAAAACTACCATAGGGAGAAAAGTTCTGCATGTTTATTTATTTTAGCTTCCTTTGCTTTTATCAGCCATAGATTATAAATAGTTGACTGTACAGAGCATAGGCTAGGCTGATAAATTTCATGGATTTGTCATGGGGAAAATATTAAATTTCATGCCTTGTCACAGATTAATAGGAAAATCATATTAATACTATGCAGACAATTTATATAATTTAAACTGAATTTCAGAGGCATGATAAGAAGAAAAACAGAATAAAGTAATAATTTACATAGGAAAAGAATAGCAATACAATATTGAGACATCTTGGAACTTCTCCATGCTAAAAGAGAAACTCGTATTATACTGGGATATATACTGAAAAGAAAGGGCATTAAATCTTCACATGCTTTCTGTGTGATTTATGTCCCCTAAATACCTAAATGTTTGACATCTAAGCTAATCATCCTAGGATCCTTGTATAGTTAACAAAGAGAAATAGGCATTTCCTGAAGGTGATTCATCTCCCCTGACTCAGACTCAAATTTTAAGATGAGATGAAGTGCCTTCTGGATTTTTCTGGAACAACCTACTCCAATAGGTCAATCTCACGTTTTGTGTGGGCCTGTGGGATGAGTGATGATCTATTCTGTAGATATACTTTTTTTATACAAGACCTTTAGAAAGTGTTGAAAAAGGCAATGGTAGAGTACAAAAACAAACCACAGGGAATCTATCTTTCCTAGTCCTGGGAACAGAAAATTAATGTTTGTCTGTGCCTAGATACCTTCAAAATTATAAATTACTCAGAAGATAAACTATGCTATAAGCACCGTAGAAGAACATTATATTTTCTGTTATGAAGACTTATGGAAAAGACCTCAATGTGGCAAAAACTGAATTCCGTATGACTGAAAAATATAGCTCAGTATTTCCTAAATTATTAAGTTGCATGTGTTTCACACATAATTTCTCTGTAAAGACCTCTCATTTTCCTTATTGGGATTCATCAGCATATCGCAATAGCTTTTGCTTTTTTAGTCACTCTGAAGTCATACAAGGTCCAGCATGTATTTTATCTCTATTTCTTTCTACTGTATCTTTGTGATATTTAATATTTTCATCTCTTTCTTTCAGCATTACTGTTCTCAGGGTACTATCATTCTCAACCTCATCAGTTGAAGCAATAATCATATCATCAGCAATTATGTCTTCCCTGGAAGTATCACCAAGTGCCTCATAACTCTCTTTCTACAATATTTCACTGACACATTTAATCTCAAATGTTAATCTAGAAAAACTGAAAATGTCCTGCTGGAGAGTTAGAAGTACCTAAAAAGAGACATACCTATCTAATTTCACCTGCCAGGCCCCATCTTTCTTATCGGAAATTATAACAAGTTGCTCAATTGCTAATTGATGTTGCAAATCATCTGATGTCAGTACCGAGTGGTGGTAATAGGCATGGTGCTATTTAATCTTAAGTTAAACATACTTTCTGAGTCTTTTTTTGTCCTTTGCTTTTTTCTGCTCCAGTCAAAGTGCTGATGTATTCTCTTGTGATATCAACTTCCTGTTCTTTACTAAGGACAAAATTTTGATATTTTCAATCACTTGGATCATATTTCATTCCATAATTGGTTGCTCTAACTTTACTGTTGATTATAATGAAACTACTTATGCAACTTAACAACTGGATCTCTCCAAGTGTAGGAGAAATTATCTTACTTCAACAACATATACCTGATACAGAATTTATTTCTATGTAAATATGCTCAGATTCTCCAATTCCTTTAACTATATCATGATAAACTATGACAATATCAACTCTGGATGTTAAATTTATCATTAAATGTCTCTCCCCTATATGCTCAATGTGTTATAAATGGTCATTCAATTATGAAAAATTGCAATTTGCCTTTGCTCTTCTGGTTGTCACTTTCAGCTTCACCACTTCTTTTGATTAAGTGGGCTACATCCTCTGTTGCTATAAGTGAATGAAATATCACTATGTGCTTTACCTTATAAACAATTAGCTTTTGTGGTTTCAGAATCTGCTTTTTTGAGTACAGTAAACTGTGTGCTATTCTGAATGCTGGCTTCCAGTCCAAATGTGCCACAAGAGGGACAACAAGGATCTGAGTTTAGACGTGTTTATTTTCTCCTTCAGCTCTCCTGGTTGCCCCAGCAGGAGTGATATGCCTACTCAGGACAGAAAAAACTGTTCTATTAATATACACATTATATATTACAAATATTCTATTCTATTCTATTTTATTCTATTCTATTCTGTAATTCTGTAATGGTATAGAGACTCCATGGAGCTCAGTACTGTAACTATCTGCATTCCTCTCTTTATGAAGACTTTAATGCTCTCCTCTACCTCCTTATGTTACCATGATGCTTTTCCAACACTATTGCATATGCTGTGGGTCTTCTAAAATCAGTAAATTCTGTATTCCTGTTCACATAAAGTTAAGATTGCTTAGGTATATACATTACTTATATATCAGATACTTCCAAATGCATCAGATAGATAAATTAGTACTTCTTCATAAACGTGACTAGGCATGATTTTATTAAGAACAGAAATAACTGAGAGGAAGGAACATTTTAAAAAAGCATTTGATCTTTTAATCCCATATGAAAATGTCACTTGATAACAGCAATGTATTCTCCCTTTGGGCCTTAATTAGAAGGAAACAATACTTAACAATTATTTTTTAAGTTTAAGATTTTATTGATGGTAACAGACAGCAGGCAACTTTAACACGTTTGGTAAAACAGTTTTTTTTTCTTCCTAGGCTGTTTTATAAATCATTATAACACTTGCCTGACAGGCGCTACATCCACTTGTTTCCAAACAAGCATCTCTCTCTTATGATACTTCCTGGACAGTAAGCAGAAAACAAGGTCAGTCCATGAACCTTTACAACCCTGGAAGAGATATACACTGTCTTTCTGGAAAAACTGAGTAACATTAGTAGATGACCTTCTGCAACAATTTTATGGGAAGCTGTATTACAGCACCACTCTTACACATTTACTAATGAAAATAATGTTTATGACTTTAAGAAAATGACCAATACATAAAATTAGATGCTAAGTGCAGAGAAGAAGGTTCTTGCAACAGAGAGGTTTTACATAGCTGACGAGGAGATGAAGCTGAAAATAGAAGACTGTGACAAAACATTACATGTATGACGATGGAAATAGATTAACCCTCCAAGAGCAGAACTCTTAGGGAATAGATTCTCTTTGTTCAAGGACTAACTAACAACTCATATCTGTAGTAGGCTGTTTTTGTTGTAGCAGTTTTTTGCCAAGTTCAGGATGATGGAGAGCAAAATAAAAGTCCATTCCTATGATCAAGGAGAGATACAGGCTAAAACAAAGTATCTCTTGAAAGAGCTCTCAAATTATCCATAGTTTCCTTCACCCCAGTTCTGCTAAGGAGAGCAACTTTAGATAATCCTTTTATTTCTGGCATGGAGCTCTCCTTGTGTTTCTCCTCAAAGAACACAGAAGTTTTGGAAACTATTGATGTCAGCAATCAACTCGGGTTAGTAATACTGCCCTGTCTGTCATGTGTAGAGATTGCTTTGAGATGCATGGGAAACCTTGGATCTGCTGAGGCACTAGTAACTTTAGAACTCTTTCACCATTAGCCTTACTACTACTTCTTTTCTATGGAAAGCTCTGTGGTTTGTCAGTCATTCAAAAGGTCTCTGAAAACTTTCTGCAAATGATAGTTGCCAGAGAGCAACTTTCTCTGCCAAAACAACCAGAGCCAGAAACTGGACCTTGCGTGAAAAGATGCTAAGGGTAATTATACTTTTGTTGTGGGGTGGCTGACGCTATAGGGATTGGCCATTAGGATTCTCTGGGCTGTAGGGGAAAATGCTAGGAAGGTTCACAAGCAAAATGTGTCAATCGTTCTAATGAGTTTCTACAAAAGTGAGGCAATTTATGGTTTTGTTGGTAAATCATAATTCTGCAATAATTTTCTTAGATTGTTTTTTTGTTTGTTTGTTTCAGAGAATGAACTTTCTCTCACATAGTCTGTAATGCATAGATAGTTATGAGGCAAGGGGGGTAACCACTATCATCTGAGGTGGCAAAAACTGTGTTAGTGTGCTTTATGTGTCTAGCTGAGCAGAAGCTTCATATTTGCTCTCACTGTAACAAAACCTGAGCAAGTTGATATCACTTTTGCTTGTGTGTCTGCTACTACTTGTTCTTATTCATATGATGCTGATGATGTGTGTTTTACAACAGAGAGCATTACAGAATTATTCCAGAGGTGTGACATTTATGTTCCCACATATAGGACCAATGGATACCTTTCCACACAGGATTCACAGAATTTCCAAATGTAGCATTCAGACTTTCAGAAGATCCAAGCACCTGTGTAGGTTTCCAGCACATGCTGCTGGACCACCCTGCTGGCAGACACCTATGACCAGCCCCAGACATTGTTAATGTTTAGGTAAGAGCCCAGTACTGTATGTTCAGCGTCCTTGCAAATTCCAGAGCATACACACAATGGAAATACCCAACCTCTTGGAAGTGACTGTAACAAAAAAGCTGACAAAGAAAAAAAAAATTAAGCCACCAAGGAAAGCTCTAAATATGACAACAACATGTGAGATAGGCTGTATCTTCATCTAAAAGGAAGTCAAGTAATTGAAAGAGGACTCATTGATTGCTTGTTAAATGTGACTGTGATATGCACATATTTGTGTGAAATGGTACAACAAAGAAGACGGGCACCAGGATCCCATCTTCGACAAGACAGACTGTAGCTGTAAAAGCTCAGTCCTCTTAAAATAGCACATCTAAATGAAGAGGACAAACATAACAGTGACCTGTATTCTGAGAAGCAAAATCTGCTGCACATTCATTCACTATTTCAGAGGTGGTAACAATGACAGCATAGCAGAGCTGGTTGCACCTTTGAAGTAGGTTTTGCACCATGGAAACCAGCAAATAAAAGAAGTGTATTTGTCTCAAGCTGGAGGGCATGTTTAGAGATAGACTGCACACGATGAGAGAGGCAAAATTACCATGTTGAAAGATGACAGATAATATAGAACCAAAGACAAAAGTGGAAGCAGCCAGATCAAAAGCAACAAAATGTTTAAATTGTTTTGAAGCAAGCAGCTTTACAGACGAAAGGAGGCAGCAGATACTACTGTGTGAAAGAATTGTAGCTTCCTTAACCCACAAAGGTGAATGTTAAACAGGTAGGCTTACTTAAGTCTCATGCTTTCTTCACAGTCCCAGTATCTCTCAAAGACATTATCCAAACAAGCCCATTATCAGTCTAATTTGACACTCAGTGTCATTCAAATGCCCATAATAAGCTTACAGTATTCATATGACTGGGTATGAAATTAATCTCATCCTGAAACGCATTTAAAATAGACCCTGCTTCTTTTTTGCTGAATATAAAGGGAGCTGTGGTTTGATCAGAGGCAGATATGCACAGTGCAGATGTCTGAAGCTAGGTGACTCTGTCTGGAGAGGTAAAAATATTTGGGTGAGGCTTACATTGGTCCGAAGGTCTAACATTTTCAAAGCGTGCGGTAACAGATAATAGTTTGGAAGAAGATCTAGGCACATTCTTGCTTTTTTAAATGAATGCTAAATGTCTGGCAGAGATGAAAGATTTGAAATATATATGAACTATTCATAGAAGAAAGCGTGTCCAAATCAGACTTTGTTCTGTGAACAGAAGTTCAGGTGTAAGAGTCATATGGGTACCCAGGAATGTTGACAAACATCATTTTATTACCTGGATTATATCAGGTGAAAGGAACCTTGACAGATGCGCTTAACACTACCTAAATAAAGCTTTCTTTTCATATATATGTATCTGTCTTAATAAAACTGCAAACTGTGCTGACTGAGATTTGGTAAATAAACATATTAATTATCTTTTACCTCAATATGATTTGAGTTAAGGGTGTTTTAAAAGCATTGAGCTAACATGAGAGAATTCAAAAACTAGGTTCAGTTGAAAAAAAAAAAATCAGTTTCTTAGAATGTTTTTCCAGGACACTATAAAAGAGTTTCTGGATAGGAATTTTTTTAAGCTGCATGTTTAAGTTCAGTTGACAGTTAGCAATGCAGATGTCTTAGGGGTAGAAGTCTCTTGGAGCATCCATGAATAATCACAAGGTAACGGAGATCTCACTGGAGTCCCAAGGGTTTTCAGTGAAGCTATGACACATACATGTGTGGACAGCGCAGGAGCTCAGTTAAAACAGAAATGGCATAATCCAGTAGCCCAAAATACTGTGTTGAGCTGCTGGAAAACATTCACCTGTATGTGTACACTTCCTGTAAACAATATTGATGGATTTGAAGAAAAATAAATGTGAAAGAATGAGAAGCTTTACATATATGGACAAGCTGTTCAGAGTCCCTTCCCTGGACCACTGGATATAAATGTTGTGGTTCATGGGGCAAAGACAGAGAAGACAATAACCACTTCTGCCAGATGACAGGGTTTGAAAGGGTTGACTTGCCTGCATTAAGGGTAAAGGAAAGCACCACCAACATTTGAATGGAAAAAAAGAAAAACCTGGTGATGAGTTTCTTATTTATGTAGAGGAGCGATCTAAGCAAGAGTGCATACAGCCCTCATACAGGCAAGAGATTAAAATTCTCTTTGTATCAATTATTAAAAAGACCAAGTATTTCTCCTTGCTGAAAGAATATTAGATACAATATATGGCATTTGTAAAAGAACAGGGGTGGGGTTCATGTCATTTAACTTCAAATACGTACATTTTTTATACTTTATAACCAATGGAGAGGAACAAGCACTTTAGAGAACCTAAGATGGATAGGTCAGAAAACCTGTTTTAGGTCAGAAGAATCCTACCTTATAATTTATACAGTTAAATCTTATATAAAATAATACATATTAATATTATATATAATTTTATAATGTTATATATGATTATATAGTATATAGACCTATATAACAGTATTAACATTTTTTTTCCTCCAAATTTTCATTGGAGTCATTTCTTAATCCATTCAGCCTTCAGTAATTGATATAGGTTTGCAGCTTGTACGTGCCTGTGCACTTAAGTGGCTTTCTAATGCATGTGTGTTCACTGATTTGGCAGGAAAGAGTGAAATTGGAGGTTCTGGGATAGTTTTGGGTGTTGATGATCCAGCCATTCTCTGAATATCCAGATTCCCTTTGGCATCAGTTGTCCAGCCATAACTTTTTGGATTCAACAGGATGAATTCATGCTGCAAAGATTGCCTCCAAATTCCTGCCTAACAGTTTGCGTGCAGGGCAAGATGGAACAGATGGTCTTTGCATGGCAGGAGCTTGCTAGAATCAATTTCACCTCTTTTTGCCAGAACAGCTGACAACAGCATTAATTTATATCAGTTGTTGCACTTTTAGGAGGGGATAGAGAACATGTAAATTCCTACAATTTCTGAGAGAGATCCATGAAATCTCTCATGCTTGCACAAATCCATAAAAAGTCCATTGGGAATGGTGCTCTTTGTGTGTAAGATTTCTTTTAATACAGTTCCAAGCTTTCCATTGCCAGGAAAAATATTAACTCTGTTGCATTCCAAAGAGACATGCAGATCTGTCAGTGCTCTGAATACATCATCAGTCCCATGGAACTGACCTAATTTAGATACAATGTCCAGTACCTCTGCCCAGATACTTTTAGCATTATAATGTCCATTGTTTCAGGTTAAGAAAACCAATATGCTATTTGATTTTTATTACTAAAATTACTTAGGTAAGTGAGATTCTTTTTCAAATGAATGTCTCTTCCCCCCAAAAAAAGAGTAATTAGAAAATATCAAAACGTATATGGAGGATATCATCATAAACATTATATGCATTAGTTCCTTTTACGGGTGAATAATATTACAGGATAAGAAAGGAGGTCTTTCCCAAGTACCTCATAGACGATTTTATGGAGCCCATATGGAGGGTTATGAAGTGGTCCTTTCATTAACTCTTGTATATTTATGATGTTGAATTCTGTCTGCAATTCTGGAAAACCTGCACCTTGAAATATTTACCAGCAACAGATAAAACGGTATTTGGTATAGGTATGGATGGGAATAAGGTTTGAAACATTGCCCTTTTCCATTCAACCTTGTAATTGCCAGTGCTGAAGTCCTGTGATTACTTGATTTCATGGGAAAGGAGCAAAAATAAGTTTGAGGGGCAATATGGGGCAAGCACACAGATTTTTTTTAATGAATTTACATTAAATAAATTTGGCAAAAGCTAGTCAGCTTATTATACAAATATTTGACCTAGATTTTGAACCAGCTCAGTGTCTGAGATTTGCAGCCCAATGTTGAAATGTGGTCATAGTCCTCTGGGAGGTTTCATGGACTATGCACAATAAAGATGATGCAGAATGAATATATGAAGTATGCTGTCAAAAATTGCAGTCTATTGTTTGGTGCTATATTAATAAAATGTGTTGTTAAGGAGTTGGTTACAAATAACCAACATCAGTGTCAGCATCAGTATAACACAGATAAATGAGATAGCTTTTTTGTTCTCTCTAACAACTTTTATGACGCTTCACTGATGAAACAATAAGATTCCAGCACTGATCTCTTGGAATGCGTGCAACGATAATATAGAAGTCTTCTATATCTATAGATGTAGAATTCAAGGACTGGATGACTGTTAGCAATCTTCATCAAACTTAGATTGCACATATGTAGTTTGCATGGTTTTTTCTCTGTTACTCTGATGAAAGTAAAACTTCATTTAGCGCTTTAAAAGCTTGAGCCTCTAAATCAGTTGAAGTTCTCTTCTAGATGGGACACTGATCATCCAGTTGCATACTGGACTCTAATGAGTGTGCCACAGAGGGTGAGTTGTGATGCTTAAAAGGCCTTTAGAGTTCAAAGGAGGGTGTAAAGGTTTTAATGGGACTGTGCAAGAAGTTGATATGATGAGATTCACCAGAGGTCAGAAAATAGTTTCTTCATTTTCTTAAATTAGAAAATGTTTTGTTCTTTTAATCATAAATAACATGAAAGTAGCTGCATTTTTTCCTACATTATTCTAATAACTATTTGGAGTAGACAATAGGGATTTAGCTTTCTTTGAAAAAGTAATTCTTACATTAATAATAGCTGATATGTCTGTGTCTATTATTTATTTATGAGCCATGAGACAATTGATGTTCTCAGCCTGTCAGTCATTTAGATGTCTCTTTCACAGATAATATCTGCTGGCTTTCATAGTTTATTTTCAGGTTGTTAACGTTATAGTTTTCTCAGAATACTACACAGTACTACAAAATGATTTTTTTCAAATTAAACTTAAACTTAAGAATATTTTAGATTCATAAATTAATAATAGCTTGTGTACATCCACCAAGTTCGCTCTGTCTGTTGAGTTAAGAATTGAATTCTGCTAGATGTAAAAGCTTAACAAGTGATGGGAGTAGAATGTGGGAACTTGATAGGGAAAGGAGAAAATGCAAAGGTTGTCTTCTATGGGAAAAGCAGTATAAACAGCCTTTCTTTGTAGGGCAGTGCCAGAGTAGGAGTTTAGGGAGAAAAGTGAAGAAAAGGGGGAGAGAGAAAAAAAAAAGTAGAGAAAGTCAGAGAGAGAAAAGCCTGAAGAAGACCCATCACTGGACCAGTGCTAGGATACAATATGATCCTAAGGAGAAGCAGAGCAAAGAAAGGACCAAAAGTTCCAGTTAGTGGGAAAAAATCATGACCTCTGCAGAAATTCTTTTGAACAAAAATGATATTTTCATACTGGCTTAACCCAACTGAAAGGATGACAGCCTAGACAACTCTTATAGGATATAGGGTGAAACCAACAGGCATGTCTTTATGGGCTAAATACCCACCAGTTTATCTTCTCTACAGAGAAGATGGAAAAATCATAATAAATTATATATAAAAAGAAAACAATCTGTAAGTATAACAACCTGCAACAAAAAATGGCTTTCAAGTCATGATGTAACCTTTCTAGGGTGAGAAACAGATTTCTGTATGACTTTTCCAGCTGCTGCTTTTTTATAGGTTAGGTCAATAGCTTAGGAGAACTGAGATACAGGTTCTTGTTACCCACGTAACATTTACTTCACTGCACTATTATGCTTTCTTCTCCTAGATTTGTTTGCTGTGCTCTAATTTGAATCAAATTTTCATTTAGCTTTCCAGTTTTAATCTTTAAACAGCCAGCTGTTGTTTTCTCTGATCATACTGGGAATGGCAAAAATTTGATTAATCCAAAATTTGTCATTCCTACTCATTTCTATGCTTCAGAAAACAGAGATGTGCTCTTCAGGACAATATTTAATAGTCACATATAAACTTTTGTAAATGTTTGTCCAAAATCTGGTAAAATAATAAATAACAAAACCCCAACATGATCTCAAAAACATAGGAGTGGGGAAAATAGGTATCTTTTTTTAAAAAAATCTTATTTTCTGTATTTAATATGTTTATTATTTTGCTTCACGTACAAGATATGATGTACATCTATAGTAGTTAATTTCTCTACCTTCTACTCATAAACTCCTTTGGTTCGTCATTTTAAGTCCACCAGAGAGAGACATTTTTCAGATTATCCCAAAGAGCTATATTTTTAAAAAATGTAAACATAGTTTCTTTCTATATAAAGTCATGGCTTTTCCATTCTTCATACAAGATTTGTTTTTTAGAGTTGTTCGTTACTTTTTAAGCAATAGCTGAGGAAAATCAAGTTTAAGTTTATATTGTACAAAAATTAAAGGGAAATGTTAACATGGTAAGTCTGCACTGAGTATGAAAAGTCTGGACACTGCATAAATCCTGTTAGTTGCTCTCAGCTCAGTCCAGAAAGCAGTATTTAACCACAGTAGCAGCACTTGAAAGTGAAAAACAATATCAAATTAACAAAGATAACTATACTGTGGAACAGAAACATGAGAAGTACAAATAAAGGAAAATGAAACTGCGGGGTGTTTGGAGGTTTATGAAAGTAAAATGAGGAAACCTCACATCAAAACTTAATATTTGGAAAAATAAAACATAACCAAATGAAAAACCTGTTTACCTCGGAGAAGGAAGAAAAGAAGAGGAAACAAAAATAATCTATGACATACAGAAGTTTTAGGGATGGTTGGTAGTTTGCATAAACAGAATAAGGAAAAACCCTAACTAAATCCACCTGCTGTTGGCGTGACAGGGAAGCAGCTCCATTTAATATTTCTCAACTATGGAAATTATAAAAATGATGAACCTTAAAGCTGAAGTAAACATTTTACAAAAAATCAAAACAAATAAGAGCATTTACATATAAAAGAGCTTTCAGTTTTTTAATCTGTTCGGTCAAAAAACACTTAGGAACAAATAAGCCATTTTTATAACAACTTAAGAGAAAAATGCTGTAAGTATCTGCTGTATTTGGGGAAATGCTGTCCTCTTCCCTGTTCATAAAGAAGTCTAGCTTTTATACACGACCACAGCTTCACCAGACTAAGTCTGCCTGAAATCTTCTTATGGGTAGTCTTATTTAAGACGTGCATCCTTTACTCAGTTTGAAAGAGCCAGAAGACATAGGCTCGCATTAAAACAACAAAGCTAACATAAGTTAGCTGACATAACTTACGCTTTGTTAATGTAAGTTAGCAGAAACATTAGAGTGTAGTAGGTCAAATCATTGGAAGATAAAAGTTGCTGTGCCATCTGGATGTTGCCAAATATGAGTAGAGTGCATGGAATGGCCCAGATAGCAATGGGAAGGAGGACTAAACAGTGTGAGGCTGAGCTGTGATTATCACTATAAAAATGAAAGTACTGAGGATGGACCACTTTGGAATTAGTAGTGATGTGTTTACTGAGACCCCTGATCTATCACCTGATCTTGTGTCATCTCCATAAGAATTTTAACAAAGAGGATAACAATGGAGAAATACAAATTTACATTTCCTAGAGGAGTTAGGTCTGATTTCTCTGTTTATGCAAAGATTCTACAGACAAGTGAAATATTTTTAAAAGGTTTCCCAGAAACACTAAACCAAAGAACGGTTGAGGTTGGAATGGGCCTCTAGAGATCATCTTGCCCAAACCCTCTGCTCAAACAGGGTCATCTAGAGCCAGTTGCCCAGGACCATGTCCAGATGGCTTTTGAGTATCTCCAAGGATGGAGACTCCACAACCTCTCTGGGTAACCTGTGCCAGTGCTTAGTCACCCTCACAGTGAAAAAGTCTTTCCTGATGTTCAGACTGAACCTCCTGTGTTTCAGTTTGTGCCCATTGCCTCTGGTCCTGTCACTGGGCACCACTGAAAAGAGCCTGGCTCTGACTTCTTTACATCCTCCCTTCAGGTATTTATATACATTGATGAGATCCCCCCCAAGCCTTCTCTTTTCTAGGCTGAACAGTCACAGGTCTCTCAGCCTTTCCTCATATGTGAGGTGCTCCAGCCCCTTAATCATCCTTGTGGCCCTTCAGTGAAGTCTTTGCAGTATGCCCATGTCTCTTGTACTGGGGAGCCCAGAACTGGACGCAGTACTCCAGATGTGGCCTCACCAGTGGTGAGTAGAGGGGAAGCATCACCTCCCTTGAGCTGCTGGCAATACTTTGTCTAATGCAGCTGAGGATATCATTCCCCTTCTTCACAGCAAGGTTGCATTGCTGGCTCATGTTTAATCTGGTGACACCCTCATGCTCAGCCCCAGGACTCCTGGGTTCTTTTCTGCTAAGCTGCTTTCCAGGGTGGCCCTCAGCATATATCGGTGCATGCAATTGTTCCTCTTGAGGTGCAGGACTTTGCACTTCCCCTTGTTGAATGTCATGAGGTTCCTGTTGGCCCATTTCTCCAGCTTGTCGAGGTCCCTCTGGATGGCAGCTTGACCCTCTAGCATATCAGTCACTCCTCCCAGTTAGGTGTCATCTGCAAACTTGCTGAGAGTACACTGCTGAGGTTTGCTGGAGAAGATGACAAAGAAAACATGCAATACTCAGGTATAGTCAAGTGAGTGGAGCAAGCATGTTATCTAGGACAGAGGTGAATAGGATAAGATTAATCACCATCTATTAATCTACCCTGGAGGCAAGGTGCCTGCAATGTGTCACATGGCACATTGTTAGAAAGGGAAAAAGTGGCGATCCTTCCTGACACTGTCAGGGCTCTAATCCAACTGGCAAGAACAGTATTACTATGGTAAATTTTTAGAAATTTGTAGATTACAACATGTTTAGAAATATGGCTGTCTATCACATCCATGGTTTGAGTTCCTAGGAGCACATCACATCCATAATCTACATCATTAACTTTAGAACAACTAGTGAACCATGCCACTGCTATGTTAAGGATTAAAAGTTTCTTGATGTGTTAGTGTTAACATCTGTGTTGTTCTGTGTCAAGACTGATTTCCAAGTCCTGAGGACAGAGCATTCTTGGTAAAAGAGACTGGCTTTTGGGATGGTCGTCTAGGACTAAGAAGATTCCAGACTGCGGCCATCTGCAGTGAAAGCTTTGAAATCTTCCACTTTCAAAAAAGCTTTCCAACATTACAAGGTCCAATATCCCTGTTAAATGAAAATGAGGAAAGCATATAGATATTTCTTTCTACCTGCTATAGAAATATATCAAAGTTTCCATTTTATATATAGTATCATACATATAGCATATCTAACAAAAGAAACTTTCATTCTTCCTCAAAACCAGCTTTCATTTCCTGGAACTGTAGAATAACAGAAATGTCGTGAAGTATCTTTGTTATCCCTAATTTATTTTGTTCACATAGTATCAAATCAGTTGTGACTGATAAACTGCTAATATTTAATAAATAAATAAATAAGCATCCTGAAGCATAACTCCTATTGTACCAGCTGACGCTGGAGAAGTGATATACCTGGTATCAGCAATCTCTGTAAGAGTATTTGTCTCTTATCAGTATTCTTTCTTTTTGTGTTTTATTTCTTGTACTGCAAATCTTTCACTAAAAGTAATAGGAAATGGGCTACACTGCAATAGCATTTATATGCATTTAAAACTTTGCTTGCTGTAGTCTTTAAAAATATAAGAGCCTTTTAGCCTCATTTCTCAAACAAACATGGCTTCTGTAATTATACTGTCCATTTGTCTGCCTCTTTTCACATCTGCCCACCCATTTGTCTTCCTTTTGATAAATTTAATCTCCTGGCCAGGTTCCACCAAATTCAACTGAAGTCTCATAAATTCGTGAGTTTTGTTATGATCAGTAGCGGCATAGATGTGTGTGTGAGGGACGACAGGGAGAGCGAGAGCGAGAGGGACAGGCACAGGGACAGAGACAGGGATATGGAGACTGAACTGGGACTCCTACTGAGTGGAAAGCTGAGCTGAGAGTTGGTGGAGGTGGCAAGTGGAGGAAGCTGGAAGAAGGGAATGGCTAGGAGGCATTGCAGGATTATATAAGGATTTCAAGGAGTATGTAAACACAAAGTTAAAGGAAACAAGAATTTGTCTATGATGTGACATACCAGGCTAATCAGTCTAGTCCACATAGGTTTCTTAAATGGCATAGTATTATGATTTGTTGCTTGCAGTTAATTATATGTCTTTAACAGGAAGTAGAATACAGAGTATTCTATGTACGGATACAGTGTAATTATTATATTGTGTGTCTAAGTGATGAAGGCTGAAAATAAAAAAAATAATAAAGTGTTGTCCTTTAGAAGATGAAAAGTGCAAAATTTCTATCTATCATAATGGGAAATTCCAATTTAAAGTGGTAAAAACACTTCTCTCAATTTGTACTTTTGTAATAACTAATACTTAAAGCATTGGCTTATTTTCTTTCTTTTCCCTTTTATAAAGTTCCAAGCAGAATATTTTTGTACATTTGGACTTGCACATGTTTTGTGAAAAAGTCAAAAAGCTGAAAAGTCAAATTGAAACACAGGTATTCTTTCTTCAAGGAGTTATTTCACATGTCATTTAAACATTTAAAACACCAAAGTGATGGCTTAATTCCTTGGAGCGAGTATAACTCAAAAGACATAGTAAAAGTGTCGACATCAAAGTGAACACCAAATAAACATCAAGTGAAAATCAGATCATTTAAAATACAAACATGTCTTATAACTATGAAAGCTGAAGACAAAAGCAGTGGAAGTGCACAAACCTACACATCCTTAGAATAAAGTTTCAAGAATCCATATGTTACAAGGATAAAGTAGCACATGTCCATTCCTCGGTGATTTATATCAGAAGGAGCTGAAATACCTACCAATGTCTTTATAACTAACATAATCTAGATCTCTGGTGCAAGTCCTTAACTGTCTTTTCAGTATTATTGCTTTTACATGCTCCTTTTAATGTTCAGGGACTTGTTTATTCAAACCAGATTCCTGAACATGCTCACTCTTACGGTGTTTTGAACAAAAATAGGGCAAGGCTATGCATAGATATTCTCCTTATAGTTCCAGATGTTTGTGGTTTTTTTTCCTAATGGGGACAGGGATGCTCTTGCAGTGACTAGTACTTGTCACTCTTCCCATTCAAGACAATGCGAACAGGAACTGACCGTTCATTTTGCAGTTCATGACAAGAACAGTGAAGCATTGCCTTGCATAAGGCAATGCCTTGCATAGGCAAAACTGCTGACATAACACCACATGTAACTCTCTCTTTGTTTCCTCACCTCAGGCTAGCTCTTTGATGAAGCAAAGGCCAGAGTTCTGTCTTTTGGGGACTCTCAGATGCATTATATTGAATTAAACCTCAAGGCTATTCCATCTAAAGTCCAAAATTAAGAGTTCAATAATGCTCAGTCAATTTCATAAAGAGCAGGTTTCTTGTAAGCATATGTGTAAAGCACTCAGGAAACAAAGTTGATACTGTTTAAAATTGTATTAAGTTTGACACAAAAGCTGTTGGGCATTTATTGGCATTCTCTATACTTTGTGCTTTTTATACGGGATTCAAATACACTTTCACTGATTTTTAGCAGATATAAGAACATGCATTTTTTGATTCCCTCACTGTTACCTGTCTTTAAGATGTGAGCACTCTGCTGTGTTTTCTATGATTTTTCAAGCTGAGAAGAGAAGCTTCAATGTTAACCTTTTTCAAACATTTAATAATTTCTTCAATATACCAGGCATGGATTTAATAACTGATTGATCTACTTAGCTGCTGGTGAAGCAAAATTTAAGAGTCTGTAACCAAAGTGGTCCTGGTGCTGTGATCCACACCTGAAATAAGTATTTGTAGGACTCCACAAGCAGAGCAGTCTTCCCCAAATATGCCCAATGAAAGTTAGTAAGAATGTGCTGAAACAGAGCCTCAGTCAAAAGCAGTCAGATGGCAGCTGTTGTGCCATTGCCAGTAACAATAAAAATCTGCATCATTTTCAGCTTTCTATTTCTTTCCATAAGCCAGTCACAATAGGACATAACCATTATCACAACGGAAATCTATTCTACTAGAATACTACAGTAGTAAAATACTACACTACATCTATGCAGTGATGCTTACCTTTATGCAAAGTGATATATTTGTTGAAATGTAAGCCTCCTGGGGAAAAAGCAGCTCTTGTTGCTACATGCATTAGTCATTCAATTAAGAGACCTGTCTTTAGCTTATGTGTATACAGCCTTCCTAATTTACACCCCAGTTTTGGCTCATTCATTTCTCACATGGTGGGTACACCATGGATATCTCGGGGACCCTCTGAACTGCTTTGCCTTGCAGTCTATACATCTGAGGTTTGACAGCCCATATCTATGCTGCAAAAAATAAGTTGGGTTCAAGGCCAGTCCCACCAAAAGCAGTACACAGATTATTTAGAGAGCAAATCAGTCAGGCTGGGCTCAGGCACAGCCTCCAGCACAGCTAGCTATTGAGAAATACTATACCATGAAGCGTACCCAGATAGCCTGTTGCAGGCCTCCTGCTGTGACAGGCAGGTGGAAAGATGGTAGGGAGAAAGTTGAACATACTTTCCTTGTTCAGAGCAGTCTACACATAGTTCCTACATCCTCTCCATGCACATCCTTTCTGGGGAATGTATATGTAATGCCACTTTGTAGTAGAAGAGAGCTATGCATGTAAGAAACCCACAGTGCCAGTCCTTATCTTCTTGGGCAAAAGCGAAGCAGGGAAACTGCTGACTGACAGGCTGCTTTGCTGCATAATTACCCTCTTTGCCCACACCTTAAATCAGCCCTATGTCAATGTTCCAAATATCCATAACGATTGTGTGCACTGGCTCCTGATTCATCAGGAATTGTTTACTCACGGTGGATGTAAGGACAGTCCCTCAGAAAGGCCATTGATTAAAAAGACACATGAGCAAATGCTTATAGAGCTTCCAAAACTTTTTCCTTTTTTTATTTATTTATGTTCTCTATTGATTTTAATTAAACTTACTCAAAGTGAATCAGAGCATGGAGAAATATTAGTGGTTGTTAACTGAGACTGGGATTTTAAGTTAAATATCTGTTGCAGATGTTGAATATGCCTAACTGTAGACACCCAGAAAATGTTATGTGCCATGACATTTCTTTATGCTGGCTCAAGAGGGAAGCAGCCATGCTAAAAAATCACCAGCAGGTCTATTTCCAGAGAACTTTAAGTCAGGAAGTTGCTGGGTCACAGCTTTGCTCTCAAGTTTACATCTAAGGGGTGCCAAAGTCATGCCTACTGTGAATCATCTTCCTAGTGTCACATCAAATATGTGTATAATCTGTTCAAATACGGATTTGAGACTACCATATCCCTATATGCAAAACCAAGGGAAAAATATTTAAAGTAGTGATAGTTTAATGTATTCATTTCTTTAGATTGCTTAAATATTCATACATCCAAAGCTCTGGGTGCACATACAAAATATTAATAGAAAATCCAGGAACATAATGAAGTCATATGATATATGTCTCAGAGCTACTTTGCCAGAGGAAACCGCTGCATTCTAAAAGCTTTATCGCTCTCCAGAGTTGTTTGATTTTTTCCTTCTTTTTCTTTGACCTAAATGTTAGTGGAGAATTTTAGGAAAAGAACTGTGATTTTTTAAATACTCTGTGTAGCTTTTAATGGAGGAAAAAAGAGAGAAAAGAGAGGGGAAAGGGAAAAGGGAAGGGGAGGGGGAAGGGGAAGGGGAAGTGAAAGGAAGAGAAAAAGAAAACAGGAAAAGAAAAAGAAAGAGAAAGAAAAAAAGGAAAAGGAAAAGAAAAAGAAAAGAAAAAGAAAAGAAAAAGAAAAGAAAAAGAAAAAGAAAAGAAAAAGAAAAGAAAAAGAAAAAGAAAAGAAAAAGAAAGAGAAAGAAAAAAAGGAAAAGGAAAAGAAAAAGAAAAGAAAAAGAAAAAGAAAAAGAAAAAGAAAAAGAAAAAGAAGGAGGAAAAGGGAAAAAAAGGAAAAGGAAAAGGAGGAAAGGAAAAGGAGGAAAAGGAGAAAAAGAGAAAAGAATACGAAAAAACCAAGTGCATGTGCTGGTTCAATTTACTTAACAGAACAAAAGTGTATGTTCTCAAATACCTTGTTATTAGGATAAAGCTTTACTCTCCATTAGACTAGTTCAATGGAAAACATTTATTTGAAAAGCCTTCAATCAGCAAATTTGAAAAAAGAGTTTACCATCTCAAGCCTCCTCAAAAAAAAATTTGTCTGACCTGATGAGACAAATCAGGACCACAGTGGTGATTTAATGGAGCAATCAGCAATGTGTCAAATCTGATTGATGTGTCCCTTCAGAAACCTGACAGGTGATTTGATCCCCACCAGCACAGACAAATCTTCCCCAGAAGACCCTATTGCTAACATAAGCTGTGGAAAGATTTTTTCAGTCAACTGTTTTTTATTTTGCTCTTGAATTGAGGTGATTTTTTTTTTTGTCCAACCCCTTTGCTTTGATTTGATTTGAATAGTATTGTCCTGACCTAAAGATGTTATTTATGACAGAACATAGCTCTTACCTTTCAAAATGTCAAATGTTTTATCAGGTGGTGAAAGTTATTTCTCTGCTAAAGCTAAATTAAGAAAGTAATAAACGTAATTTGCACAAAACACCAGTTCTAATAGCTATAAATGTATCTTAAAAACAATGAAATTCACACTAAGAGTCAAGAAGCATCGTTACCTTCTTTCTAGATTTTAAGTGAGTTGCTGTAGAATGACTGCAGAGAAAGGCAGAGGACAAACAACAAGAATAAACCAATTAAGGGCTCATTTTATTTCAAAACAGTTACAAAACATTTCATGTTAAGTGATTATTTGGTTTTATAAAGTATGCATATTTGAAAGCCCCATTGAAAAATGTCATAAAAATTATGTTTTTAACTTGTGTCAGTGGAAAACTACATGAGTTACCTTGCTGCTTCCAAATCTGTTAACTTAAAAGGTCTCTGTCCTCTCTGCTTTACAGCCCATTCACAACCTTACATACAGAAATCAATTTTTTAAATAAAACCTTACTGTAATTTGATATATCAGGCTGCAGATATAGTGGTCCTGTGTGTATTAGTGGATGTCATCCTTGCTAAGGCCAGGGACATTGAAGGCATTATAAATAATTTACTGTATCAATTAATATTCAATGTTATATAATTAGGAGGTGAGCATACACTGTTTATGTAATGCTGGGTGCATCATGAAAAAAATAGAAATAAACAGAGTGTGAACAAACACTGTCAGCAGAACAAACAAGCTGGCCAGGCTTCTCCTCCCTGTCAGGGCAACTCGGTGAAGCTCTGCAGCTCACTGTGATGGAGGTGTGCACGCAGAGGGAGATTTCAGGAATACAGAGGTAAAGTGATGGTAGTAGCAGCATCTTCTCTCCCAGTGCTGCTCCCCCAAACCGGTGCTGTGGGGCAGGGGAGACAGCACGTTGCCAGCACTGCCATGCAGCCGTCCTTTGCTATGGCTGTCCAGCAGCGTGATTTAGTCTCCTACCAGGTCATCTTGGGAACAGCCTGAAAAAAAGCAGCTCAGGATCTGGAGGGTTCAAAGGTGGAGACATCTTTTGCTCCTCGGTCTTTCTGGGTGCTCTGTGTGCACCCAGCTTTTGGTGGTGCAGATTTTTCAGCTGCAACCAACAGTCAGGAACATTAGCTATGAGTGTACATGAACTAGAGTGTGATCAATGATGGATATGATCACAGGTAAGGAAGGTAAGCTGGTAGGTAGATTTGCAACAAAAAGGAAAAAGAGAATCAGTTTAATATACAAATTTTATTTATATAAATTTCTTCTCTACATAAGATCTGCAAATAATTTCCTTTAAAAAGGTGTGAGCTTGTAGGGAGAATTGGGAAGAGAAAGCAGAACATAATTTCTTCTATAAAAACTTAGGTCTACATGATGGTGTTTATTTTTCTTTATGAAGTATAAAAAAGTCTGTTTAACCTCTGAGCAGTTGAATAAGGTAATTATTTACACTGCATTAGCAGTAATATGAAATTTCGTATAAAGTATGCGTGATCTGAATCAAGAGCGTGTAAGGTCATTTCTTTTTAATGATGTCAGTTCATAATTAAAATCAACAGAAGGGGTTTATTTTTGGAGGATGGGAGCTAATCTTTAAATGTTCTTGTTACAGATCTTGTGTCCAATCCCAGTCTGACTGCTTTATTAAAATGTATTTGGTGTGATTCTCTAACAAAAATAAATTTTAACACCTTTCTGCAAACAATTTCCTTCCTGTTAGAATCATTTTAATTTGTAATTATAAAATCATCAGTGTAACAAGATACAATTGGAGTTTGAAGAGTATAGTTTATTTTTTTAATTACATTTAATGAATAATTGAAAATTATATTAATCTAATGAAAATGAACTTGAATTTATGATTATTTCATTTTAATTTTTATTAAATCCATTTATAAGATGTTAATCACAAGAATACCTATACATGTTCCACAGCCTGAACTTGTCATTAAATATCCCAAATAGGATCAAACCAATCTGATCCCTTATTCCGGTTATCTCCTAGATTATATGCACATGAATGTGGTCAGTTAGATGCCTACAGTGAAATTTGGTTTCTATTAAAATTGAAGACACAATTCCTAGTCATGTAGAGAGGTCAATACTTCATCCATGGAAATGCACAGCATAATCAACTAGGAAGATCTTTGAGAAGAAATGCTGCTTTCATCTCCTTCAGTCTATGCAGCTTCAACCTGAAAGATAATGATGACACTTGGCCCTCATTAGCATCCATAACGTCTGAGGGTGTTCAGCATTTTCTCAGCAGCTTACAAGTACCATGGCATAGCCCCAAACCAAGAGCCTATTAAAGGTACATGTATGGTTCTTGCTGGGTCTGTGGACATGTGATCAGATTTGTTCTATTAGCCCCGAAGGTCAAAAGAAGACAGCCTTTGAAGCTATTGGAAGTCATTCGTTGATGATGAGTAGATAATGCTTTAAGAAATTCATCTGACATAGCTTTATCCATCCAGAAGTTGAGTGTCTAGTCCAAATTTTCTTTTTTTTTAAGTTTGGCTGCTGCATCTACCTTACAAAAAAATCCTAGGTTGAGATGATTTGGGTTCTGGAGGTTTCCCTTTTTATATACTGACTGAAAGAAAAGTTTAAATGAGTGGTTAGATTATATGACTAATTTTAGATAACCTTGATTATAAGAGACAAATTCACCACGAACGCGACTGAAATTGCCAAAATAATTATCAGTTCAGGTGTTATCAGGTTTCCTATGTCCAGCTTCATACATCACAAAGTCCCGTGGGCTGCAGAAAACTCTACTCTGCAGGCATCGGGGTATGCCAGTTGGCTGGAGTTACCGGTGGGCAGTCTTATGGTATTTGGAAGTGCTGCATCAAGGAAGGAACTGCTATTCAGGATGTTGAACTGAGTCCAACCTCTTAAAAAAAAAAAAAAAAATCCTCTCAGCTGTAATTCCACAAAGAGTTAAATCAGGAACAGTTTTGATTACAAAACTGAGATAGAAATTGTATATGCTTACCTCCAAATTGGCTATTGTCAGTCAAGCACTCCAAATTGGCTATTCTGGTCAAGCAAATAGTCATCCAGGACTATAAAAACACTTCCAGTGCCATTCTGAGACAGATTATGAAATTATTCTGATGCAGATTAAGGAAATAAACAACCTGATTTCTGGATATTTTTAGGTTTATAAACTGTAGGATGCTGAATATTCATCCTTGATCCACCAAAAACCATCTTTAAACTTGAGGAAGCCAAGACTATATCCCTAATTTATTTTTATTTTAGGGAAAATAGGGTTCAATTTTTATTTGAGCTCTGTTGGTAATGGAAAATGGATATTCCACCATAAAATTAACAACCCTATTATGTGTGGCTTGAAACTGTCATTAAACACACTATTTTATGACTACACAGCAAATTAATGTCTTTGCCTTGGATAATCTGTCTATTTGAGAGAAAAAAATAATAGAAGATTAGGAAAAAAGATTTATTTACAACTTTGGTAACTAATTTACTATGGAATTTGCAGCAAGACTGTGTAGCATAAAATCTTCATGGTAAAACAGTCTGCATACTCCTAGTTCACTACTGCTAAAACGGTAATCCTGATTAATGAAGTATCACATGGAAAGATTTCAGTTCAGAAATCTATGCATAGGAATGACCTATATTTTATATACAATTAGCACAGAAAATAGGAAAAAAAGCCAGAAAATGCTGTTAGCTTAATATTTAAACACAAGACTAGAAGACAGATAGCGTTTTCTTTCTTAAATTAATTTATTCACTGTTTTGATACTGATGGCATTTCTGCATTTACCTAAAACCAGAAGGATTCTTGTTTATACTTTTTATGAGACATCCTCCTTGGACACATACAATTTAAGTGTGCCTTGTTACATGTAGCATCTCTATGAGGTTTACTTAAGGTGTGTGAGATGCTCTAATAACCTCACCTGATAGGAAAATATAAATCAAGATAACAGCTGTGAATGACAAGGTGGCTGCTCATACTCACATCCATATATTAGGCTCACTCAAAAAAAAAACCCAACAAACCTCAGTTTGCCAGTTAGAAATAATTTGCAATCACAGTTGGGTAGAAAAATAATCATGAAAAACCTTAAATTTATACTAGGTAAGCAATATAATTTTTCAAGTTTCTGACAAGAAATAGGTTCACAGATCAGTTTGTCATATCATTTTACAGGATACAAGGAGACATTTCTTCCTTCAAGGTTATCATATGCCATATGCTTTGCTCTATAAGTTTGCCAAAAGTCAGTTAATGCCATATGTCCTAAGCCATTTGTTTTTCAAATAGTACCTCAGCTGTTGTAGACACTATCTGATGAAAATACTCAGACAAAGCTAATGTTTGTGCTTTGCTACTGTCAGAGACTCCATTTTTCTGTGTAAAGTAGGTATCATAAGAGACATATACATTTTAAACCTTAATACTGACTTCTCTGTAAGACAATTTTAAGTGACATGCATAGTTCCACCTCCTGTAACACTCTCAGCAGAGGGGGTAGGTTTGTCTGCACAGGCAGGGGGATACCAACCCAAAAAGGTCACTCCAACTTTCCCTAACAAAAATATTAGAACTTCAGAAGGTTGAGAAACCTGTCAAAACAGTGTTTAAGAAGCAGTGTTTAATCACAAAATGTTTACCTGTGTAGTGAATAGCTGGGAGGAGCGGGAGGGGGGGAAAGCATCCCTCATCTGTAATGCTTTCTTTCTTTCCCACAGCTGTTAGACAGCAGCCTTGTCAATCAGTTTCTTGAAAATTCATAAATGCCAACCTTTCTGAAAAAAGGTTTGTCATGTGCCACTGCATAAGATTCACAATCCTTTAAGCAAGACCTTAACTTAGGACAGAAGTAGTGCGGCAGGCCACACATCACGTTAAACTGTTCCTATTGAGTTAACCACTGTCTTTCTCAAGAATCTAAATTAGGGATTTGTGGAAGCAGGAAGCATGTTTGGGGAAATATTAGATATTGTTAAAAATCCTAGAGCTTTGCCTTAAAAATTATAATATTTGAGTATATTCTATTACAAGTTTTTTCTTAATTTTTATGTTACTAATTTTAAATTTCATTACATTTCATAATTTTACCTTATATCTAACTTTTAGCCTAAATATTTGTTAAAATAACATTTAAAGAAAAGCTTGGTTTAAAACTTTGGAAAAGACATGTAACAAAAGATAGATACAGCCATTGCAGCTGCCAGTGATCTAATAATCAGAGCACAACAGAGATCTCCACTTAAGCCTACATTATACTAATTCCTTCTTTGGTTTAGGCAGATCAGTTATAGTCTTTGAATTTGAAAAAAGAGTTGAAACAACGTTACTTACCTCCTTTGCAGGATGCTGTATGGATTAATTACTTAACGTTTGTTTAGCTCTTTGAAAATGGAGAGCTCTATTTAGGTACTAAGTACTACTTTCATGAAGAAAAATATGTTAAATGCTTGCTAAATGGCAGTGCTGTGGCAACACAGCTGTTTGGGTTGGAGTTACAAAATCATTCTTTCCCTACCACTCAAGGTCTCACAGCATCCGCAGCGTTGTCGCTCCGGTGTGTGAAAGCGACAGGCATGTGTGGCCGTCACTGGGGGCATCAGGGTTCTGGAAAGACTGAGATTACCTGCAAAAATACAGCAAGCCACATACTGATCATATAGGTAGGAAATCAATCAGAGCATCAGAAGAGAATGAAACTGTGACTACAGTTATGATACCATTTTAACTCATTCTCGTGTACTTTCGTCCTATGCTTACAGTGCAACCAGCTGTCTTGGCAGGGCTGAAAGTGCAAGATCAAAAATGGTGCTCTCCTTTTGGCCTTGTACTGCGTACGGGCAGCTACAGTAAAAATTTTACTATTTTCAGGCTGTATTACCCTTTTCAGCTTGAGCTGAAAGTCAGATATTTACTGATTTACACCCCAGAGAAAATACTATGATGAGAGTTGGAGACTCTGCTAAATATTAGCTTCTGTAATGAATGTGTGGGCAGCACATGCTGTTCCAGCCCCAAAACTGCAGTTTTCAGTGTCACACAGTGGCTTTTTTTTTTGTAAATTAAGGACAGAATTCAGTTCTATATCAAAACATCTGAATTTAGATGCCTTTATGTATGGAAAAGCCCCACTACTATAGTCAGTAAAAGTTTGGTCAATATGGCCAGCGGAGCCTGCAGAGGAATTTGGTTAACCAGGTCTTCGACGTTTATTCAATTGGTCTTTTGAATTCCCTGACTGCATTGACTAGATTTTCACTGATTATAAGAAGGGTTAAACATCTAGAGTACTTTTAGACGTTTGCAAAAAAATGTGTAAATCCCAAACAATCTCTTTTCATAAGGGCACAAATCAATTCTGT
The DNA here is from genome assembly GCF_000699145.1 of Aptenodytes forsteri. NCBI lineage: Eukaryota > Metazoa > Chordata > Aves > Sphenisciformes > Spheniscidae > Aptenodytes > Aptenodytes forsteri. The sequence goes on along the minus strand of NW_008795319.1, from coordinate 483,529 downwards.
AAATTGAGGTGTTTTGAGGTGTCCAAGAGACGGTCTTGGAGATCCCAGTAGACTTCAGATGCTGCTTCAGAAACGTTAGATGCCAGCATCAAGAAACTGCAAAAAAAGCTTAAAAGTTCCAAAAACTCAAATCATGAAACTGTAAGTGGCAATGAGTTTTTGGGAGAACATTGTGTAAAGCACCCACAGTTGACTTCATTAGAATTAGAACCAGCAAAAGACTAAAAGGGAAAACTACAAAGAGATTTAATCCAGAATAAATTTGAATCCTCTCTGAACAAGTCCTAATATGGGAATACATAAAGTTTTGTGGCTATTTAAATAGGGACAATAGTTCCTGTAATGTTGTTTCTCTTTTTTTTCTAATGGGAATGGCCTTCAAGTGACAACAATAAGCAGTTAAAACATACGCAGTTGCTCACCTCCCAGGAAGTCTGTTGCTGACAGTGTGAAATGAAATGCACTACCCTGACCCAGTTTTCCATAACAATCATAGAAGGCAACAAATCTGAGCTGCCTTGGTCTTGAAACTGCTAAAGAGAGGAAAAAAAAAAAAGAAAATTCAAAAATCTGTATTTTCAATGCTGCATGTCTAGTTGTACGAAATCATCATACTTCTTGTACAAAACCAGAGCTGTCAAACTTCAGGAAATGCAGCTCTGCCTTATAACACGTCTTGTTCAATACAAAGAAGAAATTAACAGGGCTTTACAAGGACCAGTCAACAGAAAATTTACCCTCTTTTAAAACAGAGCGGTCTGAAGTCTGCATGAAAAGCCCTTCATAAAGCTTGCTGGAAATCTCTGTTAAGTTACTACAGCTGTTCAAGGATCAGAATCATTTATTTAATTAAAAATGACAGAATACGTTCATCCCTGTACTGCATGGTAGAGTATGCTTCAGATATCCATAAGCTAGCAGCTGCTGATTAACAGACTATTTCTGTAGCAGCAAATTCATCAGTGTCACAGTAGCATCTCAAACACAAGCAGGTGATTGTCAGTATTTTTAAATTGCTAAAGTGGTTCCTGGCATGTTTTTGACTAGCATGACATTCTCAGGCAACTGATTGACATACTCAAAGTTGGTGGTCAGTACAATGATTTCTAGACTGTCACTTCTCTAAGTTTTTAGGGTTTGTTGTTTTTTTTCTGGAATCTGTGTCAAATGAAGAAATATATAAGAAATAGAAATCAGTGGTCTGACATTTAATTTTCAAGGAAATTTGAATTCCCTTTTGTGGCGGTGAGTTCCCCTACGC
>NW_008795319.1:480229-480534 GCF_000699145.1 Aptenodytes forsteri | reverse complement strand
GTGTACCTTGCCATCGAATCTTGTTCACTGTTGCATTTACCATTGAACTTTGTTAACTCACACTTTAACTCACTGTTTTCTATCAATAAAATATTGTTGCTTCTCTCTTACGAGTGAAGTGCAGTCTCACTCCATCCACGACACCTTTATTTTTGAACTTTTTTGCCACTCACAACAAGGAAGTCTTTAAAGAACATTGAGTTAAACATCTAACAAAACATATAATTAAAAATACAGGTATCGTGGTTTAAACCGGCAGGCAGCTAAACACCACATAGCCACTCGCTCACTCCCCCCCGCGGGGA
>NW_008795319.1:475334-478282 GCF_000699145.1 Aptenodytes forsteri | reverse complement strand
GAAGGAAGAGTAAAAGTGAGAAAACTTGTGGGTTGAAATAAAGACAGTTTAATAAAGCAAAAGCAAAAAGCAGCCACTAACAAGCACTAGACTCTAATATACAGTAAGGCAAGCAACCCCATGGCAAGAAAAAGCCACGCACGCAAGCAAAACAAGACTGCAAGACAAGCACAGGTACAGTTTTAAAAGACATACAAAGGGTAAAGAATAAAAAAAAATTCTGAAGCTACAGTCAAAATTGGCAAGTTACACCATTTTGGAGAACAAATATATAAAATAAGCTTTCTAGCTGAAAAAGCTTAATTTAAATATACATACATATATGCCTCAAAGAAACAAACCTATGAGAATTTGCAAATAGATCAAACAATAAATTGTTTATATTTTTTAAAGCTAAAGTTGAAACCCTAAACAGCTACAGAAATTAAATATGGAACCCTGCTGCTTTACAGCATTGGTAAAGCTACAATGAAGGAATGAAACTCACCTAGAATTGTTTCCCACTGAACAGAAGCTCTTATCATTGAAATCACCTTAGATAAGCACAACTTTACACAAAAACGTTTATAACAAGTCTCTAGACCTAACTGAAGGCAGAAAATGTTTATTTCTTCCCGCTGGTGAAGAAAGGAGTGTACGGGTTGTAGAATGGTGCCATTTGGCTGTTGCATGCAGCCAAGTAGTGTATTTAGGAACAAGGCATGCAAGCTATCTATAATATCAGGGTGGGAAATTCTTGAAAAGCAGTGACTCAGAGATACATTAAGAATTTTTGTAGATAACTGATTAGTTTAGTCCTTGGATGCCTATAGTGGAAATATCTGGTACAATCAGAGAGGTGATCTTGAACATGTACCCAGATTCCTTAGCTCACCAGTAACTGTAATGAGATTATTTTTAGTTCCACTTCTTTGGAGTTAACAACACAGTTTAAAGGAGAGTCAAACACTGATAATTCATGTGCTGGAAAATAAGGCTTATCCTTTGTGGTTAAGAGCTTCATCTATTCAGTTTAGAAAGGAAAGGTTGTGAGGACAGAGATATTTGACGGAAAAAAAAGACATCCAATGTGGAGAGAATGAACAGAAGAGAGAATTAAACAGAGATGTTTTAGTTGAAGAATAGCATCATGACTTCTTATCAATACGTCAAGTTTTATTCCGTTTGACCTATCAGATCTGACTGTTCTTGAGTTGCATCCAGAAGCTTATGACCAGAAGGAGAAAAGATAGCTTCAGGATCACTTTATCCAAAGCCCTAGTTTATAGACTTTTGAGAAACAAAAGCAATTTGTTTTGCAGCACTGAAATTCTCAATATATTTTTTGCTGGTTCAGGCAGGTCTTGCTTATCCTCAAGCTTCCACAGTCTGAGAACATGCAATTCCCAATTTCTCTCATTCCCTCAGACCTCAGTGGTTTTTCAATGTTTTTGTGAGAATCAGCATTTTTAATTTTAGTTTATCATCGAGATCTTTCCTGTCCCATTGCACTGACAGCAAGAATTGAGCAGATGTCAAACTATAACTGATTATTTTTGCTGACTACTTCCAAAATTACTTATCTGAATGAAATACTGCTTTCTGGACCAAACTTGATTATTGCAGATTACAAGTCTTTGATAATCACCGACAAAGTAATGCCATAACAATCAAATAAACATGGGCAGAGCATAGCGACAAGGATAAAACATCTTCCCTACCCCCCCATTTGCTGCAGATACCACTGGTGACAATAACGCGTATGAGAAATGGAACTGCACTGCTTTGTATTTTTTTGCCAGATCTTTTAAAACTGAAGCAACTTTGATATTTCTAATGGAAATTAAGAATTTCCATTGGCATTAATGATAGTTCTGCTCTTGGGAGTCCTATATAAGCCAGGTCAGAGAAGCATGGAAACCCCATTGAAGTATGATGCTGGGGCACTATTCCATTTTGAATATGATATGAAAGCAACAGTCTGACTTCTTTTTGTTAAAATTGAGTAGTGGTTTCAGAAGAATAAAGAGTTACTGTTTTGTCTTCTGTTCAAACTTAAGCCTCATACTTTCTGAGTTCTCCAGTAGTTTACATAAATATAATTACTATTCATTCTTTAACAGTCATTTCACAACTCTTAGAATCACAGGCAATTGGTCATTTGTACAGCAAGACTGATTTTCTGAGGTAAAATATGGGGTTTTGCTTTCTAACAATCTGTTTTCCTAAATACTTTCTGGGCGGGAAAAAAGGACACTGGAGCAAATCTCTGTGCAATTGTCCAGCACACTCTGTTTAACTCTCACTGCAAGTCTGTGCAATGATGATTTTCAAAACAAAAGATCTAAGACCCTGGCTAAACTTTCATATACCCATCCATAAATATGACCCCCTGCTCTGTCTCACACAATAGTGGGTAATTGTAGAAGCGAGACACAGAAAGCAAATTGTTTTCCTGGTAAAGTCTCAGAAGTACTCATTCCTTCTTTTCCTTTCTCTGCACCACCAATATTGGACAAACTTAGCTCTTCTGTGCTGAAGCCAAGCTTGTTGCTACTACACCAGTCAAGCAGTAAAATTCCCATGGAGCAACTGCAAAGTGGGTAATGTGAGTTGGGTTTCCTTCTTCTGTTGTGTCGTGGTTTAATCTCAGTCAGCAACTGAGCACCACGCAGCCGCTTGCTCACTCCTCCCTGCCCTGGTGGCATGGGGGAGAGAATTGGAAGAACACAAGTGAGAAAACTCGTGGGTTGAGATAAATACAGTTTAATAATTGAAATAAAATGATAATAATAATAATATGATAATAATAATAATAATACACAAATCAAGTGATGCACAGTACAATTGCTCACCACCCAACGACCGATGCCCAGCCAGTCCCCGAGCAGCGGCCCCCCCGGCCAGCTTTCCCCAGTTTATGTACTGAGCATGACGTCCCATGGTATGGAATGTCCCTTTGGCCAGTT
>NW_008795319.1:457489-475260 GCF_000699145.1 Aptenodytes forsteri | reverse complement strand
GGTGTGTTATCAACTTTGTTTTCATCCTAAATCCAAAACACAGCACTGTACCAGCTACTAGGAAGGAAATTAACTCTATCCCTGCCGAAACCAGGACATGTTGCAATATGGTTCATCATTCATAGCCCATGAACATGTATGAGGAAGTTCACAGATTGGAGAATTACTCTGTGCTTTCAATGGAGTTGAACAGGGTTGACTGTGCTTGGTTACATCTTTATGGTTTTCTCTGCAAAGAGATGGAATTGCTTTTATACTTTTTAAAATGAAAGGTGGGACTTAAAACAACAGCAAGCTTTTCTTTGCAATGAATCCTAAGCACCTTAATTAGCTAAATTTTGCTTTGACTGTGGTAATGCTGTGGTGATTATTCTTTGATTCGATGATACACTGAGTTTTAAGTGTAAAAGAGATAGTGCATATGACAAGAAATTTTGCTAGTCTGAGCAATTAAAATATAATTAATTTCACAGGACCTTACCTCAGAACAGCCTTAAATATGACAACCTACAATTGTAGGTTATATCACAATTATAAAGTCTAACCCTGCATCCTGAAGTTTTTTTATACATCCTTATCTCTCTATGCCTTTGTAGTATTTTCAGATTTATTTCCTTTCTATATATAGATTGTCTAATACATACTCTTTTCAGTAAGTTGTCAACATTTTAGAATTAGTGGAAATAATTCATACAGATTTGGGGGAGATTGAACTAGCAAAAGTCTAGTCGAGGGCTATTATCCTTGAGAGCTGTCAAAAGTAATAATAATATGCAGACCACTGAATGTAATTGTTCTTAATATTTTCATAATCTGAAGTCACTACAAAGGCTTGCACCATATTTGTATTAAACCACAATAGCAGATGGATTGTCTGCAACTGTTTACATAGCTTCAGTAGTGTAATCCTTCTTAATATTACAAAGCTTTGCTGACTTTGGTGAGTGTAAGTACATGTGGCTCAGATGTACAAAGCTATTTAGGACTGTAGCCTGTATTTAGGTCCCTGGTTCCCATCAATTGCTAGAGGAACTAGCCCCCTAAACACATCAGGGGACCTGTGCCTGCAGTCCCTGGGACATTTCAAAAGGACTGCCAGTAGTTTCTCATAGTCCAGAGGTTCATTAAAGTACTTTTAGAATGCTTCTGATAAAACAAGGGGATAAAGAAAGGTATTTCTTTGACGTGAAGTTCCTCTTTGCAATCTGCAGCCGGCTTAGGTCAATATAGTTGGGTTTATTCTTCCTGAAGTCTTGCCCAAGACTCCAGCAATGCAATCACTCTACATAGTAAAAGGTTTCAGCTTGCCTTCCTTAACTACAGACTACAAGTAGGGATACACAGCCTTTTGTATATCATGTCCTTTGAGATTTCTGGTATCACCATCAAAAATTTCCATCCCTTGGTCCTTGCTCTTCTAAGAACTGAGAATACCCTTGCTTTGAATGTACTCTGAAAGTCTGTGGACAGAGTGTACCTGAGACAGTGCAGAATATAATTATTTTATTCTTCAGTACAGTTAATACCTTTGCCACAAAAATGAAAAGTATCTGCAGTCTTTCACTAAGCCTGAAAATGGGAGGCTTCCCACTTAGACTGTAAACTGTATTTCCTCAGCACCTAACTGTCCTAATTTCCAAGGACTCTATGAAGTTTCTGCAATATAAAAGAAACAACAGCTATAATTAATATCATGCCTAAACAAGACTATTCAGCTCCTTTTAGCTGAGAATCAGTTTTACTGATATGACAGCAACTTTTTTTTCAATGTAACTGTTGCATTACCACAGCAAAAAAAATTCAGATGTCATAGATCATATTCAGTACTAGTAAGATATAATTTTATTTCTTCTTGTCTTAATTCGGGTTGATTTTGCAAGTGGACTCCCTCACTACAGAACACAAAGTTTTTGTCAACAAATGGTATTTGAATGAAGACAGACTTCACACTGACAAAACTTACCAGTGGTAGCAGAAAAAGATAAATATCAGTAATATCAGCTTATTTTACTTAGGAAAAAAAATCCTTCACCATTATATTTAAGCAGTACCATCTTTTACAGCAGAGCACAGATACTGGGATTCACTTTCCATCAAATAATTGGGTTTTTCTTTGTCCTATGGCTACAAATTGTTTTTTGTTGTTAGATGTTTATCTGACATTTATAAAATTTGTTGCTGTTTTTAGTATTTGTTGGTCAGCATGTGACTATTCCATATTGCTTTTGCTCTGCAGTGAGTTGTCTATCTCGGGGTACCATGGGGATCCATTCCTTATCTGTCCATTCCTTTTAAACTTGACAGAAAACAAGTCGGCTTATCCTGAAACTCCAAGGTAATAAAGGTTCTCCAAGCTTCTTAGAGCTTGCAGCCTTCTTACCCACTGCAGATAATTGGATTTGACCCAGATTCTAGTCTTCAGCATGATGATTGATGCTCCATTGTCTGGATCTCATCATACTCTCATGACCTGTGCATCCAAAATTTATTTGACCTTAAGCATGCTTTCTGTGCCAAGTCCTACAGCCTGGGAGCATCTTGGTTTCTGCTGACAAAGATGTTTACCAAGAAACTGCAGATTTCTGTTACTGTGTAAAAGTGGTGCCATCTACAGTATGTGGTCGAGAAAGCCATCCTTCCTCCTGGCCACTCCACTGCCATCCTAGAAATCCTGTGACAACCTTGCAAAGTTTATGTGACATGAATTCCCCCTCACACAGGCCATCCAAAAATCTGGGCATCCCAGCTAAGCTGGATATTTTTGCTTCCCCTGTTGCCAGTATGGAGAACTGGTGGGATGAAAAACCTCCTGAAAGATATTAGTGAGGAATGCTAATTGTCCTCAGGAAGTGTCTGTGTCACCCCATTTACTGTAGAGGGAGTGCAAATAATTGCTTAGCCTAGCCACAGCTTTTAGATCACTGAAATTACATGAGATAACTTCCATCCTTACTTAGATATCCCATTTTGCTCACTGTTGTCTGTTGCCTTTGTTGTGACTAATTTGTATAACTGAACCTAAAAATCTGTGGGAGCAAAATCTCCCATAATTATGAACTGAATGAATTCAGTAATGAATTAATGAGGAGTGCATCAATCTGCCAATAAGCTGGATCAGATACTAGGTAATTCCTCATAAGAAAAAAAAATAGTTGTAGTCATCAAAGACAGCTGAAAGATACTTTTTCTTTGGCCATTTGAATGAAAAGAAATTTTTTTTTCATGTCTCTTACATGAAAATATCATTGAGGAGTGGTTACATAAATTATGAAAAATTAACTACCTACGATGGTTTACAGCATTAATAACTCTAAATAAACGAATAATGAAATGCTCTAATATGCTATCCATATGTTTTAGAGTTACCAGCAGCAACTTTTTGCCACACAGAGCACATTCTGATAAGATCAACATGGTGACAAAGGACTTCTACTTTCCTTTCTCAGCTTTAAAGGATTTGGTTCAAGGAAAAAAAAAGGAGAAAACTCTTTGGTTTTATACAAATGTTCCAATTTAGAGAATAGTCTCAGAATAATTCTACTTTTATTTCCAGTGAATAAATATTGTAATTACTAACCCTGTTTCTGCACACCTTTAAGCATACCAAAGATATTAAGGAGCACTAATATAACTGTGAAAACAGTCTGTTTCTAATGCATTCGGTAAGTGCTGTAGGCAGGCTCTTGCAGATGCACTTGTAAAGTTTGTGAGTATGTTTTTGAAGCCTCTTGATCATTAAGCCCCATGGCTTGGCTTCCATTCATACAGCTATTTATTTTGTGTACCTGGTAACAGTATATTGTGTTTCCTAAGCAAGGCTTTAGAGGTTTTTATATGATATATTAAAAAGCACCTTCCCAATTTTCATACTGCTGAGGAAAACAATCTTTTTTCAGATAACTTTTTTTAAAGGTAAAAGACATAAATTATCTATAGACAGTTTTACTGGGGCTCCATGAGAATGCTGATAAATTTAAAAACAAAAAAAAAGTTCAGGAAAAATATCACAACTTATATTGTCCATAACTGTACTAAAAATAAAGTGATATACTATAAGTGATGTCCATAAAGTGAACATTCATGAAACTTGCTCATATGCACATGGCTGATGCATCACTGCAGAAAAGTGAATTTTGCATGTAGTGAAGGGAAAACTGACAGTTTTATTTCAGGTTGGCTTACTTATAGGCATAAACTAAGGTATCTGTAATCTCCAGAAAATCAGAACAAGACAGTCTTACGATACCTGAGAAATACCTCTTTTTAACATATCCCAAAGTAAAACAAAGTAAAACTACTGAAATGTTCACTATGATAAGTTTATCATAAGAAAATGAATTGCTGTTCTCTTCAAGCTCTTCACACTGGCATGTTTGAGTACAGTCCTTACCAGAGAGTGGAGCTGGGAAGAGTGTTCACTGGAGGAGATAAATGTCAAATGCAGTCAAACAGTGTATGCACAGATGGACGTAAATCATCTGCTCTTTGTAAACAGGTTCAAGAGGATGTGTTGACAATGGACTTCATGGTGTCTGTACCATGAAGGTCTGCAACAAAGGAAACTTTGGGGAACTACAAAGTACTACCCCTGGGAAAATCACGGAGTGTTCTCTTGGCACGCGTTTCTGTGCAGATGAAGGATAATCAGGTGATTGTGAACAGTCAGCGTGGATTTACCAAGGGTAAATCATGCCCGATCAACCTGATTCCCCTCTTTGATAAAATGGCTGGATTTGAGAGTAAGGAGAGAGCAGGGGATGTCATTTACTTCAACTCCAGCAAAGCTTTTGACACTGTCTTCCACAAATTTCTTGTACCCAAGTTTTGACATTACAGTCTAGATGGGTGGACAAGATTGCTTATGGCTGCGGTTAATGCATCGTGTTCTATCTGGAGGCCAGTTGCAAGTGCAGGGGGTCTGCCCTGGGACTTGTCTTGTTTAACATCTTCATCAGTGACCTGGAGGAGGCAAGGGAGGGCACTTTCATCAATTTAAATCATTCAGAGGGATCTAGATAGGTTGGAGCAATGGGTCTAGGTAAACCTCATGACATTCAATGAGGACAAATGCAAAATCCTGTACCTGGGAAGGAAGAGCTCCTTGTAACAATTCATGCTGGGGCTGACCAGTTGGGAAGCAGCTCTGTGGGAAAGGCCCTGGGGGTCCTGGTAGACAGCAAGCTAAGCATGAGCCAGCAGCGTGAGCCAGCAGCATGCCCTGGCAGCAGAGACAGCCAACAGCATTTGGGGCTGTACTAACAAGAGCACGGCCAGTTGATTGCGGGAAGGGATTATTCCCAGTTTTAGGTTCCCCAGCACGGGAAAGAAACTGATAAACTGGAGCAGGTTCAGCGGAGGCCTCCAAGAGCTCAGTGTCTGGAGCCCTTGCCCTGTGAGGAAAGGCTGAGGGAGCTGGGCTTGGCTTCAGGGCGATCTAACAGCAGCCTGCCAGTGCTACAAGATTATAAAGAAGACAGATCTAGACTGTTCTCAGTGGTGCATGGTGGGAATATGAGAGACAGCAGACATATGTCCCTGCCCATGGCAGGGGGGTTGGACTAGATGACCTTTAAAGGTCCCTTCCAATCCAAACTGTTCTATGATCCTATGATTCTATAACTTTAAACCAGAAAGATTTAGGCTGGTGACAAAGAAAAACCTTTCCCCATGAGGAAACCACAACAGTGGAGCAGGCTGCCCAGAGAGGTTATGGAGGCTCCACTCGTGGAGGTTTTCAAGACCCAACTGCAAAAGCTCCTGAGCAAATTAACCTGACACCATAGCTGGCCCTACTTTGAGAAGGAGGTTGGACTGGAGACCTCCTGAGGTCCCTTCACACAAGAATTGTCAATGATCTCATGAACTGGCCATATTGAGTCTTTAATGAAAACATGTCTACCAGGGTGTGGCAGGTGCACCCACCCTGACAAAGACTGGGGGCACTAAGACCGTTGTGTCCTTACTTTTTGCGCCCTTACTTTCGCACCTTTATGGGTGACGAGTGCTGACCGTCACGTACACACTTTGGGCCAGTAATTATGTTCACATATACACCTCGGAAAAGGAGTAAGGAAGTCAAGGCACTCAGCCAATCAGAACTGACCACAGATTAGATTTGACTAGGGTATAAATGGAGTCCCGCCGGAGGGCAAGTTTAGTCGGTCCTCCTCGGAGCAGCAGGTCTGCGGTCGAGGACTCTCCCCTCGGGTCGAGATGCCGCCCAAGGAAACTCCTCGAGGTTGAGAGCCCTCATCTTATAGGTGAGTGATTGTGCACATTTTGGATCCTCATTTCTAAAGCCGGCTGTGCAGTATTAATCCCTCGTACACCATCCTGAACCAGTGGTTTACTGATGTTGTCAGAGTGTTGAAGCCTCATTTCTAGTTAGTTTTCTGCTAAATAATTTTGGTTTAAATAAAGTTTATTTTTTAATCTATCACCTGCCTAATTTGATTTCATAAGCCTCTGCAACACAGGGCATGCTATCTTCTTCCATATGGAAAAAGGTGAAACAAACATGACATTGATGCATGCATCTGCACTGCTGAAACAACATTTATACAATGCCTTTCTCAGTTGTTACAATAGCAATCCATTTTAACCATGAAAAAAGGAGATGTTTGTTTGTTGAACAATACCTTTCACAGGACACACACAAAAATTCTCAATGTTCGGAGCTCCCTATTTACTCTTCAAACAGGTTTCTAAAGCCTGACAAATGAGAACATTTAGTACAGAACGATGAGAAGAATGCAAAAAACAGTGTCTAAAGAAAGAGAATCACACTGTGCTTACCTTAGGAAGCTGCCAGTATATGAACAATGAGTTTGGAAAAATAGTTCAGGTCATACTGAATGCTGTGATGAAGCTGAGCTAATAGCACAGAAAATGGAGGAACTTTAAATTGAAGAGTCCTGGAGATTTGCTTCAGTCAGGGCTACAGTGTTATATGTGATTTCTAAAGCTAATGTGCAATGCTAGTCACTTTAAATACGTGTTTAGCTGCAATTTGAAATCAGAAGACCCCAGTGAGATTGAGAGAGAGGATTATGGTTCATATTCATTTGAACAGCAGCTGAAATTTTATTATGGTTATAGTAATTGGCATATTTTTATGGATTCATTTTTTAATTTGGCACCCACTCAGACTTCATTGCTTATGCTATGGTAGTAGTATGATGGATTACTGTGTTTTTTCCATTATTATTAAATTTAATTATTTTTGCTCATGTACCCAGATGTGAACAACGTCAAGAGTTCTAATCTAATAATACAGACTGTTTGGAAAATATGTGCTGTCAATTAGAAGCATTTTATAATAGAAACGATAAAAAGAGTCATTAATGAAAAGTAGTTTGCTTCCCTATGTACTGGCTTCAGTTAATCAAAGGTGCTTTGAAACTGAAATCATTAATTAACTTTGCCTGTTTTTGTACTGATCAAGCACTTTCAGAGTCGCTGGAAATCTGTGAAATCAAGTTCTTCTGTAAAAGAAAACAAAATTAATGTAGATTTTTTTTCCAAATAAGTTTTATTCTTTCCTCCAAATAACTTACTATACATACATTGCTGACAATGTTTAAGTAGAAGAAACATGCAAAATTAATCTGGAAAATTACATTGTTGCACTCCATTTTTTAATGGAACCTCATTTATATTTTAAATGATCATGCAATAAATAATTAAATACATGAGTCCAATTGATATCTTTGTTTTTTCTTATTTCCCTGTAATATTTTAACAGGTGCACTGATGCTTAAAACAAATTTAAAATTAAGACTCTGTAAAAAATTTATTGAGAAACAGAAAAGCTGTATAACCAAATCTCTGACAGGATGATTCTGCAAATAAGTCTTTCTGACAAAGGTGTGCCCCCCACTCCAGTTCTCTAGCGTGAATTTTACACAAGAGAGAGTGACGCAGGTCAGCAGGAAGAGTTATATTAGCTTCCCTCCTTGTGCAGTAGTTTCCAGGTCAGAATTTCTAGTGGCTGAAAACATCAGGTTTTCATACAACATCATGGTACCTGCTGCATGGATTTTACTTCATTTTGACAAAATTATCTATCTTTATTTTTATGGAAGGTGTTTCTCCTGAAAATGTTTTTATTTTCACTAGAGGAATATGAGCTTACATTTTAAATTTCATGAGTTCAGATGTTTAAAGCTTTATATAAAACCTGTTTTCTTCTTTATAATTTCAGTCTGAGAGGAAGAACATCTTTTTTTTTGCTGCAAAGTGATTAGTAAAGAAAATTCATCAATACTCCCTAGGGTAAGTAGCTGAATTACACTGCCTAGTCCAGCTTTTAGTTTAAAAAAAAAGTAAACATGCACAGAACAGTTATAAATATTACCAGTTGGAGTAAAACAAAGTTTAGCTATGTGTAATATTATTCATGGCAAATTGAATATGGCAAAGAGAAACAGTCAGAAAATTGATCCCAGGGAAACAGTCATACATCCCTTACCCGGTAAGGAGTTTTTCCTGGATCTATGCTGCACAGCTTAGACTACAAAGATCTTCATGTAGGACCTATTGCATAGAAGGCGCCAAAAGTCCTTGCTTTCCCCTGACAGTAACAGGAGTTGAAAGGGCTCAGCAGTATGACAGGGAAAATGTGCACCTTTTATTTCTCAGAGAGTCAATCATGTTCTGCAAGGTCACAGGCCAACAGTAAAAGATATTTAAAAGCTTTTGGCAAAAGAGATTAATAAAATGCTTTTCAAAATTTGTGTTCATTTCAACTGTCATAGCTGTAACATAATAGTGATTGCAATAATTTGCTGTATTTCTACCATGTTGGTAACAGTATAACACAAAGGAACAATGACAGATACGTTCTAAAAATGGCCATGCATTTACTGTAAATATGTCTGTGCTCCCCATGGGGAATGCCAATACTTTTCTGTACATAAACTTGGAGTCTTTGGGAATGAATGGTTAACCTTGATAGATTTAAAATGAAATGACATGTCAGTCATTTTAATAACTTTTTTTGAATTTAATATAGTATTGGATTCTTGCTATGGAACCCCATAAGATGGCTTAAAAAAGCTACAGCAAATCTATTCTTGACCATTAAGTACTTATAGCAATTTCTGTATGCCTTTCTATATTCTTTACTACTTGGCTGCATTACTGCTAAACTCTGTATAATTTCTTCATAAGATTACATAATGTAGTTGTAATTGTAAAAGCATGCGATTATATGACTGACCATAATCACGTGCATGTATGTTTAGCACACTTTGACTATGATCTTAATTGGAAAGAGCATGTTACTGAAAACCATAGTAATCTTAGCTCTGATATTATGAGCCACGTCTTCTTTCATTTTTCAGAATAGGCCTATCATTAGGGTGACATATCAACTCTCATTATGTCAGTATGTCAGATTATACAACATAAGTGATTGTGATATGTCAAACGTGGTAGGACTGAATAAGGCAGGACTCGCTAATACAGTATAAAAGTTTCCAGTTTTTTTCTTCCGCCATAAATGTGTCCCGTTGTATCAAAACCCAATATAAACAGATGCAATTATTACTTGCCAGCACGTGTAGGTACTTACCAGTCTCCACCTTTTTCTGTGCATTGTGAGATCCTTCCTTGGTGGATGTTTTCTATGCTGTGCACAAGGAGAACTAGAAACTCTGAACCATAAATCCCCAGCTCTCCCATTTTGTGCTTAAGTGGGTACCCCTATTCTCTGCCAAGGGATAGCCCTGAACAAACGTCCTCCAGCATTTTTTTCTGAAACTATTAAAACTAACATCTTCTAGTAGTTTTTTTCTGAAGATGTCTTAAAGCTCCTGAGTTTTGTGTCTTGTTTTGGTTTTTGTTTTTTTCTTTCACTGGGCACAGTCCATTCTTCCCCAGAAGGTCAACATGTAACAGCAGCAGGTAGAGCTTGGAATCCAAAGGAACAAAGGAACAAGACCTCTAAGACATGTTCTCTTCTGAGGCACACTTCCCAGCAGGTCTTCTTCTCCCTGACACTACTACGTCTCCAGATACCTAATGGTAGCCCTCATACCTCATATAGTAATCTTAGCTCTGATATTATGAGCCACGTCTTCTTTCATTTTTCAGAATAGGCCTATCATTAGGGTGACATATCAACTCTCATTATGTCAGTATGTCAGATTATACAACATAAGTGATTGTGATATGTCAAACGTGGTAGGACTGAATAAGGCAGGACTCGCTAATACAGTATAAAAGTTTCCAGTTTTTTTCTTCCGCCATAAATGTGTCCCGTTGTATCAAAACCCAATATAAACAGATGCAATTATTACTTGCCAGCACGTGTAGGTACTTACCAGTCTCCACCTTTTTCTGTGCATTGTGAGATCCTTCCTTGGTGGATGTTTTCTATGCTGTGCACAAGGAGAACTAGAAACTCTGAACCATAAATCCCCAGCTCTCCCATTTTGTGCTTAAGTGGGTACCCCTATTCTCTGCCAAGGGATAGCCCTGAACAAACGTCCTCCAGCATTTTTTTCTGAAACTATTAAAACTAACATCTTCTAGTAGTTTTTTTCTGAAGATGTCTTAAAGCTCCTGAGTTTTGTGTCTTGTTTTGGTTTTTGTTTTTTTCTTTCACTGGGCACAGTCCATTCTTCCCCAGAAGGTCAACATGTAACAGCAGCAGGTAGAGCTTGGAATCCAAAGGAACAAAGGAACAAGACCTCTAAGACATGTTCTCTTCTGAGGCACACTTCCCAGCAGGTCTTCTTCTCCCTGACACTACTACGTCTCCAGATACCTAATGGTAGCCCTTCATACCTCATTAGGCCAAGTTGCTGAAAGCATTTTAACAGTTCAGATTACTGGAATCAATAGCTAAATGCAAGTAGGAGGCTACAGACAAGACACACTAAAAATCATAGCAAGAAATGCAAAATAAGCAAGAAGTTGGATGATGTCACACTTTACAGAGGTGTTTTGGTTTATATTTTAGTTGTTTCATCCATAACTGCAAAGTATGCCCAAGAGCAAGTGCTAAAGATAAAAAAATGTTTTTAATGTGTAGGACCAAATAACAACCACCAGAGCTTAAGGGGACTTCTTCAAGCTGCCATGACACTAGGAAGATCTTACGCACTAGAGGGAAACTATGAATCCATTGGTACTATAAGAGAACAAAAAACTTGCTTCAGTCAAATGTAATTTGACAGAAAGATGAAAAAAGAAACCAGGATAGATGTAGTAGCAAAGATTTTATGGTAGCATAACTTGGAATTATCTGCAGCTAATAACTAACATGCAAGTGAGGTGTTCCTGAGAGATTCCTGGACTTTATATCCATTCTTAACCATGTTTTATTCCTCAACTTTCCTAATGGTGTAGGTGAAAGTATAAAATGGCTGGCAGTGAAATCTGAACTCAGAGGTTTGAAATTTGTCATTTATGCTGTACGTATAGTCAGGGAAGAGAGAGGTATCACCAAACACCGAATCAGACCTTATATAGACTGAACAGTCTTCTGGAGCTGCCTTTCTTCTCTACTTTGTCCTTAGTTATCTGCCTAAAAATCAGAGTGACAAACCTGAAGGCCTATATTCAAGCCTGCATTTTTGGGAAAGGCTGAAGTGTTAAGCCATTATATTAGGCACTATACAGTTACCAGAGTTTCTTCTTGCAAATACAAAAAAATACATTTAAAAGTGTTTTGACAAAATAAAAATACAGAATAAAATATTTTGGCAAAATAAAAATTACTTCAACAGTACGTGAGGTCTGGAAGAATCTTCCTTGTGAAGAGTTACAGCCTTTCTATCTATTGAATGTATCCAAGAGAATTTCAAGTGTTAATTTTAGCATGGCTAATGAGTACCTAAAGGGTGAAAAGATTTTGTGCTAAAAGGCTTCTCAGCCTAAAAAGAAAGAGGCATTTTAAGAACAAGAAGATGGAGTCCAAATTTAGATATATTTAGACAAGACAGAAGGCCCTTTTTAAAAGAAAAGCTAACTAACTATAAAAAGACTGTAGCGTTCTATCATATTCCTAGCCATCACTTGAAAACTTTAAATTAATATTGGTTGTCATTCTTTAAACTGTGCCATAATACAAGTGTCACCAGTACCACAGGAATCACTGAATTCTGCAGCCTGCAGCCTGGGTTATGCAGTATCTCACATTAGATGATTTACATTGTCCTTAAAAATCTACAGCCCGTATACTGTATGAAAAGATCCAGACCTGTAGTGAAAGCAGTTAGTTAGAACCACCTGTTAAAAAACATAGAAATTTCCCAAACTGTCTGCTAAACAAAATAATACTCTGCACCTCCTGCAAGCTCATTTCCTCCTACTGCTGCTCTCTCTGCCAGAAACTCCTTCGCCCATGCATGTGTTTTGACAGGTGGCATTTCTTTTTCCACCTTCTTACTTATGCATCGGGTTGGCAATCTCTTTTGCCGGCCTGTTTTTTGTCCCAGTTCAGATTCTCTCTCTCTGCCTCCAGACCTGCTTGTTGTCATCTTGTGCCAGACCACTGGAAAGGTGTCTGGACCCAGAACTGCCTTCCTGCTTCTTGGGAGGTTACACGATGGGTCTTTCCGCAACATTTGCAAGTGATGCCAATATTCTACTATGCTCTGTCAAAAGGGCTGCGACTCACTTTTCTGGCATTATAAATACACCTGACATTATAAATACATCTGGGTGAATTGCCAAAGATTAAACACTTTGGTGGGAATTTTAAGTTTAAAAAGATCTTTGAAGCTAAGTACAGGTCCAGCCCAGGGAAAAAACATTAGCATCCCTTTCAAAAGACATGGAAGGTTTTGGCTAGCCTTTAGTAAATAGCTCTAAATTAATCAAAGCAGGGTTTTGGTCAACAATAATGCCATAATCATCCTGTATGTGCATATTGGCATCTGTTTTGGTGGTGAGAAGACTTTTCAGGTGGTGAGTTTGGGAAAATTGTCACTGTTACAGCTCCAAAACTTTGCAAAAGATGTTTTCAAAACATTTTCAAACTTCGTTCTTAAAAATAACAAAAGGAACTTTCTTCCAAAAAAATTCAGAACAATATTGAATTGTCCTCTAAGCACTACAGATTATTTAAAGAATGACATCTCTGTTAACCTCTGCAGGACATTTGTCCAAAGAGGATGAAAAATCTCAACTTTTTTCTGTTGTTGCATCCAAGAAAAGAATCTTTCCACTGAATGAAAAAATTGTGGAATTCACTTAGTAGTTTTTGGGTCAAATCCTAAAAGGAGGAAAAATATATATCCACAGTCTTCTGTAGGCGTTTTTCAAATTAATAACTAGTCTGCAATTTCTAGCATATAAAATCAATTCAGCAGATTTTAAGGGAATTGAAAATATCTTCAGATTAGTGCTCTCTTGAAAATTTAAGGCTACTTATTTCTGAAATTGCCATAAATATGACATTTATCAGGACTGCCCTGACAATAAAATGAAAATAACTTTTTGTCTACTGACAAATGAGGTAAATAAGAGGTTTTGGAAAAGGGTTTTTATTGGTACGGAATAGTTCAGACACAGTATGAAAACAAAGCAGATGCAAAAGAGAGTCTTCTCTGGATCAAATTAAAAAATAGATATTAAAAGACTTTTATGATCTGCAGTGAAGAAAATGTGATTCCTGCTTATTGTCCATTTTCCTGTTCTTAATACATTGACTTTTTTCACCCTTATGTAGCCTGTCAAGTTCCCTAGGAAAAAGAAAATACAAATTAGTGCTATAGTAGTTTAACAAAGATATTTTGCTTTGTAAACAGAGAAACTATGTGAGTATGAAAAAAGAACCAGGAAAACAGTCATCAGCACAGACTTTTCAAATTGTTTCAGTGATGTAATTTCACTTGGACATCAGTTGGTAGAATTATTTCATGCTCACATATACTGTCATTGTTGGCACACTTAGTGGGTGTGCTTACCATACTTGCTTACCCTGATGCTCAGCAGAGTAAATTATGTCATTGAACAGAAGTGGATTGAGTGGATAATTTTTAAAGAATCTAAGGGAGATCTTCCTTTTAGCCGTATAGCTACTGCCAAGATCCTCAGCACCTCTGCTCAGCTGCAACTATATTTTCATGGGTACAGTGCTGTAACATTCCCCCATTTCAGAGGAGCTTTTTTCTGCAGGATGAGTCTTACATTCACGATTTAAACTAAACTGTGTTTTTAAGGAAAAAGTAATTTTAAACAGTAAGGGTAAGATCAAAGATGATGTTTTCCAAAGTAAGCCAGTTATTTAGGAAGGCAGTTCCTATTTCAAATGTGACTGCCACATTTAGAGTCAGATTTTCAGAAACTTTACTCAGAAACAAAAGTTATGCTGCCTCTGTACTGCCAGTTTCTTAGTTGTGGTGTCAGAGTTGAGATTGTCCTTGTTTTACTTCGGAGGATACTTCACCTCTTGGAGGTCAGCGTGCCTGCTGAGGGATGTGGAGATTAAGACTAGATGCACGCTGAAGCAAACTGGAGTTCCCACCTTGCTTATGACATTGAGTTTCTTCCATGTCAGAAGCAGGTTTTAAGGAAGACTGATACATGCTTGAGTCTTTCAACAGAGTAGTCTCAAGATGCTGCCATGGGATAAACTGTCAGGTGAACTAACGGCCACTTCCAACTCCCTTTTATTCAGAAGTTGAATACTCTAAGGCCAGGAGCATACTCCAGATTTTAATAGGGGTTCTTTTATAATATGAGCACAACCATTAAGAGGCAAGTTAATATTTTTTCCAGCGTATAGTACATTGCCTTGAAAAGGAGTTTTAGAAGGAATAAAATGAAGTCTATAGTCTGCAAACATCCTTAACCAAAAATCCAAAAAACAAACCAAGAGGAAGAATATTGAAGAACTAGACGACTTATTTTGATTTTTAATGAAATATTTAATCATTTATATTTAAATATTTAACTTCAACCAACTTCTTTTAAATTTGAGAAAACCTATATTTAAAAATACAGATTTTAAACTCAAATTTGCAAAATAAAAATAGCCATAGGTAAACTAAAAATGGAAACTGACTACCACACTCCAAGCACTTTATTCCAGGTTATAATAGTTTTGATTTTTATATTGATTGTAGTTCAAACCAAAAGCCAACATTTTTCTCTTTTCAATTTTGGGCTTAATATTGAATCAAAGGAAGTTTATTGCCTTTCCCAGTGTATAATAGGTGTCATCAGAAGTAGATAGTATGTGCAAGAGGTTAACTTTGTAAATTGGATAATCTTGCAATACTTCTTGCTAGACATGTTGTAGACTAACAAAAAACATATTGATGAATATATCAGTGTAACATACTGTGTTACAAAGAGAAGCTTATGAAAGCTAGACATAATTAAACACAGCAATGATGAGCAAAAATATCATCATAAATAAAACATTAAACACAACAAGGGAACTATGAAGAGGTGTTTTAAATATATAGGAAGCAAATCATCTATAAAATCTGATACTTCAGGCAATTAAAGGGAAGAAGGAGGAAGTTTGAGAGGTGTTTATATTAATATTACTAAGTGCGCAGATGAAGTCTTTGCCTTCAGAACGGAAGCTTATTATCAGCACTTGAAGTCTGAATATAATTTGCTACAGGGAAGAATTATTGTAATAACACAAAGGCAAGTAGCTCAGCTCAGCTCATTGAGTTCAACGCAGAAATGGTCTTAAATTCTGTGAAGTCCAATTACAATTACATATTTTTACAAATAATACACTTGAATCTGGAGCTTATGAAGTGGACAGGGAGAAAGGAACTGGTATTTCTAGGTACTTTTCCTGTCTGATACTCAATGAGGTAACACCTTGATGTATATACTATATTGCATGAAAATGTATGAAGCAACAAGTTAGCCTTCCCCCCCATTGTGCTGCTTCTGAGACCATTCCCTAAAAAGAGCAACTAATCAAATTAGTTCACATTACATTAGTTTAAATGTAATGTTGAGGGTTGTTACTGCAAATCGGAGACATTACCTGTAATTCTGCCTATAATGTAATCTGTAACACATCAAAAATTAATACAAAAAATTAGGAGGGTTCCTTTTCACTGTAATGAACTTTTGGAGATGTTTTGGTGTCACCTTTTAGCAGTAAAGAGTAATATTGCAGAGGTAATCCAAAATGAGTTATAAAAACAAGTACAGTACAAGCCTTTCTAGAGTTCTACAGAAACAGGTACGGTCAGATGTTGCAAGAGAGTTAAGCTCTCACTTGGCCCATAAAAGTCTAGTATTTCTTAATGCTTTACATCTTATTATCATTTGTTCTTACTGGGAACTGTTCAAAGCAAAACTCCTTTGACAATCCAATCTGCAACCCTGTTTTAACAGCATCCAAGAATGAAGAGAAAGATTTTCTCAGGATTTGCAATATGCACTGTAAGTAACTGTTAATAGTAGAAGAAAAAAATTACAAATTGTGCAAAACCATTTAGGTCTACAATTTAGATGAGTTTTCTGAGCACTCTCACTGTTTCATACCTTCCATGAAAAGGAAACCAACAAAAAGAGACACTGTATACCCATTGGTCTAAAATTCATACATTTGAACTCTATAAATCCTGAGCCTAAAAGTTTACCCCCCATGGAGATTAATTTTTTACTTATCTATATCTCTTTTTTTTTTCATTTGTAAACATGGAACTCGTTGCTGGCAAGTTTACCATCCACAGTCTGACTTAGATGCCATCATTTTGTAAAATTGTCCTTTTTATCGTTACATGTGAAAAAGGGAAAATATAATTTGAAGCAATGACTGGAAAACAAAGAATGATAAGCTAACACTACTGTCTCCTCAGATGATAGGCTTTTGTTATTAGAAGGAAATATTTGCCTTTCTCCATTTGAAAAATGTGGCTTGTATTAATGGAGTTGCCTTTTCTTCAAGAACTGCCTGGTTAATACAGTGGAACTGATCCATCCCATTAGAGATCCAGCAGAATCTTCACAGCAGATGGATGCTGCTGAAAAAAGATGACAAAATTTCCCAGTATATATGGGGTGTGATCAGAGTCACTCAAGCTAGGAAGGAGACTCAAAGGAGACCCTTCAAAACTATTCTTAGTTTAACCAGACCTTGGTGGATCTGCTTACAGTCGGACAGTGATCACATATTTTTCTGTAATAGCCATTGTGGACTCTAGAATATAAGTGTTTCTTTAACAATATGTTGTACCAAACATGTGGCAAGCACCTGTGGAAGGAACAGAGCATATAACTCTGTCTTGGCAGTGACTCAAACATTCCCTCAGAAGTTTTCTTTCACTCCTACCCAGAGCAGCTTATTATCTCATACTGAGAAAACATTTGTATTTTCAGCAAAAAGCCTATTTGATCTTCCATCATCCCTTAGATGTCTGCAGCTTGATAACTTTATTCCTCTCTGAAGTTTTTCTGGACTGTTCAGTCAGAACTCTACTCTTTCTCCTGTTGTATTGTGTTTGTGTGGCAAGGTTTTGGTAGCAGGGGGCTACAGGGGTGGCTTCTGTGAGAAGCTGCTAGAAGCTTCCCCTATGTTCGACAGAGCCAATGCCAGCTGGCTCCAAGATGGACCCACTGCTGGTGAAGGCTGAGCCCATCAGCGACAGTGGTAGCACCTCTGGGATAACATATTTAAGAAGGGGCAAAAAATACCCTGCGCAACTGCAGTCGGAGAGAGGAGTGAGAATATGTGAGAGAAACAACTCTGCAGACACCAAGGTCAGTGAAGACGGAGGGGGAGGAGGTGCTCCAGATGCTGGAGCAGAGATTCCCCTGCAGCCCATGGTGAAGACCAT
>NW_008795319.1:448707-457230 GCF_000699145.1 Aptenodytes forsteri | reverse complement strand
TGGAGGACTGTCTCCCGTGGGAGGGACCCCATGCTGGAGTGGGGGAAGAATGTGAGGAGTCCTCCCCCTGAGGAGGAAGGAGTGGCAGAAACAATGTGTGATGAATTTACCACAACCCCCATTCCCTGTCCCCCTGCGCCACTGGGGGGAAGGAGGTAGACAATTCAGGAGTAAAGTTGAGCCTGGGAAGAAGGGAGTGGTGAGGCGAAGATGTTTTAAGATTTAAGGTTTTATTTTCTCATTATCCTACTCTGATTTTTATTGGTCATAAATTAAACTAATTTCCCCGAGTTGAGTCTGTTTTGCCCATGATGGTAATTGGTGAGTAATCTCTCCCTGTCTTTCTGTCACCCCCCCCCTTTTGTTATATTTTCTCTCCCCTGTCCAGCTGAGGAGGGGCAGTGATAGAGCGGCTTTGGTGGGCACCTGGTGTCCAGCCAGGGTCAACCCAACACACCTGTCTCTGATCCAGAGAAATCATTACGTCCTTCTGTTCTCCCTGACCTAACAAAACCATCAAGTAAATCTTTTGACTGCTTTCCCATTTTCTTTCTTACCTAAATCTTTTTGGCTGCCTAACAGTTCTTGGATATCTCTAGGAAACTCTAGCAACTCTCCGCAACAGAGGTTCTATCAAGTCCCTGCTAGTTAGCTACCTTCTCCACAGCTGTCCAGCGCCCAGCCATCTTGGTTTGCCCATTTTTTCTGTGCTTAATAGTTCCAGCTGCCAGCAGGTTACTTCAATCCA
The DNA here is from genome assembly GCF_000699145.1 of Aptenodytes forsteri. Taxonomy (NCBI): domain Eukaryota; kingdom Metazoa; phylum Chordata; class Aves; order Sphenisciformes; family Spheniscidae; genus Aptenodytes; species Aptenodytes forsteri. The sequence goes on along the minus strand of NW_008795319.1, from coordinate 456,482 downwards.
ATTTAGGCACACTGCTCCTCCATCAGCACACTGAATCCAATTAATTAATAAATGGTATCTGTCTATTGTATATGACTACAGTAATAACAAAACTGATGCGAAGAACAGAGCCACAAGGAGCTACCAGGTCTCTCCAGGCATTACTAAGTGCTCAGTGGAATATGATTTATGCTGGTCAAAGAGCTCTAAGCCCACAATCTGTCTGTATTGCTTTAACACAGTCCAAAAGCCACTAAGATAAGCCATCGTCAACAAGAGCCCTGCAAGTAACAAGCCCATGTGTGATGTTTTCCTGTGGTCTGCCTCTCCCATTCATTTACTTCAACTGTGTTAGGAATATAGACAGGGTTTTTTTTTTAAATCTCATTGTATTTTTCAGACAAAACAATTAATCTTTGGGACAGATTTGCTTGCTTTGTCAGCTTTGTTGACACTATGTATTTTACATTATATTGTAGTGATATAAAGCAGTCTAAACTTCACCTTCCAGTTTCACGCTGAGAGATAACTCAGGGTGCAGGTCCTTCCTACTCTGTTCCAACCTGCCAACAAATTCCAAGAACCCAGTTTTCTGCTCCCACTCAAGCATGTTGCAGGATAAAGACCTGTGTATTTTTCTTCCAAATCCTTCAAACTTGTATCAGTACTGACTTACATTTTTTTCATTATTGCCATCTCGAATGACGAAGGATGTTATCATTCAATGTTGGCAACAGCACTTTGCCAAAGCACTGTCCTGAACTATCAGAGAAAATTATAAGTGAGAAAGATAATAGTCTATCTTAGCTAGCTACTATTGTGAGAAGATGTGAGGAGCATCATTTGTTACATGGCCTTATGATCCTCAACTCAAAAGAAGTTATTTTCTTATTTTCTTAGCATCCTTGTGGGTAGAAAACAAGAGCAAATACCTCTTCTGCAGCAAAGTGCTACAGCTGAATTGCTTCTAAAATTATTCCAATTGCAAGACTAGTTCTGCTTGATAATCCCAGAGAATTATCTACAAAAATAAATGTCGATAGTGTTTTCCTTTCAATTGCTTTGTTAAGAGACAATTTTAGGAATGTAAGTTCTGCAATTTCCAGAAAATTACAATCTTGGCTATTTTTTTATATATCCCTGATGAGGATTGTTTTTTAACAAGGACTGTTGTGAATTTAAAAAGTAGAGTTAATTCAATCTGACAAAACCAGAATCTTTTCAGCCTTGTAAAACTGATAGTTTTCCTTGAAGGTGTATCTTAAAGGACTAAAAAGTGATGATATTAATTTACTGTACCTGAAGCAACCTCTGTAAATTAAAGCTCTCATTTGAGTAAATCTCAAACTATTTTGAAAAACAGCTTAAACTGTTTGCTATGGAGAAATACAAGGCCTTTAAAAACAAAGATCATAACACTTGCTTGGTTCCATTAGAATTTATGTGAAAAAAACCCAACATGATTTATCAGAAGAATCTGAAAAAGGCCATCTGAACAAACCATCACCACCATCTGGCACAGGAGATAAAGGTAGCAGCCTCTCTCTGAGAATAAGGCAAGGATTTTCTCAGGAAAATCAACATAAAATGTATCTCACCTTCTATTCAAGGTGCATATTTTGCTGATGCCTTTCCCAGGTTTGAGATATCTTTCAGAGTCATGCCAGTGACATTTAAGTCAATGCCCACTGAAGATTGCTCCTACAAGGAACAGGCTGCCTGCTAAAGAGGCAGCCTGGCCCCTGCCAGACCTCAGCCAAAGGCAGGTTCACCTCCATCTGCGTCTGCCTGCGGAAGGAGATCAGCTGAAGCGTGGAGCCTTGTGCAAAAATCCCAGAAATGGTTACTACCCTAGTGATAGCTAGAAGTTGCTGCTCCTCACTCACTTTCCTCTGGGATTTCTCCAGCTGAGGGTGAAGGAGCCACGCTGAATATCAGAGAGGCAGAGACCAAGGTGCTGGACATGAGGGGAAGTAACAACTCAGGCTGCCAAATCCTGCTTAGGCCAGCTGTCTGGGACCCTAAATCTTTGGGGGAAAAGGTGGGATCAAAACTTAATAATTAAGACAGAATCTTCAGGCTGAGTCTGGTGAAGAGGACGTGGTGTTAACAGAGGAGAATCTGACAGAGGGAATGCTCTTCCATCAGTAAAAGTAACAAGGCAGGAAATTTCTCAAAACTAATTTAATTCTCTTTCCCCTCTGTGAGAAATCTGATTTCTACAAGAGATGCAGAAAAATTAAGATCCCTGCAGAAGAAAAGGATAATTTTAAGTCAAAAGAAGATTTGAAACAAATTAAAAGCATAAATCAAACAGGACCCTGCTTTCTATTAACATATACACGTGCTATGTTTTGCATTCTTTTCTTTATGATTTCTAACTCCAGAAGGCATATTTCAGGTGAAACCACATGCAAGATACAGTCTGAGAGTAGAAGTGTACTGGCAGCTCTGGAGAAGAATCGGCTTCCTGCTACACTGCCTGTAATCATATACAAACCCATAAGGCTTTTTTTGTTGACTGACATCTGATAAACAGAAATGGTGACTTCAGAAAACTTTTACTTTTCCTATTTTGTCTTTTTTATATCAACTAAAGGAAGGATTCCCTTACTATGCATGCAAAAGCACTTTTGACGGATTGGAATTGTCCAAAACTAATGGCTGAAGCTAGGTTTTACATCTTCTTTAGTGGCTCAGAACAAATAAGAAAACTTTCTCAAGATTCAAGCTTAATAGGGACATAGAAATTAATGATGTTAGCCATTTCCTCTAATTAATATCTTCATTCATTGTGTTTGGTACACGACATATCCATGTTCATATGTACACGAATATCTGGATTTTGCTAATAACATAACTCCATGAGCTCATCAGAAAAATAGGGTATCACTAGCATCACTGGTCCCTTAGGAAGGGCAAATCCCTCCTCATGTAAGAAACCAACATTTCGTGTGCCTTCAAAGACTATTATTCACACACAGCTTTTCAGATTCAATCATGAAAGTTCACCTTTTCTTTTCAAATTTTCATTTGTACATCTCCTTTAGGGTGAATTAATAGGAATATTTGTCTGTTGCCTTGAAATATAGTACCAAGAACACAAAGCCATAAATAGTATACTGTAGTAGTTTTGCATCATCTAAAATACAAGTTGACTCTATAACCCAGATTATTTTCACTTAATAGCGTTGTGTATTCCAGACTGCATCAGTTCTGCACATGGTAAAAATCTGCTAGCTGCTTTACTAACATTGGTACGTACAGGATGCCGCCTACTAAGAAAGGAGGGTGCCAAGGGACTTGTGATCTTTTCTCATGTTCTGCAGAATGGCATAAATCATTCACAGGATTGAGAAAGAACAACAAAATATCTCACATTACAAATTCAAAAGACTTGTGAGTGCACCTATAGAATAGTGCAGGGATTTATGCTCATGATTCACTGACTTAATCCATACAACTCCAGCAATTATGTTTTTTGCAATAATATAGTCACATTTTATCAGGAAGTGTGGACATAGCTGTACTGCAGCATTTAAGTATAGAGGAGCAGTTATCGTAGCCTATTAATATTTTCTGCAAGTTCAATATGCTTTAAAAGTATGCCACTGTTTTAAAGAATCATAGAATGAGCCATGTATACTACACTGCTGAGAAATTAAGGGTTGGCAGCAGCAATTCAGTGTAGGCAAAATTGAATTAACCCTCCTTGCTTCAAGGGATGAGACCAAAATAGCTCATGCTGGAGTATAGTATCTCTGGAGCAGATAACACATAATTTTGCAGTAGGAGAAAAGTTGACGAAGGAAGATGAAGGAAGACAGGTTAGAGGGAATCTGATTGAGGATGGCTGAGTTTAGGGAAGCTGTGAGGCTGTAAGAGTCATGCAAGTTTCCAAGATGCAACTGACAGGGAAACTGGGAACACAGATGGTGAGAAAAAAGGGCTGTGCCTTAGTGTTGGGTTATTTCCTTCAGCAGCAATCACCATGTTCAATTTTGTTCTTCCTGGACTAGCTTCTTCCAGCCTGCCACATCCTCAAAGCATCAATCCAGATGTCCCCCACTGCACTTTGTATTGGCTGTATAATTAAGGCCATTGGCATTTTGCCCTGAAATGCTCTCTTTGGGAATCTGGGAACCTGCTCCCTGTTTGCAGATCCTCTTGCACTCATCCTCTTGCACCTCTGGGCTCTGTTTATCTGAGAATTCTCCTTTGTTTTAGTGGTGGGTTAACCTTCGCTGGCTCTCAGATGCCCACCCAGCTGCTTTCTAACTCCCCCTCCTCAACAGGACAGGGGGGGGGAAATAAGGTGAAAAAGATTGTAGGTCAAGACAAAGACAGGGAGATCACTTACCAACATGGGCAAAACAGATTCAGCTTGTGGAAATTAGTTTAATTTATTGCCAATTAAAACCAGAGTAGGATGGTGAGAAACAGAGAAAGAAACACCTTCACCCCACCCCTCCCTTCTTCCCAGGCTCAAATTCACTCCTTCATTCCTGACTTTTCTACCTTCTCCCTGTCCCACGAGTGGGGTAGGGCAGGTGGGAATGGGAGGTTGTGGTCAGTCTATAACAGCTCCTGTTATTCATTCAGTGTGTTGAACTTCATAGATGTCAATAAGATTCCTGTGTGTGAAATGACTGCAGGAGAGAGGACTAGGACACTGATTGTAAGTTGAAGAAGAAAAACAAAGCAAAAAAAAAAAAAGTATTATTCACTGAGTAAATCTGATGGTTATTTTTATTCTTATGAATTTTTTCAGAGAGATTGAAAAATGAATAAAAAATCTATTTCTGGAAAATTGATGAAATTATGCTGTTCTATTTCTCTTCTGTATTTTCATTAAGATTCTTGAGAGTGTTGCTTTTATCCTTGCAGGTAAAATTAAAATTAATAAATGTCAGTTTTCCTATATTTTTATATAGTTTATATTTTAGATTCTTTATATTTATTTAATATATACTTTACACTTCGGTTTTATGTTTATTCATAACAAATCAGATGTTCTCCTAACAGTCAGGACTCTCCAGAAGAAACTGCATTTTTGCACTATAGAATGACTTATAATTGCCAGGAAACCAGGGAATGGACTGTATGATTAACCACCAGCAGACAGCATGAGTAGATGTCTGGTTAATTTATGATCTTGAATCCAGGAGAAATAGTTCAAGAAATTGTTTCACTTTCCCAGTGAGAAGGTTTTGCAGAATACTGTTTTATAGTTTAAATGCTATTATTTTGTGTTGCATGATGATTGATGAAACCAATATACAGTCATTTATGTATTGATAGATTAGACTTGAAGAAGAGCCGCAAAAAGTAGTCTTCTTCCTGTAACTGGAATCTGAGAAAAACCTAAAGCCTCCAAACAGTAGAAATCTGCTTATGGCATTTCTAGACTGATTAACTACTGTTTGTCTGATTTCTGCTTATTCCTGAAGATTCATAAAATGTAATTTCATTACTTGTCTTAGAGTCTTCTATTTGTTTATGTGAGAACCTGGCCAAATGCTCTATTGAACTTCTTTTTTATGAGTTCTATTTCACAAGAAACTCGATATCTTCTTTCCAATAGCAAAAAAAAATTGGGTTTGATATTATATTTACCACTGCAATAGCCATTGCTAATTTAGTTATAGCTAATGGAGTTCATTAATCCTGTATAATTCTTTCTCTTCTTAAATGTACTGCACTAAATAGTGTGCACTTTAAAATATTTAGTTGACAAACTTCAGTAAAATTAAGCATTTGCACTTCAGCCTAGTTTATATGAACTGTAGTTTATGGTTCAAGCCTAATGTTTTGAGTATTTACTCTCAAGAATAAAAAATAAAAAAACAAATGGAAAACAGTGGCATTATTCATATGTTTCGTAAAATAAGCCGTACACTTACTGGCCTCTATTTCTGTTAGTCTGGAATATCCTCTTATGTCACTTCTCTCATTCTTTCATAATTTCCTCTCAAATATGGAGATACATAATGTACTTTCAAATAAACTTAACCGGATAAACCATTTGCTGAGAAAGACAGCAGGATAGCTGCTGTCTTCAAAAAATCAAGACAGGGAACGATTTAAATGTTTCACATAACGTACAAAGTTCAGCATTTAAAACCATCCCTATGCAAATAACTTGCATCAATACCTCCCTGTTACAGAACCTTTCATGGTAGAAAGAGCAAAGCACAGACTGTATTTGTTGGAAGGATTCATCTCACATAAAATTTCCCTTTGGTCTATGCAATCCATATATCTTCGCAGTCTCCACAGCAGTGCCTTTTTCACTAAAGAATTATCTGTCATACTCCATAATGAGGTGCACTTTCACAAGTATATTGTATAGATTTTTGTAACAGCACTTCATTGGTTTTGTAATCCTTTTTCCTTAAGAGCAGTCACCCTTTTACGAAATGTTCAATACTTTGGAAAACAGAAAGGTTATATGGCATTCAAATTTTTTTTGTGGTCCTTCAGACTGCAGAGTCTGAAAAGTTTCTACACCTTTCTGCTTATGGTTCACCTCTCCATAGACTTTTTCCTATTGTACCCCGACAGGTACAACAAAAAACACCTCTGCTGTGGGTCTCATACCTAAAAATAAATCAGTGATCTGATGTAATTTTTTATAGGGTGTTGGGTTTGGTTTTTTTTTTCCCAGATTGGATATCCTTAGTTTCAGCTTCCACATTAGAAGAGGTAAGCTAGTCAGATGATCTTGGTCAATGGTAAACAAAAGTTTAGCTTATGGTTGGAGGGGTTTGGGGGAGTTTTGCTATGCCAACTCTACAGATGGGGAAAAGATTGTTTTATAGAAACAATAAGCCCTGAAGTCAAACTAATTCCCACTTTTGATGCTTATGTCCACAAAAGGAATCTTTAAAGCCATTTTTTCAGCTGCTGCCTAATTTGACAGGTTCTTAGCCTGCATAAGCACCAATGTTTTCACATTGCTAAAGTTTTGCTTCCTTCAATATTAGAAATTGCTTCTGTCTTAACATCACTGTGCAGAGCTATGTATATCCCACATTAAGCATTCTTTGTCCATGCTCACTATTGAACATGATCCACCAGGTCTTTTAGAGCATTGTCCTGATCCAGGCTACCCATGAATTGCTGTAAGAGAACAGCCCCTGGGGCTGGCAGCTTCATATCAAACTCCACCAAATTCCAGCAGTTTAAGCATAAGCTTCCATGTAAATTTCTGCTTCAATTGGCTCAAATTCACATGCAAACTAACTCCTGCAGTATTTTGGCAAGCTAAACATACTAATGCAATCAGAAAAGTAAATCCTAGCAAAAATATATTGAATGTGTTATGCAGTTATTTGTCATATAGATGAAAATTATACAAGAATTTGCATTTGCATTTCTTAAGGTACTGTTTTCTGTTAATCTCAGGGCCTCTCTCCTTTGTAGAACTGCAGTAGCCACTAAGAGATAGGCAGAAAGAAGCCACACCTTCATCTTGTAATTCTGGAAGGCAGGAAAAGTTATAAAAGGTACTAAAAATTATTACAATTCCACCAATCCAGAGGACATAATGGATATTTTCTTAGTTCTGACTCTCTCATCCTGGGCAATGTGATGCTCCAAAGAGTCGTTCTGTTTGTTGGCTGACTCTGCTATTGCTGCTAGTTAAACCATAACCTTCTGAGTTCCCTCTTTTTCCATGCTCCCCATAGAAGACATATAAGGTTCTGTGGACCTATCACATAGAATTATAGAATCATTAAGGTTGGAAAAGACCTCTAAGATCATCGAGTCCAACCATCGACCCAACACCACCA
>NW_008795319.1:445968-448307 GCF_000699145.1 Aptenodytes forsteri | reverse complement strand
CACGATCACTTCCCTACTCCTGCTGGCCACACTCTTTCTGATACAGGCCAGGATGCCATTGGCCTTCTTGGCCGCCTTGGAATGTTCCAAACTCAGTGATTTCACATGTGCACTTGCTTTCAGGGTCTTAACCACAAATTCAGGCAATCTTACAGAACACACTGAGACCAAAACCAATTGAGAATACATGTCCCTATACCATTGTCTTATCAACATTTTGCAGAAGATATAAAGACCATGTGGGTGCAAGTGAAAATATAACAGAAAATGAACATCAGCTGAAGAAAATCTGACATTTTGGGCAAATTTTCTTCTTTCTAGGTTTACATCACTATATTACATCCATACAAACTCAATGTACTTCAAAGCTGGGCCTGGCTTAGCAACTGTGTAAGCTAGGATAAAAGCTGTGTGGTGATGATTCTGTCTCCTTAAGGCCGGATGAGGAACATCAGCATTTTTTTTCTTAAAAGACTTTGAGATCTTTCCAAAACTGCTGTGGACACAACTAAGGGGAGGGAACCTAAAACCTTCAGCTGAGACGAGAAGCTGAAATGAGAAACTTGTTATTAGCCTTGTGCTCACTGTTCCTCCTCAGCTCTAGCAACAGGTACCACCCTAGCGTGGAATTCAGATATCCTCTTACTAAAAAAAAAATAGCGGTGACTATGTTCCTACAGAATACAAGACAGCATTGCACTTTTTTTATCATTTAAAAGCTCAATAGTTGAGCCTTTTCTGGAATCTGACAGATATGGTTTGCATTTCATTATACATGGTCCAAGGTTATGTGTTTCAAGTTCTGGGATATTCTGATTGCCATGAAGGAAGAAGCAGAAGCTTCTTCATTCCCTCCTATGGAAGTTGTTTCACTTTGCCTAATGAATTAAAGAATCTCTGTGTCAGAAGAGCAACACAGATATCATGTTATAAATTAACAAATTCATACAGGAAGAAACATCAAATAAATGTAGGCTAAATAGTACAATAATCTTTACAGCAGGAACTGGAGCCTGTGTCTCCTCCACTCTACCTAAACAGCTTCATGTCAAATTACAGCAATAGTACACTCATTTGGTCAGGTTTAGTGACTTCCGCAAAATGTCAAACAGTTCTAGTTGTTCTTTCCTTACCAAACTGAGCCAAGGGATCCCTAACTGAGATTTGAGTCTTAACTTCTTTTATGTTACAAGGCATGACTTTGTCCCACAGGGCCAGATGAGCTAAGTCTGATTCATCTGGCCAGGAGAATCACTCCTGAATGTTCAAGCTTCATGTGAAATAATTTACAGTTCTGACCCTTATGGTTGTAAAAAAATGTCATGTGTATCATACATCTGTATGATGTGAATTAAGCATAGAATGATTCAGCTTTTCACTACAGCCTAGCAAAGACCTTGAAAGAAATGGCTCCTTGATTCATCTTAATGGGAAACAAATTCAAAATCCTAATTAAAATGTAAACACCATCATTGCTAGCTATTCAAATATTGATTAAAGAGCTTAAAAAGAAAAGAAAAGATCACCTTATGATAATGTGATTTTATCATGAGTGCATTTTGGCATCATACGTGGCTTGGCTTTGGGTTATGAGTGGTTTCAGAGAGCACAATCACTTATTTTTCAAGCTTCCTGAGGCATAAATTTTACCTCCAGAACTGTATGCTTTCTACTCCTAGTTGGCTGAATTTAAGTGCAAAGGAAGAAAAAAGATCTTTGAAAGTAGCACTCTTATAGAGTGCTTTAATTTACAGGCAATTTATTTAACAATTTTCACTGTCTATAACAACCCATGTAGTATTTAGACTATGAGCAGTTTGTATTTCACATACAGTTAATGTACTGTACTTCCAAGGTAACTTGTTTGTTATATTAATTGTATAAAAATAAACATTTTTGTATACAGAAAAAGCTTTTGAAAGATTTATCTATGCTGTAGTATTTTGATAATGACTTTACATGTACATAATATGTATGCACATATGCTTCACCTGTTGTATTTTCACTATGTTTCTTCTATTTCTGTGCACTAAAGTGTGCATTTTATAGAAATGTATAATTGCAAGGGACATAATTCAGTCATCTACCCAGCTATCTATACTGACGTAAGATCAAGTATATTTAGCTTAACCGTGACACATCTTCTATGTCTTCCAATTATACAACTAGTTAAGCAAATTGAAACTGGATTCCATTTTTCAAAAAATAATACTAAGTCTGTCTTAACCACACATATGTAAGAAACACAGTCAATTTCTACAACAAGCTGGAGTTCTAGAATTGACATTTATTAGTTCTTACATGAGAAACAAAATTAAAAAAAAAAAAAAAACAGATAT
>NW_008795319.1:445130-445685 GCF_000699145.1 Aptenodytes forsteri | reverse complement strand
TGAAAAATCCTTGACTAGTGTAGCACTACTTAGCAACAACTAAAACATCAGTGTGTTATCAACATTATTCTCATCCTAAATCCAAAACACAACACTGTGCCAGCTACTAGGAAGAAAATTAACTTTATCCCTGCTGAAACCAGGACAATTAGTAAAAATATTTTCCCATGTTGTCATTTTGAAAATTTAGCTAAGGTTTCAAACTAAGATATATTACTTACATTAATTATAATATCTTCTTATTCACCTGTTACAGCACTGTGAACAGTAGGCAATTGCATTCCACAGTTAGCCCAGGTCTGAAAATAAATTAAGCTCACTTAGCATAAGCTATGTTTACTTAAACTACAGCTCACTTTCTTTCATAATTGGTTCAACTTCTTATCAGTATTTATTTATTTAAAGATTTGTATGCAATGGAAATAAGGTGTTTGTCTGTCACCAGCCTTCCTTGCTACTCTAAAACATTCTGTCACAGATGATAGCCATATCATAGAATCATAGAATCATTGAGGTTGGAAAAGACCTCTAAGATCATCGAGTCCAACCGTCAAC
>NW_008795319.1:435187-443702 GCF_000699145.1 Aptenodytes forsteri | reverse complement strand
GTCCAGGTGGCATAGCAGGTCATTGACTGCTTCCTCTTGGATTACGGGGGGTTCATCCTGCTCGCCGTCCCTGTCTTCCAGCTCGGGGGGCTGAGTATCCTGAGGATAACTGGTCTGCCTGTTAAAGACTGAGGCAAAGAAGGCATTGAGTACCTCAGCCTTTTCCTCATCCTCAGTGACAATGTTCCCCCCCGCATCCAATAAAGGATGGAGATTTTCTTTGGCTGTCTTCTTGTCATTAATATATTTGTAAAAACTTTTTTTGTTGTCTTTAACGACAGCGGCCAGATTACGTTCTAGCTATCCTGCCCATTAAATTGTTTTACAGGGCAAAGTTTCACGGACTCTCAGACTACAGAGCACCCCACTCCTGGTAATCAGCTATGGTGAATTGAAAGATATCTTAATTTTCTCAGGGAGCAATGTTCTATGGCAAAGTCTTGTGAACGGCTTAAGTCATTGTAACTGGTAGAACTGACATATACCTACCCACGGCAGCCAAGTTTCCCTCCAATAGGTCTATTCATCAAATAATCCTCCCTAGAAAGTAATTTTTGTGTTGTCAGATTTCATAGCATCTCATATCTCCATCATTATTTCTGTATCCTGTGACAATAGATATACAGTAAAGAACACACTGATGGTATGCAGGAAATATAACTGAAAAAAAAATTGCATATGGACAGCTGAAACAGCAATGAATCAATACCTCCTCGATCAGCTATACCTTTGTTATATTTTGTCACTACAAATTACACTGCTCTTTGGTCTGTTATTGTCAATAAACTAGCTTGTCTGGAAATCTTACCTTTAGTGACTTCTCAGTGTCATGAGAAAAACTCATGAGACCAAAACAAAGTGTATGCACAACTGCAACACACAATCTTTTGGGGCCAGGATAGGATACAAACCTATTCTGGATGTCTCCAGTGTTCGTGGTGACCAGGATGCCTGGCAGAATATTACTTAGGAGAACGGACACAGAAGAAACAGCAATAAATTATTATGTCAGGAAAGCTGCTGAACAAAATTTTACTATAAAGACTATCTTTCAGCATTTAAATAAGAAAAAAATTAATTCTTGGTTACACCTCAGACCCAAATACTGATATTTAATTAGCCACTGTAAGGCAGAAACATCAACAACACCAAGTTTAGAAGAGAAATATAATGTTAGGCAGACCATCCTCTTGTCTGTTCAAAATTCAGCCTCTCTGCCTATCATCTTCTCTCTGCTATAACTCAGGAAAAAGCCTTTGAAGAAGCTAAATTACAATAAATGTTCTAAATGGCAAAGCATTGTAATGCAAGCTGAATTATCACTAATACAACTTCTGGCAATGTTTAATCACTTCAAAAGTGTTTTCAACACAAATGTTTTGAACACACTTGATGCAATGGCCTGGAAATACAAAGACCAGTTCTATGAGACAGTTTGCAGGAAATTGCTTGGTGGAAAATATTGCTTATATTAATCTTAAATAGCTTATAGACTATCAACATCTAGGAAAAATCTTTACAATCTTCAGCATAAATTGAAGTTATGCATAGTGCCTGGATTGCAAGAAAACAGATGAGCTATGATAACAATTCAATCAAAATGGCATAAAGTCTAATGGTGCTCTTAAAATACAGTATGGTTCTCCTAATGACAGTTCCACCCCTGGTGCGAATTTTGGATAGATTACCTTTCTGACTGGAAAGAACTGAATTCTTGAAACTAAATGTCAGCATTTAAATTTTTATTCAGTAAACAATCCACCATCAGCTATAAGGCTACTGAACACCTGTTTTCACTGCCCGTCAGTTCACTCGAGCTATAACTTACTATCTCAGAAATTCAGGTGACAAAGTACTTACTCTCATTTCAATTGAAACTCTCAGAGGCTTTGAGGCTTCTTAATCCTTAGAAAGCTCCTTCTGCTTATGTGAGATAAAGTAGTGATCCCCCAAGACTATAAACTTTGTCTCTTTGTCCATCTTTATAAGAAGATGGATAGTCATTTCATACACTTCCCTCACTGAAGAATTCTTCTGTTAAAAATTCTTGGCACTATTACTACAAGGTCCATATTTAACTGGCTTACATAGCCATATAACAAAGATTTTTGCCTGGCAGCAAATTTTGTTTCAGAGGATGAGATTAACAACAAGGTTAATCTTTTTTAGCTAACACATAGAACATAAATATAGAGGTCTCTTATGTCTGCTCATTCTTTGTTGACCTGACAGTAACGTTTGACACTGTTGGCATGACCTTTACTTTAGGATTGGCTGCTTAGACAATTTCATTCTGAGGTTTAGACAATTTCATGATGGAATGAAGGCAAGACTGGAGCAAGTTTGAATGCTTTCAGTTCACTTCCTGCAGTAACATAAGCTCTTGTCATCTCACCAACACTGCTTAGTATATATTTTGTCACGCTGCTCTCAGCTGATTCCTACATGCTTCAGGTATCCAGATTAGATTCAGGGCTTGATGGAGAGCTATTAAATGCCATTGTTGTGAGCAACAAGACTGTCTGATCTGTCTGCTGACAACTGTACCCTGATTGCTCATTCCCAGGAATCTATGCAAATAACAATGAATTGAATTTCCTCTGCATGTTCACCTTTTGGAATGACTAATGACCTTAAAACCATCACTTTTCCTGGTAAGCCATCAGCCATTAGTTATAACTAACAGAAGGCATGTGCTTCCAGCTGTAGAGAAATTATCCCCCCAGAATACCTCAGTGGTGGGAACAGATGAAATTTTCAGCAAACCACAGATGCCCAGGGCAGCCTTCAGAAAATAACAAAGATATCTTTTTTACAAGAAAGGCATAATTTTTCAGACAAATTAAAGTCTGAAAGGTGTCTAGAGAAATTATCCCCCCAGAATACCTCAGTGGTAACAACAGATGAAATTTTCAGCAAACCACAGATCAGGGCAGCCTTCAGAAAATAACAAAGATATCTTTTTTACAAGAAAGGCATAATTTTTCAGACAAATTAAAGTCTGAAAGGTGTCCATCAGGGAGCAGCAAGAATGGGCTGCTCCGCAGGGAAGGCGAGCTGGGAGCCAGGGTGACAGCAAGGTGGCAGGGCACTGTCCTCACCAGCAAGGGTACAGTCCCACAGTGCCTGAGCAAGGAGAGCAGGGCAGGTCCAGTGATGGTAACCAGGGTCAGTTACAGCCCAGAGATCCCCAGGCAAGTCCCTGGTGATGAGGTAGGTCTGAGGTCAAGCCGGGAAGTCAAGCCAGCAGGTCAGGGTCTATACAGCTGAATTTACTACATGTAGTGCATTTTACAAATCTTTTATGGCTTCTTTTTGTTCTCCTTGCTACCCCTAAAACTGATATTTTGTAGAACTGGGTTTGCTTTTCTTTAAATGACTGCTGGTGAGTCTCTGCTGCCAGGCTGTTTCCACTTCTCAAGGCCACCACTATCATACCAAGCCTCTGTTCCTCTACACTGTATCATCACATTAGAGCCATAAATATGTCAGTCTACATAGAATAATTACTTGTAACTACCATCTATGTAAGACTATGGCCATGCCATATGAAGATAAGCAAAAGTGAAAGAAATTAAGTGTAGCCACCCGATCATTAGCAAAACTGCTGTTGCAGCTAAACCAAATAAAAACAAAGCTCCAGGCAGGTCAAAATAAGTTCAGACCAAGCAAGCCTGACAAGCCTCAGTCCTGAGGTCTTGCAAACACAATACAAAGCCTGTGTTCTGTTACTATCAATGGCAAAACTGTATTTATGGACCACAGGTGTACAGTATAGCAGTCTGCTTGGAGAAAAAAGGAAAAAAAAAAAGAATTTCTGATTGGAAACTATTGCACATTCTTATTCAAGAATCAATTGATATCTTGATTTTGGAAGAAAATTTATTATTCTGAAGAGTTAAATAAAATATGTGCTTTGGCAAGACTAAGGTCATCCAAGTGCATACAAATAAAGACTTGGGAATATTACTAAGAAATACATCTGTTGTAGTAATATTCAGATTGAAGATCATGGCAGCTATGAAGTAACTTATTCCTAAAATTCATTAATACATTCAGGAGGTTACACTTATAGGGCTGCAAACTGAAGAGGAGGTTTCTGATTCAGAAAAATCTTTGTTTAGTGGGCCACATCTAATGTTAATATTGGCATGCTGTATTTGCTACTTTTTAAGTGGTTGAAGGATAAGTGTGGGGAATTTAGTGCACCTGCCTGTGTATGGTTCTGAAAAGAATTTAGTAACAGCTTTTAAAAGAATTGATGCATTTGGGCTGGGAATAAAACATCAATCACTTTTGTAAATGCTAGTAAACAAAGACACAAATATTCATATGAACACTTATTGTATAATCCTAAGGCAAGGCTACGTGTTCCCCTCTGACCTTCCATAAGCTTCAAGAGAGAGCTGGGACAGCAACTGTAATATTCCTCATCAAATTTACAGCTTAATGTTTGTTGAGCCACAGTGAGCTCCAGTTCAGCTGAGTTATAGAGAACAAGTTGCAAGTGGAGGTTTTTAGAAGAGATGAACTATTGATGGCCACATTTCAAAGTGCTTGGAGGCTTAATTCTGTTCTATGAAGAGAAAAATCCAGGAGTCCTGATATATATCCAAAACATCTAAGCTTTCTCACTTTGAAAGAAACAGACCAGAGACCTTAGTCTTTCTTTGAATATTATAGCATTCTCATTCCAAATCAGAAACTGACTTAGAGACATGCAAATGGAAATTTATAAATACACCGAAGTTAACCAAAATGTTACAAAACTTAGAAGTTTTACCTGCGTCTTGAGCTAAAACTTCATAGATTTAGGATCTTACCCTAAATCAGAAAAATTGTCTCATCCCTATTTTAATCTTGAGTAAAAGAATTTATCTTGCCTGCTTGGAAGTAATTTTAGTTGGAAATCTTGATTATTTAGACCTTCCTGAAATAAGATGTTGTTTTGCTTTTAGCTAAATCATGGGTTACTTCTCCTAGAAATATCCAGAGGTCATATGATTTTTGAATGTCTTGATGACAGATAACTGTTTTTCCTCTATATACCCCTGCATTAGACACACAAATAACAGATTTCATTTTCCTGAGAGGTGTCTGGGCAGGGCACTGCAAGTTAAAAATTACTTACTAAGAACATTTTCATAGGCATAACAAACCAAACCCACTGCAGACTGCTGATTAGTAAGAATATTAATTGAAAACACAGATAATGAATTTCAAAAGAAACCAAATAAATACTAATATATTAAGATGAAAGTGACTTAAGATAGTGTGGGACTCTACATTAAACACAGCTGAAAGGTGCATACTAATATCAGAGAAGTAATATGTGTATGTAACTCTGTTGTGACCACATCTGGAATGACTCAACCACTTCTGAGTGTAATATTGCCAAAAATATTGTGTTGGAGAGACCTCTATATAAGTAACGATAATAAGGATAAGGATGGCAAATGAGTTAAGGGTACAGATAACAGCCTTAAAAATGCAAATATGTTTTAAGATGTATGCATATTACATACGCCATGGTAGTCATCGACCATTATGGTTAACAGTCCTACTCACATGGTTAAGTATTCAGCCTTATCATAAGTGCTTTGTTGGACTGTCCATAAATGAAATAGCCATGTATTTTCTTAAGTGAAAGATAAAGAAAAAATTTTAAAAACTCTCAGGGAGGTTATTCTTATAAGGTACTAATTATTTTAGTGAGGCACAAAATGATGTGACTAAAATCAATAGGATTAAATTTGTAGAAGAAAAATGGAGATTATACCTTAGGTGAAAATATTTTCACTCTCAGATCTACTGGACTGTGGACCCACCTATTAACTGTGGTCCTACTTCAAGGAAGAAGAGAGAATTCTCATCTCTTTTGTTGCTTCCTGTGACTGATAAAATCAGATTGAAAAAGCCTTTAGAGAAAATGCACTTGAGTTTTCAGCTCATTTTCCTTGTTATAATCTCTTTCTACACCCTTGTCTGCTGTTAGGAATGGCTTATTGAAGGAAAAAAATAGTCTTACTGTTGTAAAAATGCTTCCTAGGAAGAGAGGTAAAGGCAGATAAATGCAGCTTGAAAGACACTTGGCAAATGCATTTCTGTTTCTAATATTAGGCTGACGTTAAAAGGATAATGGAATATGTCCAAAGTGTCACTGAACCTCTCTTCTTCTTGATAATGTAACTCTGAACAAGTTGGTAGATAATGCAGACTTAGAGCCTTCCAAAATAGCTTCTTACATGAATGCCTCTAAACACCTTTTACATATTCCTAAAAATGTGTAAGGGAAAACTAGCTTGTTCAAAGATAGCCGTCTATGCCTATCTAATATTGCAGGCATTCAGCCAGACATATTTGGGAATTATAGTAAAATTTTCTACATGTTAACTAAAAAATTTTCTTTTAGAACAGAAGAAAGTAAAAACTGAGATGGAGATATAATAAAAGACAATTTTCTTGCACAAAAAAAAGAAAAACATTGAAAATGGTTTTAATTTAGGAGTTGTAAGTTTGACTGGGAATGTAAATATGAAATAATCATAACCTAAACTAACCAATGGTTGAGGATTTTCTTTTCATTTTAACTTTCTCTAAGACTATTTGCATTTCATTATTTCTTGCAAGTATTAGTGATAATATGGGTTTCAATCTGATGCTGAAATTAAAATATTTCTTACTAAATACTACATATGATACAGTGTATTATATTTAGCAGAGCTACATGAAATATTAAATATAAAGCAAATTAAATCCTATGCTATGAAAATCAGTAAAAATTTAACCATTAATTTCAATATTGCTACTATTTTTTCTATTAAACATACATTCATATGCAATAGAAAGCTAAGAACTAACGTTGCATTTGTAATCATGTCTTGACAAGTCCATACCACAACTTATGTGGAATATCCTTGACCAATTAATAGCACATTGTATTTATGGACAAAGCTTTTCATATTAAGTTAAATCAATAATATAACTTTGAAACACATCTTGGATTTATCTGCAGAGAAAAATCAATAGCTGTCATAGCAAAAAGGTTAATAGTATCTATTAAAATAAAAGCAAAAATTGTTTTTAGTTAGTAATTTACGATGTAGTTAACTGGCATTGATAAAAATATTTATATTGTCCATACATTCCTATGATGAGAATACACTGATTCTAAAATTCTTTAGGAATTCTTTGGTTTTAACAGCTCATCTCACAACCATTCTCATTGATACCCATGGTAATGGTTTAAATTAGTAGCCTCAAAAGTTTTAGAAGCAGGCCCACTGGAGCTTTTATTCTGAAGGCCTTCACAGCTTTAAAAAGTGAGATATCTCTTCAGACCATGTTTCTGTGTAGTCCTGAGAAGAGAATTTCCAATTCAGTTTTCCAGTGTTGTGTTCTCTCTACTGATGTTCAAAGTCATCTCTGGATTAGATACAAATAAAAGGCACAAAACATTTAGCTGTGCAAAGAGATCAAAAGATTAGCTAGGACAGGATGGCTATGAAGAAACTGAGGTGGAACGAATCTAAGTAAATGGTCAGTCTTTGAATGACAACTCAAAGTTCTGTAAAGCAATCGGGTAATATCATTAGTGTTAGACTTCTACATATCCACCTCTACATGGACCAGTCAGCACAGTGCTGTTCCCTGATGCTTTTGAGGGACTAGCTCCATTTGGGGGGGGGAAGAATGATGTGCAGCATTAATGTGTGATAGAATAAGGTATGGGGGTGGGATTCCCCTACCTCTTTGCCCTTCAGTCTCATCACAACTGTACCTCCCTGTATCAAGCATACCTAAGTATCCTCTTGGTTTAAATTCAGGCTGAGAAAAATACAAAACAGTCCCAACCAATTCAAGCCGTTTTTCAGTGGAAGTTCAGGGTTCATTGAAGCCTTCACAGGCTGAACTCCACACTCTGGACTTCCTCTGAAAAAGGAAGCCTCTGAAAAGGCTCTGAAGCCTCCTTTAAGCCTCCACAGGCCCAGTTTATATCAGTAGCATGCCAGTATATTGTATCCAGTCCAGGATCAAGGCACGATTGCTTGCATTCTGTGAACACGGAAGAGAAAACCAATTTCATACCTTGAGGATATATGCTCTAAGGCACAATGATAGGCACACTGATGGAGATATTACAGGTAAGACAGCAGATAGCAGTGCTCCTATCACATCAGCAGGTGAACTCTCCGTTTCCCAGTGCACAGCTAATTTCCTAATCTTTCCCAAATGCAGATGGAAAGAAAGAAAACAAAACTTACTTACCCACTGTTTTCTGATCCAGTAGAGATGTCAGTTTTGCCTAGATCTTCAGGTGCCTACTTTAAAATGGAATAAAAGTTGAGTACTTGATTGACTTTGAGGACTTAGGCATATTCCTGTTGTTTCAAGCTTTTTTCATTTCTGTGCCTTGAGACTCTGTCCTGGCTTCAGCAGGGATAGAGTTAATTTCCTTCCTAGTAGCTGGTACAATGCTGTGTTTTGGATTTAGGATGAGAACAAAGTTGATAAC
>NW_008795319.1:425896-427658 GCF_000699145.1 Aptenodytes forsteri | reverse complement strand
GGGAGTAAGCAAATGGCTGTGTGATGTTTAGCTGCCTGCTGGGTTAAACCACAACAGGTACCCAGCTCTTCCCAGGCATTGAACTGGGGCAGTGAATCGTATGTCAGTGATACTCGAGTGTATCTAACAAACGTTAGTCTCTTTCTCCTACTCTGCAGGTGGGTTTTGACCTTAGGTGCCCAGTACAGCATTCCAGTCTCCGCTCTCGGGAATGAAGCCTTTTATCTGTGTGCCATAGCTGAGACTGTTATGCTGAAGCCCAAAGTAATCCACTGGATATAGTTTAGAACAGTTATGTTGTAGGTATACATTGGAAATGTGAATTAGGAAGTTGAGCTGAGCACTGTTTATTGAATATCTTAAAGTACATCATGTTAAATACTGCAGTCGCTATGTTTGAGTAAGTTAATTTTAAAGCTGGTTTTTAATGAATAGGAGAAATCACAGATTTATCATCAACAGAATGAAAACAATTAATTTTCATTGACTATTGAAATAACAATCACATATATGCTTGCTGATTTTATTGAAACACATCTGTGTGCTTCAGGTCTGACAACAGTGAAAAAATAGGAAAAATAAGTGTCTGCTGAGAAATGGGTGAAAGTCATCACTTTTCCCAACTAAAAAATCACCATATCCTTTCTAAAATCACTGAATTGAGAAAACTACATTATACAACTTCTTTAATCCCCAAGAGATGTAACCTCTGAATCCAGCTTAATAAAAGCCTATTAACACAGAATATTGCATATTGCATATTGTGTTATGCAATCAATGTAAGGGAAGGTATTAACGTAGGGACACCTCATAGAGATTCTTGCAGAAACCACAAGCAAAATTTCTGCATCTAATTGGTTACTCAAATAGAATTTTAAAATACAGATTCCATCTGATTTTAAAATTAACACTGCTAGAAGAAAGAACATTGAATAGGCTGCAAGCATGTCAATAACAAGAAGTAAAGTGGTAAAGGGGAGATCTTAAATTACATTTTCTCTATGATATTCCAGAAAATGTATCTACTGTAAATTACAAAATATCAGCCCTCTGTGTGCCAGCTCAGACTCACATGAGAGTCTTCTAAAAGAAGGAGAAGACCCAGTTTGCTGTTTCAATTCCTGCAAATAAATTATAGGTATCGGGTTCTCACCTTTCTTTTAAAGACAAGAATATTAATAGTACGCATGTACTTCATAATAAATAGAAAGTCTCATAGCAAATATTGTGTCTGAGTTTGAGAGAAAAATCCAGTTTCATAAGTTCATACAGGAAGATTTTTGTTGGTTTAATTTTGAATAGGCTGAGTCTTTGTAGCTCACTCTACTTAATCAACCCGTGATGGCAAGATTACACAATGTAAGAATATTAAACTTGTTTACTTAGTTGTTTAAGTGAAAGGATAGTAGCTTGTAAACCTAAGCAAAGTATTCTTCCTTCCATTTCTACCCTCCATAAGAAACAATACAGTATCTTCTGGGTGTAATTTCCTTGTTTGTAAATTAGAAGAGAGAAATGCAGCTGATGCTCCAGACTTAAACTGCAGGGGAGCCCTACTGGATCCCATCTCCTAGGTAAAGGTAATACAGCACATAGTTGCATTTGTAGAGAGTGTAGGCTGTTGTAAAGGGTATTGTGAAAATATGGGCTGCAGTAAGTTTAGACCGTAAAAGGTACATAAAGCAAGATAAAAATAATAGGAGGGAGTCTGTCGTGGTTTAACCTCAGTCGGCAACTGAGCACCACACAGCTGCTCGCTCAC
>NW_008795319.1:419815-420697 GCF_000699145.1 Aptenodytes forsteri | reverse complement strand
AGCTGCTTGGCTTCTTTACCCTCTAATTCCAGGCTACTGGCCCCACACTCCCAGCATTGGAGCATCCACGTGACAATGTGCTCGCCTGGAGGACGACCAAAATCTTTTCGTATATCTCACAGCTCACTCAGGGATAGGGATCAGGTGGTTACCATCTCATTTATGGGTTCTGCCTCTTCCTCCTCCTGTTATTGTGGTGGCCCTGGTTCATCTTCTTCCTTACTAAATGAGCTGGTTTTCTTGTGTATTTCTTCTTGTGTATAGGGGCGACTGATACCGGCACGGGTTGGTTCTCTGGTTCAGCCGCAGTGCCTGTCATTGGGATTTAAGTATCTGCAGTGCCTGTCGTGGGGGCTGGAGTAGTTGTGGTGCCTGTTGCTGGGGTTTGAGTAGCCACAGTGCCTGTCAATGGGGTTTAAGTAGCCACCGTGCCTGTCGCCGGGGTTTGAGTAGCTGCAATGTCTGTTGTGGGGGTTGGAGTAGCTGCAGTGCCTGTCCACGGGGTTCGAGTAGCCACAGTGCCTGTCGCTGGGACTGGTCTCTGGATGGTATTCTTAAATAACTGTTTAACCTTAAACAAGACCTGAGCCACATTCAGGAGACATAGCAATAGGACCATGCTGCTTTGAACATCCCAAGAATATTCAAAATTCGCAAGAGCTGTTGTAACTAACCTGAAGGAGAAAGGGAAGGTGAAGGAGCAGGGGGAAGTGTCCCCCCCCATCTCCCCCATAGAATGGTTGCCTGAGGAGAAAAGGTAAAACGTGTAATTATTAATAGTTTCCGAAAGCTGGCTCACGAGTTACGGAGATGACAGCAATGCCGACTAGAAATACGAAAGTACAAATATGAAAATTAGTCTCACGACCAATAATTTTATCA
>NW_008795319.1:406664-419408 GCF_000699145.1 Aptenodytes forsteri | reverse complement strand
TAAAAGAATATACAGAATAAGTGATGCACAATGCAACTGGTCACCACCCACTGACTGATGCCCAGGCAGTTCCTGAGCAGCGGTCCCCTCCCCTAGCTAACTCCCCCCAGTTTATATACTGAGCATGACGTCACATGGTATGGAATATCCCTTTGGCCAGTTTGGGTCAGCTGTCCTGCCTGTGCCCCCTCCCAGCTTCTCGCTGGCAGGGCATGAAAAGCTGAAAAGTCCTTGACTAGTGTAAGCACTACTTAGCAACAACTAAAACATCAGTGTGTTATCAACATTATTCTCAACCTAAATCCAAAACACAGCACTGTGCCAGCTACTAGGAATTAAATTAACTCTATCCCAGACAAAACGAGGATGGTATCCACTCTTTATTCTATACCATCCACTAGGCAGAAAATTAACTCCATCCCAGCCCAGGACAGTACCTCCAAAAACTAAGCTCACTAATACTCTGAATTGGCATCACATAAGGAGCTTTGTATAGCTAGCCAATAAAGAAATAGACTCTTAAATCTTGTTCCTCAAGGATTTGGAACTACACAGAGATGGTTTTGTTTATATGGGGTCCACAGCCTGGAGGCTCCTCTTGAGGATAGCTGTTATTTGATGGATATCAAACAATTATTGACCAGTTGGCACACAGCTGGCACATTCCACACCTTGTCAAATCACACATTCAATGACCAAGTGTATCTGACACAAAGTTTCAAAGTCTTAATAATTAAGAACCTTAAGAGAATGGAAGGAAATAGGAAAATATTGTATGTACCTTTCTTACCTGTCATCTTCTGACTTTTCTCTGGGATGATAAGGTACAATGGATGATTTATTAGAAAATTTGGTTTCTTCTCTCACCAGAATTTACATCTAAATTAATTAATTTTTTATAGGGGACATGTCATTAGTGGAAAGACTTGAAGATTTTGGAAAATCCATTCTGTTGGACGTTAAAGGGGAAAGTCTTTCAAAACCAGGCCACTTTAGTTTCTTGATAGTCATGGGGATCTGTCAATAAAAAAAGTGATAGTAAGGATTTAATCTTAAGACTGATTTCTAGGAGTCTGGTGCTGGTCCCTCTGGCTTCCTCCCCCATCTGGTATATTTATCACTTTTTAAGCTGATAAGAGTTAAACTGTTGTTAACAGGCCAGTTCCCTTTGTTTTCATAACAGTTAGCACCAGAGACTTAAGAGGTCATTTATGAGTTATGAAGAAATGTAGGAATTACAAGATAGTGATAAACTTTGTGAAATTTAACAATTCATCATCAAAGTTAATCATCAAAATCCAGTATGCATACAATTTTCATTACTACCACCTGTGTCAACGTGAGGCACTTCTGCCCTTTCCTTTGGCATAAGGCAAGATTTGTGGGGAGGACTAATACTTGTTATTAGATCATCTGATATTGCTGAGGAAAAAGCAGACAAGTTTGCTGAAACACAAGCCCTTCTTCAGACCTGAAAAAAGCAAACATCTTTCCAAACTAAATACAGATTGAAAACATTGAGTCCAAACTGCCTAGAAGGAAGGTTGACTGGTATCTGAAAGAATATTAGCAGGGGGAGAGCTGATAAGGTGGTCATTTATGAGAAAGAGAAAAAAGGTTGGTAATTTATTGCTTGTGGAACAAGAAGGGGTTAACCTGGAAGGCAGAGAGAACTATAGTATTTCGTAAAGCCATATCTCTGTTGAGTCCATTGTTTTTAGCATCCAATGCTGTGCAGCTAAACTTAGGTACCAATCCAGCACTGTTTCCTCTCCCTGGATCACTTCGCTCCTTTGCCTAAGGAACTTCAGTCTTTCATTTCCCTAGAAATTAAATTCCTTAGACTTTCATGTCCCCCACTGCCTTGTTTAGGTTAGATGCAATCACTTTTATTCTGTTCTGTTAGTTAAAGCTATGTTACTGCACAGAACAGAATGCAGCATTCACCTGCACAGACAGGTGCCATGGTGGGGCTGTCCTAAGCTTGTGGGATTTTTTTCATACTCTACCAATGCTGTATGTACTACTTAATTTTACTTAATGTAAAACATAAATGCAATCCTTGAATCTGTGGATAGTTTACAGTGGTGATTTCTGTCTTTCAAGTGGTGATTACCACTTGGTGTCCTGTATCAGCAAGGATATTCTCAGGGACTTTCCAATTTACAGTGGATAAAGCTGTTTAGATATCAGCCTGGGAAGGATGAAGATATCATACCTCTCCTTTCCTGTCAAGAAAAGCTCAGAAGAGTTTAAGAAAGAAAGTGTCATGCCTATATGCTGAGATAAGTAGGGGCAGATTTTGACTGAATAAACATAGTCATATGCATACTTAGCCCATCCCCTTGAATCCACTAAACATAGGTCCAAACTTTGTCCTCCAACATACTCCTCAATATGCTCACCACCCATGCCGCAGGCCGTAGTTTGGATTTGAGTTGAGTTCACCTACATCCACATTAACATGCAATGCAGTACAGCAGAAATGGAGCTGTAAAGCAAAACAGTTGGTGTTGAAGATCAGATTTCCATACTGTGTGTATTTTAGGGGGGTTCTCTCTGAAAATATTTTGGCCCCATGGAATGAATGCCTGTTGGCTGGAGTTCATTAGGTGTGCTGTTGGGATGACCCTTGTTGCTCAGTTTCATTTCAAAGAAATCGAATTTACGTGCTCTGATATTGATGTAAAGCAAAGCATATGTAGGAATGATTGGAGATTTCTTTCTGAAACGCAGTCCTGACCTTATCTGGAACACTAACAGAGGTAAAACCATCATGTAAATCTTCCACTCTAGCTAGCTGGACATAGAACAGCAAATAGGTGATAATGCAGAGAATATTAAAGTTATGGTAATACTGAAGATGACAGAGTGTCGTTTGCCAGTAATTTTAATGATTTAGGAGTCATTAGTTTCCCAGCTAATGAGAAGCTATAATGACCATGATATACTTATCCTCTTTACCTCCAAGCTGTCGTCCAATCATGAAATTTCATTTTTCATATAGCAAACTTTGTTACAATCATCCATTCTTCTTAATTTCAAAATGAAATTAATTAATTTCATTAATTTCCAAACTAATTTTGAAAGTATTATATCTTAAATCCAGCTGGAGATAAACAGTGTAAAAACTAGAAGTTAGTTTTTATTTTTGAGTGGACTTCAAAGCTCTGATTGTTAGATCTAACAAAATTCTCTTGGGCTGTTTGTCAGACTGCCACAGCTGAGATGATAAGTAGAGACCCCAATACTGGATCTCCCTAGGTGAGAGACTATGCTGCCAGAAGGCCTCTATAAAGAAGGGAAAGGGTAGATGTGGGTCCTAAACCACTGTAGGAGGGGATTGACATATGTATACACATTGACATGTGTATAAGGAAAAGATATGGACAGTATGGAGAGATAGTCAGGGACACTAGGGGGAAAACCAGTAAAGGGATAGCTAAGGACTGCAAGAAAATTGCTTGCTACACTTTCCAGGTGGCACTGAAAGAGTAATGGGCATCCAGTTCAGCAGGTACTCAACTTGTCCCTACTGTTTTGGTTGATTAAGAAATGGCTACGGTCAGGAAGTACAGTTGGTCTGAACACAGGTACTTTCCAGTTTTTCACCCAGCTGGGACATTGTGGTTAAAGGATGATCACTTCTATATTTATTTCTACTTAGTATCAAGTATGGAGTCTTAGGCTATCTGAACATGTTTTGATCTATCTAGCAATGACACCCATGATAGGGACATCAAATCTTTCAGCCTTCAAGCAAAAATTCAAGATACTGTGACAACCTGAACTGTCTCTGCCAAAAGACCATGGCCACCAGCTCACAACTGTTATTGCTGTCTAGTGCCAACTAGTCTACCTCTACCCTTGCTGCAATCATACGCGTGACATACTGTTGAGATATAGTCTAGATGTGTTTCTCTCTGATGGTGCCGGACTCACTCATTCTATCTGTAATATGAAATTTTGGAACCTGAGTTCACTATAGAAGAGCTTTCAATGTAAAGTATAAATATTCTTTTTAATATAGTACCCAATCTATATCCCTTTGTTTGATTAGCTTGAAGATTTTGTTATTCTTATCCATGTCATATCATCACATTTTTATTACTGCAAACACAAAATTAATTTTTTTAGAATTCCTTCTTCCGAGTGTGTTCTCCATGTATTTCAATGGTTATATTGCCTTTTTGTGATTCACAAAGTTACTGCTTCTCTGGAAATCAAAGGCAACATTAGAATGGAAAACAGCTAACAACTGCTACACGGTGACAGAACTGAAAAGAAGTCATTTTGTATGTCAGGCAAATCAATATAGAATAATAATATTTTGAAAGTTGAAATAACTTTAACAAAAATATATAAAAACAACCAACCCAAGCCACAACAAAAGAGTTATCCAAACGTATCTGAGAAGTTTTTAGAAAAAGTACAAGTTGCTTCTTTTAATGATTCAAGGGGAAGATTTCATTAACAAAATGCACATTTAATTATGGATATTTCAAATGGTACGATGCACAAGATGCAAAACTATTAAAATCCGTTAGTAGGGCACAGCTGTTTTATGTACTTTTAAACTGTAGCCTAAATTGATTGTGCCTTTTTGTCTATAAAAGCTGTGTCCATTCTTTATTAAGGCATCTGTCAGTTCTTCATAGAAAAAGATAGTAAAAATGAGTGCAGAACAGCTTTTAACTCAGAACCTCGCAAAGACATTACTTTAAAGGAATATAAAAGAAGAAAAGGAAATGTAAACCATACAACTATAAACAACAAAAACACATGCAATCTGCATTAAATTTAATCTGTTATATGGCAACTAGTTTTATGAGCTTTCAGCTGAGTCATTAATCTCAGGATATATTATTTTATTAATAAAAACATTTTCTTCTACCTTTGTTTGGTAACAATAAGGATGATAATGTGAAAATATTAACCCCTCACTCTCCATTAGGAATTTAAAATTTAATTATAATGGGTTACCTTAATCTTGGTAGTAGCCCTAAAAAAAAAGCCTTGCACCTTTCAGTCTTCATTAAAAAGTGTTAGTGGGATTTTGTTAGAGCATTGGTTCCTACAGATTCACAAGTCTGTGGTTAAGCATATGAATCTGGTTTTGGTTCTCCCAGTGATCAAAACTAATTGCAAATATGCAAGTATAGTTCAATGATTTTATGCTTCTGGTTCACAGAACTGTAAACAGGACAAGGCTTTGGTTTTGATGTAATCTCATGATTAATCTCTCTGACCTTCCTTTACTGAGGAGAAATGATGGTTGTGTGACCCAATTTAGATTTGAAAGGTAAGTGTAAGATGCCAAACACTTGTTTGCCAAAATCTAACATTTTGTGCTAATCCTTTTCCTGTTAAGTGATGGATGCCTGCTCAATAATTTAACACTTCAATAAGAAATATTTTTTGAGAAGCTCAGGTCCATTCCCCTCTGGAACAACACCTTGACACTAGGCAAGGGACTACCTATGTGGTCAGGGACCACAAAGCCCGATCATGCTATACGTCTCTGAAAAATTCACCCCCACTTTGTTGAGTAACCCAAAGACTCTCTGTTGAAGAATCCTCAAGATGAAGGTAGGTGAGGGCATGGCCACATGATCAATTGCTAGAAGGCTTGAGCTTCTCATGGAAACCCCATGCCGGGGCCATGTCTGACCCTGGGTCCTCTCACCAGGCCTGATCCTGACCCACAGTCATGAATGGGCTGACATCCCAGCTTGGCCTCGGTGCCCCTCTGATCCAAACCAAAATGCTAATACACACACACACACCCCTACTCTGCTCCTCTGGGTTAGGTAAAATGAAGGTCTGTGATGAGAGTGTTGGATTGTGGTCCCAACAGTCCAGTGGTACTCCAAAGACCTTTTCTTCTCTGAGTGCACACACCTCAGCTCCTCCTCATTTAATCTCTCAGAGAAAAAGGTGTGAATTCTGTTGCTCAAGCCATTTCAGAACTGCACTGAACAAATCCAAACTAATGCATTGTACACTAGGGAATGAGTCCAATAAAAACATACTACACTTTGGGAATAACACTGAAAGAATGAGGAGCTATAACAAGCATAATGGGTCTTTTTGATGTATCGTTTCTGCAATTTTATTAACCTAAATGCCTTTTAATTAAAAAAAAAGGAAGAAAAATAAGCATTCTAAAGATGAAATGCCAAAAAAAAAAAAAAAAGTTGTTCATATTGTACAAATAATACACATTGAGAAAATTATCAGCAAAGGCTGATAACTACTTTCTGCGGGTTGCTGGAAGGTAAAGAGAAATGCAATGTCTTTATACCCCTAGGATCTAGGGGGGGAAAAAAAAAAAGACTATTTCAATTTTGTTTATGTTGACAGTTTCATTAATTTTTTTTAACTGAATATACACATTTTGATTGAAGTTTGTATTGAGCAGGAATTTTAATTTGCCCATATTGACCTTTCTGATTAGTAAAAAGGCCTTGAGAAAGAACTCATTTTGTTCTTTTATTTCACATCTTTGGTTGGTTTTGCTGAGTTCTGATATCTGCGTTATAAGTGAACAAATAAAAAAATCTTAAAGCAAATCAATACCGCCATGCTTATCTTTCCTCTTTTCATTGCTTTAGAACTGAAAATTTGCTGATTTCCCCTAAAAATATGATGCAATTCCATTGCCATTTTATCCTCTGAAACAACTGTACATGAAACTAAAATCATATTCACACAGTCTACTGAATATGTATTTTCATTGCTACTTGTTCACGTACAATAAAACAAAAAAGAATACAACTTTCACACAATGGATGCACAAAGTCAAATAAAACAGGAAGCATAAAACCAATCAGGCTTAATTTTGATATTCCTCACTGATTTTCATTCATATTTATGTGATATTGCCATGAACTGTTTGAGTTAGACTGCAACGTTTGTGAATGTCCAAGCTTAGCGTTTTGCCTGTTAAGAAGAAAAGTAGAGAGAAGAGAAGCTGTCTAAATTCTTTATCATGCAGCATTATCTTATGAGATTCATCATTTAGGGACACCAGGGATTTCTTTTAGCTGGGAGAGGGGGCTAATTTAAAATATTAATGAGTAAATGACATTTCTTTTATTTCAAGATTGAAAGAAAGCATTCAATGTTTTTATTAACTATAAATTTTATGTTAAATCAGCTTTGAGGTTTTCTGAGTCTTAGTGTTTTCTAATGGGACTTGAAAATTCAATGGGACTTGAATTTTTTCAGTCCTACTCTGTCTGCCGCTGGGAAGTACAATTCAACAGCAATGAGATGACAGCTCCACTGGGAAAGAGGCAACAGTGTCATTTCTTGTACTAAAATACTGTTCCAGGACCAACAATGCTAAATACATTTTCAAAATTCATTTTCATTTAGTATCTAAGATAGCAATCCAACAACTTTTATTCTCTGCATAATTGGATTGAATGCATGCTCAAGTCAATGATTAACTTAAGCTTGATGGAAACCAGGACCTGGGACTTCAACCTATGGATCTGATGTTCCCCTTCCTTACCCTTGGGTAAATCAAGAATTATTCCTGCCAATGGAAGTAACTTACTGCGAGCAAGCAGTGGATCAAGTCCTAGACTCCCAAATCCCACAAATAAGTAAATCAGTTTTGTTGTAAGATATATACTCGTCCTTGAAATTTGAAAAAAATTTAAATCTGAATGCCAATCTAGTATACAGTAACATTCTGAAGGACTATTTCCCTGTTGAGGTGTCTGGAATAAATTGTCCGAATATAGTACAAATCAAAACTTCTGTAAACTCTGCATTGAAAAAAAGTATGCTCTTATACGTTATTCTATCAAGTGAGAGATTAAAGGGCATTGAAGTTCACTTAAGATGCTCCTGGACAGTTAGTGGCATTGCCCTGAGAATTTTTGATGACAAGTGTTGTCGTATATAATGTATGATGGACCTAAGCACTGCAGATATTGTCCCTTTCCAAATTTGAGCCTGAACTGGAAGGTTGAACAGACCTTTTCCATACACATCCTCCTTTCCTTTTCCCTCTTCTGGGTCCTAACTAGGGGAAGCCTACAGAAGTGCAGTATCCGTGTTTGTATTTATTATGTACTATTTATATTGTAACAGTGGCAGCTTGATTGATTTTTCATTGGTGACCTCCCTCCCCTCTGAGAGATGCCATGCAGGAGTGGGGTACCTTCCATTCCAGCATGTGCTTTGTGCTTAGAGGTGGTGCAGTGCAGGGCCACATACGGGCATGCAAGCTGTCTGCCCTTAGCATGGAACAGCGGCAAGACTGAGAAAAGGTTGGAAATTTATAAAGCTCTAGTGGGGACAGACCCCACTGTCCCCAGTGCAGGAGCTGCCCCTGCATTGTGCCAGTCCTTGAGGGCCTCACACAGATCTGTGGTCTTATTGTGCTTGGATCATTGGACACAGGATAATTCAGGTGGGGAGGGACCTCAGGAGGCCTCTTGTCCAACCTCCTGCTCAAAGAAGTGTCATGGCAGCACAGGCCCAAAGAAGGACTATACACTGCAGTCTGCTCGTGGACAAAGCAAAAAGTAGCATCCAAGGGCAGGAGACTGTCAACAGTGAAATGTCCCACAGACCAGAAACCATAACCGTGTTGATAAAATATGATGCTTTTACCACAATGTATCGGAAAACTCACTCTGAGGAGAGGAAAAAAGCCTTTTTCTACTGTGTAACATGTCAGGAATTGAAGTAGGCAAACAGATAACTCCGTTCCCAGCTCTCTGTTCCTTCAGTCCCAAACACAGGGCATAGAGGTTAACAATTCTTTTGGAGAAGCAACGGCTAATCCTGTGTGAGTCTCCTGAGATCGTAGGGAAAGGAGCAGTGGAGAGCATACTATCTGCAATGCCAAGGGTGAGTGTAGCTTTAATATTAGCATGTTACTCTGTTTTGTTAAGAAGAATCTCATATTTTTATGACTCCTTCTCTGGCACCAAAATACAGTGGAAAAATAGCAAGTCAATTATCTAACTGTTTAATAACAGAAATTTACCCTGTTTTACAGCTATATCCATCTGCAAGGGCTGCTTTGCCTAATGAGATATATTTTAGGCTATAACACAAAAATATTAATTTATACTGTGTCTTTTTTTCCTGCCTCATCAGATCATTTCTCATTACTTTCTGGAACAATAAAGCTTTTACATATTTAATAAGTGAAATTGTTATTAGGAAGGGAATTAAATGTGCATTTCAGTAACTGGTCTGTAGGCCTATGATATAAATTTTAGAACTGAAGAGATGATGCAAATTTTTATTGTCTTTTAATATCTAGTTAATTTCTTATAATAGAGGCACCATGCAGTTTAGTCTGAAAAAAACCCTAATGAGAAACTAGACACCCATCCTTGTTTGATGTTGACTACTCTGTGTCTCTTTCGACTGAATTAAACAACCGTTGTGTTTTAGCACTTAAACTCACAATAATTTATTGCTGATAGTATAAGACCATTTTTCAGTTACTTTTCCTGCTCTGCTAACAAATAAATCTGGTGTGTTACTGAAACAGAATCTTTTAACCTTTGGGTTGAGATAAGACCAGTTTAATAATTAAAATAAAATCAAATAATAATAATAACAACAATAAATTGTAATGAAATAGGAAACAACAAGAGAGAGAAAGAGAGGAACAAAACCCAGGAAAAATAAATGATGCAACCACTCACCACTTGCTGACGGATGCCCAGCCAGTCCCCAGGCAGCGATCACTGCTCCCTGGCCAACTCCCCCCACTTTATATACTGAGCATGACGCCATATGGTATGGAATACCCCTTTGGCCAGTTTGGGTCAGCTGTCCTGCCTGTGCCCCCTCCCAGCTTCTCCCTGGCAGGGCATGGGAAGCTGAAAAGTCCTTGACTAGTGTAAGCACTACTTAGCAACAACTAAAACATCAGTGTGTCAGCAACATTATTCCCATCCCAAATCCAAACCACAACACTATATCAGCTACTAGGAAGAAAATTAACTCTATTCCAGCCAAAACCAGGACACTTTTAATTAAAATAAATAACACAGTATACATAGCCAACTAAACAGCTTTCAACAAGTTCAAAATATTTAAGAGTTGAAAAATAACCAGATGGATAACTGAGAGAGACCCAAAGCTCCAATTGCCTCATAAGAAGAAATTAAAAATATTTATGATTTAGCCAGATTAATTTTAATTTCATTTGACCTTGTAAGTTTTTTCTTAGTTACATTCCTGTGAATAGTTTTGCTGATATGGGAAATAACGTGTTTGCCTGAGTTAACCAGAGGACTGTGCAAAGAAAATGGGTTAACACCATGCAAAGGGCTTGAAACTCCACAAAATCATGCAAATCATCACTTTTTACAGGGTTAGTTATTCTAAAATATACAGTGAATGCAAATATGAGGCAAATTGTCTGTTGCCTAAATATATCTTCTAAGCTATTTTTAATTTGTGCCTCAAGTGAAATATAAAGGAAAAACATTTGTTCGTGTAATATTCCGTAAAAATTTATTTCAATGTGTCTGACTATTTCTTCAGGTTAAAATGATTGAGAAAATTTCTACCTGAAAGTGAATTCTGATGTTGAATATTTTTCATTTACTTTTACTGCAGATGTTTCCAACTACAAAGAGGTCACTCAAAACAGGCAACTACCCTGAAAAGAAATAATGTTCTTTCGATGCAAATTCATCATAATAAAAATTCAACCACAATTCTTCTAGTGCACTTTGTTTTTTGGATACCAAAATCAGCTATGTCAAACAGAAGAGCTATAATGGAAATAGGGTAGTGAAGCATTTGGCCATGTGTCTTTCTTGTCCCTGTTATGTCAAATAAATTTTGTGTCCTTTAACAGAAGATCAGAAGTGTTTGTAAGAGTCCCCTTGCAGTTCCCGGAAGTCATTACATAGCACAATACTAGTTTGTCCCTTTTATAATATTATCTATCTCCATCAGTTGCACAATGCACAGCTGATCATTCTAATCACTGTTATGCCATTTTTTTTCAGCAGTTAGTAATAGTCTTGATATTTGGGGAATACATATTTCTTTGTTTTTATTTTATAAAGAATTACTCTCATTTGTTTCTTTTACCTTTCCAAATACTTTTATGAGGAACATTGTCTCTCACACCTGTTTAAAGTCATGTTTATGCAACGCAGAATGTTGACTGGGAATTAGGATTGTCAGGAAATTTTCTGATACAGTGTTTTTTCTATAGAATATGTCAGTCCATCAACACCAAAGGGTTCCATGAGAAAGGAACAGTGCCAGTGGTGCTCTGAGGAGCTTTCTCTGCCAGGAGGGATTTTGGCAGCACTGTCCAGCTGCTGCCTAATATGTTGCTGGGAAGCCCTGCCCTGGTGGCAATCAGGTCCTCAGCCTCCTGCCTGATCTGCCAGCCAGGATCCTAGGATCCCAAGGAGCCCCAGCTCAGATTCTGGCTATATTTGGCAGGTGGACTGTTATGGAGCTGGGACTCGAAAACCAGGAAAGTCAAGAAGTTGCTTCCTTAGGTGACAGGGACACAAGGAATTGGGAAAGCAATACTTTGCATTCTCAGTCATCCAGCTTCATGAGAAACTTGGCAGGTGTTGTAAGATATACGTTGTAAGATACTGATCATGGAAAAAGCCCCATATCTCCAAGGTTTCCCATTCCACTTTAATTTTGATAACATTTCCATTTTTTTGACATTTTGTATGTTCTGAATTTTTAAAAATTTCTGTTGCACATCAGATAAGTTCATTGCTAAAAATACAGTCACACAACTTCTGATATTTTTTGAGAAATCAGATATTTGTGTCATTTTTTCATCCTTTCAAATTACTTATGCACTTTCTTCTTTTGCCATCTCATTACCAACAGCCAGCTTCTTGCTCTCAAAATATGTTAAGCAGTATTGTAACTTTTTCCTTCTTTCGTACTCTCATTTTCTTAAATTGTTATGTCTTGTGTTTATTGACATACTTATTTTACAAGTCTGAGAAATCACTTTGTCCTTCCTGGGCTCTCTGCATGTTTCACAACAGTCTCCTAATTCTAGTGTCAGTCAATGAACTATGTTGCTTTCATATTAGGAGAATTTCCCTTTGGTTGGTTGTTGAAGGGTGATCTTCAGCATATGCATCACTTGTTTTCTCTTTGCAGAACTGTTTGCACTTTTTTTCCCTGGACAGCTCTGTGCTTGCGTTCCAAGGATTTTTATCTCAAGCATTTCATTCTCTGTGATCAAAAGATTAGTGCATAAAACATAAACATCTCATTTTCAAGCTGTTACCGGTAATGCATTATGTAAAATGGAGATTAGACTACTGCTTCTGAGTATCTGTGCTTTATAGTAGAAGATAGAAGTCTAAAAGAGGTAACTATCCTTAGGGACAGCTCTATGTGTATAAAACAATCTGACCCTATGACTCTCTGAAGTTTAAATCTTTTGATGCCAAAAAACAGACCGGCTCCGGAGAAAGAAAGGAAGTTAACAGGAAATTGAAGGAAGCAAATTTAAGATTTAGAGATGAATTAAAGACATGCCTTTGGACTGAAAACCAAATATCTTCATCTCTTTCATAATATTTAAAGTAGACTTTTTTAGATATTTCTCACAAGATTAACAGAATTAATGGATTTCTGCTGTTGCTTTTTTATAGCCAAACCAAAAAATACCAATGTACATGGTATACAAATCCAGAAGAGCAGGGTAAGTGAATTGATATTCTTAAGCTTATTTTCAGTATTTTTTTTTTGGGG
>NW_008795319.1:398868-406337 GCF_000699145.1 Aptenodytes forsteri | reverse complement strand
GGGACGACTCATATAGCATGAACAAATGAGGCTCTGAAATGTCTTTTATTTATTTTCTTTTATGGAAATATTCTTCTTTTTTACCTTTTATATGAAACAGGCTATGAAACACACCTGTATGCCTAAAAGATAAAGCTTTTTGGTAGGAACCTTCTCTCCCTATAAAAATGTCCTCTGCTGCTGTTTCTTGTAATTTTCTGGAAGGGAAGGGAAGGGAAGGGAAGGGAAGGGAACACATGGCAAGTGTTGGTGACCTCTATTTTTTACTTGGTTCTCTGGAGGGGTTCTCTGGAGGTTTCCTCTCACCCACTTACCTTTCCTGTGAGACAGCATAAGAAAAAACAAACAAAACAACTGTCAGATATAAAGATTTGCTCTGGCAGTGGACAAATCAGTTCCTCTGGTTTCTTCCAGCTGTTGCTGATTGTGCTTTGCAAGAATACAGAAATCCTGTCAAAAGAAACAGCCAGGCAACAGTCAGGGCAAATGAGCATAACTCTTTTAAAGTCTTGAACTTATATTCATAGCAAGTAAACATCTGGCCTTCATGTGCTGCTTGATTTCTGAGGTGAGTACAGTCTCATGTTTTGTAAGAATATACCCTTTCTTTAAAGCTATGTCCTTTCTTCATGTCAGGATGAGAACTCATCTCTTCATTCTCTATCCTCAAGCTCTGACGTAGGAGTCCTAGACAGGATATATACCATCAAATGCACATCCCTGCAGTATGAACACAGCCTCTATGTGGTCTGTTGCCATTCTGAAATGCCATTACCTTACTTTGGTTGCCAGTTTGGAATTACATAAACATTCACATGAAGTGCAAATTTGTCTTCCAGAAGCTAAGATATGGTTTTAGAAGACTTCTGTCTGGTTTCCTCATCCATTGCTCCACCTTTTCCCCTGTATCTCACTAGATTGTAGGAGTTTTGTCACCTAGCATATTTGCTGGCAACTGCATTTAGTATAATAGATTTAAAAAAAAAAGAATAAAAAGATAATGATGCTAACACATAAACTTACTTCCAGATAGGTCCTCTCAATTACTATTACCACCAAGGATTATAAGACTTTTCTCTTATTTGACACAAGCATATACACCAAAAATACACCCCCCCTCCCACCATGGAGATGGTCTATTTGCAGATAATTGGGTCCTCTGCTCTGTCCTGATCCTTAAATACTGGGTTAAAGTGCTGAAGGGCTGAAAGGAGCTGTGTAAGCCACAGCGGTGGCTGGGGGTAGTGTTCTGGTATGGTGAATGAGACCCCCTCCATAAGTAAAAGGCACAGATGAGAAGGTAGTACCAGCATCAAGTTACACCATGTAACATGGCAGATTCAAGCAAGGTGCAAGGCATGCCTATAAGCCTGCTGTAGATTCGACAGACGCCTTGGCTGTTTCGCTGCAGAGTATGATGAAACACCCCTGGACTAAAGGAGTGTAAAGACATTTCCCAGACAGGTTTGTGCTGCACTTCTAAGAGGCGTAGCACAGAATATCCACAATAGTAGCTAAATTCTGTGTCCATTTATGTGATTGTAACTGACTGATTGAAGAATTTACACTGGATTTACAGCCCTTAAGACCTTACAGGCAAGTCTCTATCGTCTTATAAATCTACCTGTGGCAGGAGGACTGTAAGTCCCCAAATAGCATGTCTACAGTGTGCTTGTGTTGCCTCCCAAAGTAATTATTCTGCAGGGATGAGAAAGAACAGATTTCCTGAGACTGCAGCTTCCCTGCAATGGGGGAGGATAAGGCCTTGACTGGCACAGATGAACCAGCACTGCAGAAGAGGTGATTTGTATTTATTACAAGGTTTGCACAGACTCGTGTCTCCCTGGAACAAGAAAGAGACTGAGAAAGAAAGTCTTTACTTTCTTTTCTAGTTTGTCCTTAATGGAGAAGATCTATCATTCTTTGCTCATGCTGAAATTCAAGTCAGCTTTCTGCTGTACTGTTAAGTACTGAAGATAATGATAACAAACGATCATCAGTGAATTAGTTTTATTCTTGAAAATGGAGGGGCAACTTATATGTCTGTTATTGTCCATTGTAGCCTTTCAAGTTTCAGGAAAAACAAAATAAAGCTGTTATCACCAAGAACAATGATCCTAAACCCAACAGAAAGTTTGATTACTTTAGCAGCTCCAAGTTCACATTAACTACGGTATGGTTAAAATTTTAAAGTATCTAGAATTTTAAGCAATTAACTTAGCTGTAATAACAAGCCTTTAAAAGCCTTTCAATTTTAAACATAAATGAATAAAAATATAAAACTTCCTGCTTTACCAAGTTAGGCAGTCCACACCAGGCCTTATATGCTTTAGGAGAAAAATTTTGGTTTAAAGCCACATCTTCCAGGCTCCAGATCAGAAGTTATATTAAAGTATGCCAAGGTCTTGCCCTCAGTTGTATTTCCTTTATGCAGTGTTCCAAGCAGTATCTCAGAAAGCATGAGGTGGAGAGACCATTAAAAAAATCATTTTTCCATGACAAGCAGGAAATGAAACAACCTCTCTCTTGACATAAGTCAAGTCATTTAGTCTAGCTCCTGACACAACTACATCCAAGGTGGCTCTACAGTGAGTCAAGTGAAAAGGGATAAAGGGAAATACTGGCTGTCACTGGAGTTCAAGAGAAGTGTTAGCCTGTATTAGATTTTATTTTGCGATCCTATTTTTTTAATTTGAAAAAAACTATTATTAGTCTTATTTGCAAAGATTCTTGCTTTATAAAACCAAGAATTAAACTAGAGTTTTGTAAAACATTGTGTTGCAAGAAAGCTAAACAAACAATTCTTTCACCTATACATTCTTTCACTGTAGGTGTAAAACTGTAGCTGGAACACAGCCTGGAAAAACCACCACTGTACAGAATTCCTCCTTTGCTTACTGCCAGCTAGACACCAGTGTTGGGAATGAAAGGAAATAACTTTTAAAAGTTAGTAGCCATTCTGATAACTGTGATATCAAAGACTAAAGCACTCTGTTGAAAAGTATATGAACAGCTTCAGTGATTCTGAATTACAGACTTTTCAACAAATTTACACTTAGCTTGTTGATCTCAACATTTATGTTACTATGCTGTGTGATTGTATGGAGTGGTCCAAATGGGAATTCAACAATGCTGGTTGTTATGGACAGTCTGAAGCCTCCTTGCTCTCATCCCTCCTCATTCCATTTGCTATCCCTCACACTTTTGAGTAGCAGGAGGTAATATCAGTATACACTAGCCCTATCTCACCTCTGGTCATAGAAGTTTTCCCTTCTAAGCCTGGGAATTTGCTTCTACACTCCAAAATGCAGGTAGGTGAGATTCTGCCTGGCACAGGCTGGAGCAATGTGTTGAGATTACCAGAGTATTAAATCTAGACCTGCATGTTTTGCTGTATCACTAAGCAGAAGTAGCAGTACCTCAACCTGGGTGAGCGTTTGAAACTGATGAGAGTTTTGTTGCTCGATTTAATGAAGACGGGATTTCAATCCTGATCCAACATGTTCCCCCAGGCTATAACAGTCCCTAAGTGAAAGGGTTCAACCTTATCCCTGTCAGTCAGCAGAATAATGTAGTGCCAGCTGAAACACTGGATTGAGATAGTAAGGACCAACTTAATTCCAGTTACTTCTAGATCTGTCTGTGACCACCCATACCAAGGTTACTTCAAAAAGCCAGGGCATTCTTAAGTAGAAATAAAAGGCCAAAGTCAAGAAAAAACATGCATCTTAAATATATAATTCTACTAGACACCATCAACTGATTTACCACCTTGCTATAATCAAAACTAAGAGATTCTACTCCCAACTCTTCTTCCTCCCTTACAGGAGGAATGGGAGAGAGGAACTGTGAGGAGGAGGAAGTGAAGGATGAGACCTTCATCCTTCAGCAGAGCAAACAATCTGACCAGGTCAGCTGCCCAGGCAACTGCAGCCCTAGAAATCACATCATTGAAGGTCTTATCTTAGGGAAAGCTCTGAGGAAATTGTCTTTAAACATGTCCTTCTATAATCCAAGCTATTTTCTCCTCCTATTTGTTTAAGGCTATAAATATATATATACATGTATACATACATACACATATATACACATATACACCCCTTAACAAATCATTTCACTTACACCACTTCCCATGAAAGCTTTATTGGTGTCATCATGACCTTAGAGATACTTTACCAAAATCTTTGATATCAAAACAGCTCAGCCTCATAAATGGTTTGTCAAAATATGGTGATTGTCACTGACCAACAAAGACTTCCTCAGCTATTCTAAACACCTTCTAGTCCAACAAATTACTTCATCACCTAGCTGCCTTGCCCTATTATTCTCTTAAAAAACAAATGCATTGCTCTCTACCAAAGAGAAATAATTTCTAGTTTTATCTCTGTTAAGCCAAAGACTCTGTCAGCTAGACTTCCAGATGAAAGGTTCCTTTTTTCTTACCCCATTGCTGATTACTAAGAAATTCACAGGTTCAGTAAGAGACTTCCTGTGAACATCAGTACATTGCAAATGAGAATTATAAAGAGGTTTTGTTGAACCATGTCTGCTGGCCCAGGAAGGGAAAGCATCCATGTCTTTATTCCCCTCTAATGTACTTCAGGTTAGTATCAAATTTCACCAATGCACGGGAAAGGAACAACAACAGTTTTTTGAAGTAGGAAACACAAAAGTAAGTAATTATAATAATTAAGTGAAATAGTTTGACAGAAATAATCAGAGGGAGTTTGGAAAGGATTAGGAAATTAAACTGAAAGTCAGAGAGAGATGTCTTGGTTTCTCATTTTAAGTTTCTGAATACTTCAAAAGAGATTGGTACTCCAAAGTTATTTCTGGTTTTGGTGCCCTTATTAATTTCAATCATATTGTCATAGCCATTTGCTCAAACATATGAACTGTTCAAATAACAAGGGTCATGTGAATACAGACAACTGGAAAATTATCTTTTATTGTCTTTAAAGGACTGATGAGGGTGTGGGGTTTTTTTAGAAAAGCTGAAATGTAGAAATAACGTTATTAAAGGCATTGATCATTGGAAAAATGGTGAAAAGTGCATTCTAGTTTCAGCTATGTGTTCTGTAAATACTCAGCTTCATCATAGACCAATTTTTCAACTATTGTAAATTAGTACAGATCCATTTAAACCGTTTTATTCCCCCTAAGGATCTGCCCCCAAAAATGTATCTGAGAGCTAGTGCAATTCTAATACATGGCCTGTCATCAGCAGAACTACCTATGGAAAAAGTTTTGTCATGACAATTTATTAAGTTTTTCTTTTATCCTGTGAAAGACAACCTACAACTTAAAGTCTTCAAATGAAACAGCTACTCTCATTTAAATTAATCTAACAAACAAAAATAAAGTGCTATTTGCAAGCACCAGTGAATGAACAAAATTGAAGGAATTTCTAGTAATTGGTTTTGTGAATTAAAAGAATGTGTTCTTTGTATTTGAAGGAGAAGGAGAAAATTGCAAACATTGATTTCAGAATAGAAGCTATTCCCTTTATTGTCTGGAGAGTGCCCATCAGAGAACAATAAATTTCACTCACAGTGATCTCTTGGTACTCATGCCAAAAAACACATCAGAAAATAGACTTCTTTTCTATAGCTACATTGTCTCCAGTTTTGAGGCTTCCTATATGTTTGCTGCATTCTGGAAGAAGAAAAAAAAAAAAAAAAGGCTGTGTTAAATAACTTCAAAGCACTCACATTAAATGTATACTTGTTGAAAGTATAGACTACAGAAACTGGTCTGTAAAACTGTTGAAGTATTCTGTGGAAGGTAATCAATCATTAGGTTGATTAGTTTTCCCTTTACAATCATTATCTTCAGGTAAAGAAACTGGGAATTTAATGATCTTTTTAAACCACACTTTTGTCCCCAGTTTCTCTTAATTTCTGTTAACTTCAATAGAGCTGCATGGTCATGGGGGTGGGCCTGTGTACACTAGATAATCTGTTTAGAGCTGCATGATGTTGGCTAAAGTAAAAATCATTACATTTTTATTAGTCGGAAAATTAGGGGCTGAAATATTCTGGATAATGGAATAAATCTGAAACAGAAATAGTGCTTCTGGGTCTGAGCTGCTCTGGTCTAGAATGGTATAGTCATGTCCATGCAGGGCTGTGACCAGTTAGTAAGTTGTCCCAGACCAGAAAATATTGGAAGTACACATTAAACACATATTATCTGCCATTCATGCCCGGGAACTCATAGAACCATAGAATAATTTAGGTTGGAAAAGACCTCCAGAGCTGAACCCATTGCTCAAAGCTAACTTCAAAGTTAGATAAGGTTACTCAGGGCTTTGTCCAGTCAAGTTCTGAGTATATTCAAGGGTAAAGGTTTCACAGCCTCTCTAGGCAATCTGGTTCTGTATTTGATCAACTCTACTGTGAAAACTGCTTTTCTGAAATTTAGTCAGAATTTCCTTTGTTACAGCTTGTGACTATTGACTCCTACCCTTTCTCTGTCCCTTTCCAGGAAGAGTGTGTCCTCTCTAAAACTGTTATGCACTTGAAGACAGCAATTAGATTCCCCCTGAGCCTGTTCTTCTTCAGGTTGCCCAAACCCAACTCTTTCAGTCTCCTCTCACATTATGCGCACCAGCCCTATAGTCACCATGGTTGACTCTCTCCAGTTTATCTAAACCTTTCTTGCACCAGGGAACCCCAAACTGGGCACAGTTCTCCAGGTGTGCTTTCACAAGAACTCAGCAGAGGTGAATAATTGCTTTTCTTAGCCCATTGGCTACTCTTCTGCTAATACAGCTTAGAACGTGGTTAACCTTCATAGCTGACACACTGCTGACTCATGTTCAACTTACTGTATACCAGGACCCTCAAGTCCTTTTCTGTATAGCTGCTTTCCAGGCACTTGACTCCCCGGCCCATACAACTGCATGGGGTTATTCCATCACAGGTGCAGGATTTCACATTTGTCTTTATAGAACTTCATGAGGTTCCTATCATACCCTCTCTTCAGCCTGGTTCCAGCTGCCTGGAAACCATACTATGCAGCACATCAACTGCTTGCTATAATTTTCTGTCATCAGCAATCTCACCAAAGGCACATTCCATGCTATTGTCCACGTCCTAGCACAAATAACACCACCAGGACATACAGCTACTCAGGCCACTCCTGGTGATAATCTGGCTATACCACGTAGCTAAGCTGAAGACCTGATAGCCTTGAGTCTTCCTGGAGCTATTACACGTTATTTCACTCATGGAAGGGTTTATCTATGAACCAAAGGATCCAGCCAGAGACTGGGGGGAAGTTGTCTGCATTGTATCAGAATAAAAAAAGTTAAACTTTGTCGTGGTTTAATCTCAGTCGGCAACTAAGCACCACGCAGCCGCTCGCTCACTCCCCTGCCCCCGGTGGGATGGGGGAGAGAATTGGAAGAGCACAAGTGAGAAAAAACTCGTGGGTTGAGATAAAAACAGTTTAATAATTGAAATAAA
>NW_008795319.1:391886-397692 GCF_000699145.1 Aptenodytes forsteri | reverse complement strand
AGTGCTGAGTACAGGGGCACGATCACTTCCCTACTCCTACTGGCCACACTCTTTCTGATACAGGCCAGGATGCCATTGGCCTTCTTGGCCACCTGGGCACACTGCTGAGTGATAATTAAAAGTTATCAGTATTAAAGGAGGCTCTCATAACATGCAGCAAATATTGCAAGACAAAAATCTTCACCTATAAAATTATGAGACATGAAATGTTCCACCGACTACATTCACTCAAATAATTGCCTGTGGAAGCAAGTACCCTTAAAACATCATCCAATCAGCAGATTTCTGAAGATCATCATAGAATCAGCCCATGATGAAAAGGACCTCAAAGATTATCTAGTCCAACCTTTCTTGGGAAAGGGAGCCTAGATGAGATTATCTAGCACCCTGTCCAGTCCCATCTTGAGTTCACAGTCTCACCTCTGCTAACCCTTGAAAATGAAACTAGACCAAAACAAAACTAGCCTTTCAAGCTTAGAAGCAGGTGTGAGTTTCCATGCAAGTTCTCAAACAAGGATGTGATTCATCCATTATCAGGCTGTGGCCTGGAGTGACTGAAGGATTTAGCTGCTATGCAGCATAGAAATGTGAAGACTTCTTACATTTCCAATGTTAAACATGTTCTTACATTTCCAGCATTGAAACTCCATAGACACCAAAATAAAAGATCATCATCTTTTTAAAGAAATCCTTGAGGATTCCCAGACAAAAGGGGAACACTCCATCTGACAGCTTTACCAGACAAAGGGTTAATGTGGTCTCTTAGCAGCCTCTTAATGTTGTCTCTCTTGAGCTTTCTATTGGGGCTGTTCTCAGGCGCATGTGAAATGCAGAAAAGTGAAGTGTAGGAAATTAATTTAGATACATGGTTAGCAGGTAGTTTTAAGTTATCATAATTTTAAAGGAAAAATATTAATGGAAAAATCATCAGCTTTCTGCTTTCAACTTCTAAAAGGAGTTTCATAATCATCCTGTTTCCATTTCACATCCACAGATGATAAGTATAATGTTTTAATTTTAACCTGGGCAGACAACTTGCAGAAATGTGATTTGATTGAACTCTGTTGTGACTGAAGATTTCTTTTGAAGATCCAGCACCTTACTGAGAATATTGAACGCAAGTGAATAAATAAGACACGAACTTCAATAAGGATGAGGAAACTCAAAGTTAAATAAAATAATATGTTATAAAACAACCACAGGATAATTAAATGTGTAACACAGACTTTATAATGAAAGAAAGAAGGGAATATAATTAATTTATAACCACAGAAGGTGT
Source organism: Aptenodytes forsteri (assembly GCF_000699145.1). Lineage (NCBI taxonomy): Eukaryota > Metazoa > Chordata > Aves > Sphenisciformes > Spheniscidae > Aptenodytes > Aptenodytes forsteri. The sequence goes on along the minus strand of NW_008795319.1, from coordinate 396,413 downwards.
AGATCATTGCAGGAGGCAGAAGAAAAATTAGGTGCCTGTTTTAAAAAAGTTTTGTGGCCATGACCACAGATAGGATAAAATGGTGCTGTGCTACAACTCCGTCATCCTGATTTGCATGACAGGAGGATCTGCTGCAATATTTTATAATGTTCACAATGTGTATCCTATAGAATTATACTTGACTGTACATCAAGAGGCCAACTGAGAGATAGCATTTTTTGTTAGACTACACAATGTAGTTAGAAAAAATGGACTTGCTTTCAGGTCTGTGAAATCATCTTCAGGCTTTCTCAGAAAGTCATGTCCCACCACTCTTGCATATGGAAATGCAAGGGATTCAGTCATTTTAGCTATGTCTCTGGATTATGATAAGGTCACATTTTGGTCAGGACTGCTGCCCCTGCCCATGTGCAGCACAGGGCTCGCTTTCCTTCGTGTCTCATTTGTTTTGTGATATGCAATATGTGAGTTTCTGTTGTGCTCTACAGGATAAATCTGCACAAGTGACACAATTTTTTACAGCTGGATCTATGCTTGTTGCTGCTGCTGTCTTACAAGCACTCCAGAAATCACTTCTGTTTCATTTTCCAATGTACAAATTGTTACTTACAGTATACCGACAACAACCATAAAATACGAACCTAATCGGAAATAATTAAGAGCCTTCCACACATCCATGAATTATGGGCCTGATCCCTCTGGATGACCGACAAAAGCTGTTTTCTGTGCTTCACAGAAAATGAGTTTTTACATGGAGAAACAAGTAGATTACTAACCACAATTGGCTAACAATTTTTTTTCTTTTGGTAATCCAATTTATTCCGAAATAGAGACCAATGGCCATCACTGATATTTTATCATTATAATCATGACTGAGGACATTTAAAAAAAAAAAAAAACTCACCAAATATCTAGTCAGTCCAATAAATGCAAAAATTTTTATGGCTGCCTGTCTCAGTCTTGCAATGAATCGTGCTTGATGGGGCTGCCATTTTGATGTAAGATGTTTGAGATCTTACTTGGGAATTAATTTTGGTGAAACTGCCACTGGAAGTCCCCAAAAGATATGGTAGATACAAAGGCTGCAATCAAAACAAAAAAATAATCACCTGCAAGGAATACCTCACAGCACCCTTACATTATAAGCATCTTTAGCAGAAGAGATTGGATTTAGGACAATAACACAGCTGCTAGATAGGACTTTTGAGCATATTAGATTTTCTGAAAGAAAAAAAGTATTGAATTTGAGTGCACTGATAATTGTCCATATAGAACATTTTAACACCTTATCATAATACAGCCACAAATAATAGCTGAAATGTCAAGTTTCATCTGCCTACAAGAAGCATACTCCTCTATGAGCTATGGAGACCTTTTGGCTGCGTTTCACACAGTACCTGTTTCAATGTACATAAAGTTTCTGAAAATTACTTTAAGACAGTTGACCAAACTTAGGGAATTGTTTTGACAGAAAAGTGTTGCCAAAACAGCTCTTCATGATGACGTGCCAGGGATATGTCAGAAACTGGAAGCATGTCTGAATTGCTCTTGGCTAAGGATCAGCTCGGGGGTAAACCTTTGTAGGCTGACTAAAGTGCTGCCAACCCTTAATGTGCTCTTAATTTAAACCAAGGACCAGGCAAACCAGCAATGCAATAAGAGAGAAGAAAGAGGATTTTCATGTCACTAACTTTAGCACCAAAGTACATTTTTCCAAGATGGGATTCTCCACTCCTCTAATACTTAAGAGAGCAGCATAAGCCTCCAGAGGGAATTTAGAAATCCTAAGCAAAGCAGCCACTAAACTCTGAGCACAGAACTTCCTGTGGAGGCACCCACCTCGAATTTAATACTATAGGAAGTTTAAGCATCCAAATTATGTCTAAAGTCAGATAGTATGAATGCTCCCCAAAACTCCTTTCCTTTCCATTTCTGTTGAGAGTCGGTAAGGACAAGCAATGCTTAAGTATTGCTGAGGGGGGGGTGAGGAGGAGGTTCATAAAGCAAGCCGAATTTTTTTCCTGTTTCCTCACTGCTTAGATTTTTTTCCCCTTAATTCCCAAGTTTTATTTATCCATACTCATCCCTGATGAAAAAAAAAAAAAAATAGTACTCTGATTCTCCTTTTAGCCTTTGTAGTAAAAACTGGGTCTGTAGATTTTTACACAAGGGTAAAACCCCTGGGCAAGCAGAAGTGAACCTGACATTGTTAACTTCAGATAGTGCTAAAACAGACTTTACAAAAAGCATTGCAGAGGCTTTTTACTTTCCCAATTTTATTGCAAACAAGTCCTAACAACTCTCTTGAGAGCAAAAGCTGTCTAATACTGATCTTTTTAGTCAATTCATCCAGTAACAACATTATCTAGACATTCTGTGCATTGTTCTAGTTATTTTCTGTTGTTGCTATTGTAACCTGCTTTAAGGCATCATGCTGAACACAGATTCAATTTCTAAAGCACCTGAAGATACTGTCAGTATGAAGGAAGCATGCCAAAGTTGTCATCAAGTAAACTACAGCAAAAGATGATACAAAGCTGAGCTGCAAGTCAAAACCTAAGCATCTTCCAAAATGTTTGACAGAAAGTAATGCAGCTGTAAGGACTTACCCAGAGTAAAATCTACTGTAGCAGTCACAGTGAATATAGAGGACAGGAGAGAACATTCTGATTGTGTTCAGAAACTAGATTTTTTTATACAATACATTGATTCCCTCCTGGAAAAATATTTTCTTTTCCATTTCATGAAGGCTGCCACTGAAAGCAGTGGCAAACCTGTGGGCCATTTGAAGTATGTTTTTGCTTTAAAAAGGTTCATTTAAATATATACATCCCCTGCCCCGGGGATATCTGTATTTCCCTCCATAATGTTTGCTATTTAAAAAAAAGGTGTGCTATTTAATTAAATGTGAATATTAAATATTAAACTCTTACTGATGCAGTTATCAAATTTTCATGAAAACCCTAAACAAACAACACTGAAGCATTTCAATTCAATTTGATGCTAATGCAGATCTCCAGTAGTACTTTTTTACCTCCTTAGGCTTGCATGGATTTAGTATCAAAGATAAAAACATTAAGGTACAATGTATACATATGCTTTTTTCATCTTGTCAAGGCTTATATGATGAGAACTTGACAAGATAGCAGTACAAAGATCTGTTAGTTACCCTCACTTCCATGATTGTTTTTATTAAGGAATCTGAGAGGCAGAAAGAGGACAAAGGGGTCTCCATTAGTTCTTGAATGGTATACAGAATTCCTGATTATGAGGAACTTATATTTTCTTTAGTTAAAAAGATAATTTGGCCCATCATTTGGAAAAAGGTTGTTTTATGGTGTTGATTGCCAAGTAGTTATATTTTTAAAATCATTAAACATTTGTAGTCTCTAGAAATAAATAATTGCATCAACCAAGGCCATTGTAATTGTTTTTTCTTAATGCAAGTCCAATAACCTGATAATTACTATCTGAGTCACAGGAGAGTATTACCTCTTCTTCCAGGAAACAACATAATTAAAGTTAGGCTACTCAGTTTCTAATAGTAAATAATCATTAATAAAGAAGAAAAAAGAAAAGGAAAAAACCTTGTGTATAAGCAAACAATAAAAAATGTTGCTTCAGAGATAATCTTTACATGTTTGTCACTGGAGTGCTTTTTACAGACATTACCATTTTCAGATTAGGTACTTTCAGATTTCCTTACTTTGGGCACCATCCTCCAAATAACTCCGAAGTGTATTATTCCTCAGATCAAAAGTGAGTTCTTTCACAGCTGGCTGATCAGGCTTTGTTGCTTTGTTTTTCTTTGAGCTTCTGATGTCAGTCTGCATCTGTGATATGAAGTGAGGAAGGGAAATGTAAGGCACATTGAGGTAGGGCAGCAGCGTGGTGGAGCAATATAACCAAACTATACTTGGGAATGTTCTTTTCGTATGTCCAGACAAAACATTTCAGTGGAGTGTCAACAAGCAGCTCACAGGATCTGTAGCTCAGCCTGAGCTACTGCATTAAACAGAGCTTAAAAGAAAGCTTTTAGGAAGCTCCCTGGTTTGGTACGGCCTTCTGATTACTACCCGCTGCTGGTTATACAGGCTGGCAGTGATGAGGTTGCAGAGAGAAGTCCTGCAGCGATCAAAAGGGACTTCAGGGCACTGGGGCGACTGGTTCAAGGATCGGGAGCACAGGTAGTGTTTTCCTCTATCCCTGCAGTGGCAGGGAAGGATACCGAAAGGAGCAGGAAAACACACCTGATCAACACGTGGCTCAGGGGCTGGTGCCATCAGAGGAATTTTGGCTTTTTTGATCATGGGGAGGTTTACATGGCACCGGGCCTGCTGGTGACAGACGGAGTCCAGCTGTCTCACAAGGGAAAAAGGATCATGGCTCATGAATTGGCAGGGCTCATTGAGAGGGCTTTAAACTAGGTTCGAAGGGGGAAGGGGATAAAACCAGGCTCGCTAGAGATGAGCCGAGGGGTGGCGTGCCGATGCCGGGGGCGAAATCGATAGCCCAGCTCAAGTGCAT
>NW_008795319.1:382035-386675 GCF_000699145.1 Aptenodytes forsteri | reverse complement strand
TGGGGGTTTGTAGAGCATTAAAACAGACTCTGGTACAAGCCTGAAACCTGAAAGGAGGTTGTAGCGAGGTGGGTGTTGGTCTCTTCTCCCAAGTAATAGGACGAGACGAGTAGATGAGGCGCTTAGGGACATGGTTTAGTGGGCGGGGGTGGGGAACCTCAATGATTCTATGATTCTAAATATGAGACACTTTTTTCTTATTTAGTGTCCCCAATAGACTGACTTTTTCTCGTCTTGGAGTCACTCACAGTTCTCCTAGAAACAAATGTATATTGGTGTTTGGAATACCTGACAGATTGAAACTCAGGCTGCCTCCTGACTTACATCTGTTTACAGTCAGCTGAAGTATGATAGGAAAGTCAAAATCAAAAGCAGGTAAACTTTAAAATTGGCTTTTTGCAGAATAAAAGTTTACCTAAGCAGAAAAATAGGTCTAACTGTCGGTATCATTCATGCTTTTATAGAAGAGTAGCCTATGAATCACTGAAGTTTTTTTTAACATCTATTTTGACAATGTCTGGAATCGAAAGTTTTCACTCACGATATGAATCCTGAGAAGAGAATGTCAACAAAAACAATCAATTGACTTCTAGGAATAGAGCTAGAGAAATTATTTTGCTTTTACCATACAAAAAAATTCTTCTATTAAAGTCCCAGCTGAACAAGCCCCTCCAGAGCCACAGAGACAGTGATGGCTTCCCCCTGAATTTGCCTCTGTAGCTGATCTCTCAGATCTGGGGCAGCATCCAAGAAAACCAGAGACGCTCTGTTCTGGAGCTAGTACTGCGGTAGCATGAAGGAGCAAGCTATTGGACTGGAAGTAACAGGGGATGAAAACTGAAAACCAAATGAGAAAAGAGCATAATGGAGTGAAGGGAAGAAGTTGGGAGAGGAGATGGGACTGGCTGCCTAAGAAAACTGGAGGGAGCAAATGGGGAAAGAAAGTGCTGGGACTTGGAGCTGTGCAAAACCTGTAAAAAAATGTGATTTTTCTCCCAACTTCCTCCAGTCCGCAGAGAGGAGGATCACCTATTCTTTCTATCAGTTACACCAGTAGATCTAGTGATAAGTTGTAAGTTGAATGTATTTCCCACACAGATCATGTAGGTATCAGTGCAATGGCATATAATGTAAATGGAATGGTTAATATACAGGTTTTAGAAATTTGTAAAATGACACACACAAATACATACCTCCAATTTTATTACTTCCTTTCTCAAATCCCCCCGAGTTCGGATTTACTACAAAAACGTTCTTTTCACTTTAATTCGGTTCCCTTATGCACAGAGTTTATAATATATATTTTCATTTAGAAATGACCCTTCATTATTTTCTCCCCAGACTTATTGTGCATTCAGCGCGAGTCCGCACAACTGTCAAAACCCCTGTGCAGGTCTAAATTTGTGCCTGCACTAACTGCTCATCCACACTGTTAAATGGCAAGCCCAGGCTGTCACCTCCTGGCTTGCAGCCTGAAACCGTCTGAGAACCACAGAGGAAGTCTGGGTCCCGCAGGTGGAGTGGTGGAGTCACAGCAAAACTCTGGCTGGGTAGTTATTGCTGAAAGCTGAGAGGCAGTAAGAAAACAGCTTCATAAGTTGTTGTAAAGCTATGAACAAGACCTTGAGCTCTTACAGACCTGTTCAACCCCAAATCAAATGTTATTGAAATAATTTCCGGTAGTTTTTATATATATATATTTGTATACAAGTACCCCTCCCAATGACTTCAATAGCTCTAGATAAGTGATTTAAACATACATCTTTGCCCAGGCACTGGACCACAGCATGAGTGCTCGCACAGACAAGTGTATTTTGGAAGGGTCCTTCTTCCCCGCCCAACAGACATGGTACCCAGCCACAGATTGTTGGGATACAAGTGCAAGTCATGCAGCACGCCAAAGCCCTGTTATGCCAAAGCCCTGAGACCAGGGGTGGGACAAATGGTGGGTAGGCCTATGTCACGTGTTTTCCATTTCATTGCAACATTCATATAGTATACAGTGAATAATGCAATGCCTAAGGACATCCATTGACCAATAAGAGTAAAACAAAAGGCTCGAATCGCTGTTTATTCTGCAAGCACTGAACATTTTCTAAATTAAATGAAGTAAGGGTTGGGAAAAAAGTGCATCATATACTTTCGGATTATATATATCAGAAAGTATATGTGCAATGGCTTAGAGTAAGGCGGCACCAAAAATTATAATTCTGCTGTTTTCTAACTGTTGAAATTTTGAATTTGCAGCCTTTAAAAGTGCTGAGTTATCTTTGCTTGAATCTTTTGTCTGTTATGTATATATGCATACAGCAGAATTACTACTTGGACCACTTTGAACTAGTATCAAATAAGCTTTTTGATTCTCAGTTCTATTAAAATTTTATACCATTATAGCAACAATTTTTCTACTTAGCATTTTTTTTAACAAGTTTGCAACATAAACCTTATTTCAGCCAAAAAGAATATCCATATACTGCAAATAATGTGGGTTTTTTTCAGAAATCATATATGCAACATCTTGTTCTAATCTGTATATACAGAAAACACCTGCATTTTCTGATAGAAGATCATAGTTTCATATGTTTCATATAGATTCAATTCATATTCTAAGTACAGTAAGAAGACAGCTGTTGGAAAATACATTGATCTTACAAACTATGAAAACGTAGAGACAATAATTCAGGATTCCTTTTTGTGTCAACAGGATCCCTCCACACTTCAACAAATCTATTCTGCCTTCTGCTGATCCCTGCATTTTGCCCTGACTCGCTAAATGAAAGCCTTTCCCTCAGTGACCAAAATGACCACTTTGTATACTGCATGAATGATGTTTTTAATTTCTCTCTCTGTTACTTTGGACATGTATTAGAAAACAAATGGTTATAACTGTACACTTATGGAAGCATAAATAAGCGTGCTACTTACACCAAGAACATCCACAGTGAATAGCATTTAGTAACTTCGGCAGATCTTTTTGACCTTGGAAGCAGCTACTGTACTATGTAAGCTAACACATGAGAAATGATCTTAAAACAAAACATATTTCCAGCTCAATGAGAGAGAAAAGTCAATCTATTTAAAAGCTGCTCAGTCCTCTTTTTTTGTTTATGCTATCAAAAATGCAGGTACAATAAAGAAAGGGGTAAGATTTATGGTTTTGTTTTCCTATCTTGACTCCAACAAAGACTGACATGCTGTCTTTGTTAAAGACTGATATTAAACATATCTGATTACAACCATAAAATGTTGTTATTATTTTTATTATCTTTATTAAGGTTATAAAATTTTATAGGTTGTATGGATTATAAAAATGCCTCAGAAACTCCAGCGTACACACTTCCTTGGGAACAGTCAAAAAGAGACAAATTATGCACTAGAAACCTAGCGTAAGAGCCAACGTACTTCTTCAGTTGTACTTGCAGCTCCAGCATGAAATAAAGCATTTTGGTTATGTTGATTAAGTCTTCCTAACTGTCTTGATGTACTTGGAAAGAACGTTGTCTGAAAAATGAAGTTTTGTTTTAATATATTTGACTAAATTCTACATCAAATCATATCCTCGGAGACTTATGTATCACTGCTAGCTTTGATGAAGACAGATTTTGGACCATTATACTGAGAATTTTTCATTTCGGTATCTCACTTGCAGCCCTGAGAGGTAAGTAAAAAACACTAGGGCCCAGATTTTCAAAGCTATTTAGGATCTGTGGCCTACTGAAATTGCTGGAATGTTTGTTAACTAATGTCTCATATTTTATATTATAGGTATTACTATACTGTTCAACTATAATATACTACTAACAATGAGATAGATACTTCCATTTTCCTAGTATAGAATTTTCAGTTCACTTTTTTTGTCCTTTTTTTTTTTTAAGGAAAAATTGTCAGTAACCCACCATGTTCCAGTGCATCCAGGTACATATGTAATTTAGTGGAGCTGTCAACAGGCATTACTGCGAAACTGCACCGTGTTTTTCTTCATTTTCTAGTCATGTACCAGAGGTGGAAAGACTAATGTTGTCACAATAGAAACAGAGGAAATCAGCAGAACTGTTTTATAAATTTTATCACCTGAAGGCAGAGCAGCTGTGACTACGTAATAGCTCTGCCTTTAAAATGCTTTAACACATCTTTCATTGTGTGGTAGGATATTTACTGTACCCAGACTGGATAGCACCATGAAATGAATGTTTTGAGCACATGAAATGTCACTGTAACGTGTAAATGTGCAACAAAAAACAACAAAGATTCTCACAGATGTTGTGAAAATAAAGACTTACATTGTAGTCATTTTACTTTCCTATTTTGTGCTTTGTAGTTTTATTGTCTGCTTTTTAATTCCACATTCCTTTGTTTGTCTAACTAATGTGCAAGAGAGATCAGATCAAACATGCCAAACCATGTGTAAGAATCTGTTTTCTTGGCACTTGTGTGTTCTTATCCTTTTTCTTTTTTTCCTTGTATAATCTCGATATGTTTTTAATAAGAGATGTCCTATTCATTACACATATATCTAATTTGAAAGATTTCTGAGAAAAGGTTTTTGTTAAGTTGGTTGACTGGACTGACTTCTGTTTCCCTAAACCAGTGGTGTAGTGTAACTACATTGCATTTAAAAAAAAAAAAAAATTAACCCAACT
>NW_008795319.1:369873-381907 GCF_000699145.1 Aptenodytes forsteri | reverse complement strand
ACACTGGGAACCACAATATGAGAAGTTCACCAATATCTTCCATGAAAAGGCAGATTGCCTATTTGTTCATCACTAGTCTAGATATGTAAGCCATGGTCTGTTGAACTCCAGTTGAAATATCTTGTTATAATTTCCAATTGTGATTGCAAGCAGAAGAAAAAATGTTGAATTTAAAAAAAAAAAAAAATTAACCCAACTTCAACTGTACAACATATTCAATAGTTTACATTGGACTTGATATATACCTATCCATGAACTGGGAACTACAATATGAGAAGTTCACCAATATCTTCCATGAAAAGGCAGATTGCCTATTTGTTCATCACCCTAGTCTAGATGTAAGCCATGGTCTGTTGAACTCCAGTTGAAATATCTTGTTATAATTTCCAATTGTGATTGCAAGCAGAAGAAACAACTATGGAAAAGTTTCACACAGTTAAGGATTTTGAACTGAAAATATTCAATTATTTGACCTGTTTTCAAGCAGTGCTACAGAAAAACGAGGAAAGCTAATTGTGAATTTTAATTATTGTGCCACAAAAGCACAAATATTAATCATTTTATGGAAAACACATCCAGTCTAACTAATTCAATTTGTTTTAATGATATTATTCAGTGTGACTGAAAAATATGGCTCTGTAGATGTTTATAGTTTGATTTGTGTAAACAGTGTGACTTACTAACAGATGACATTTCAATTTTAAAAATTAATACTATAAGCATATCATTAGAGCATGCTTTCAGTGCTTTATGGAAACCAGAGTGACAGATCTCAAAAAGCATTAGTTCATGTGAAATTATCAAAGAATTTCCCGATAGGAAAAAAATACTTACAGTCCTCCAAAGGAATCCATTTAGCTCCAGCATTGTTCAATATTTTCCATCTGATAGAGCAACGTCTCCTCCTTAGAAGGCTGACTGCCATTCAGATCTGAGCCAATTGACGTAAGAGAGAAACTTAAGATAATTGGCTTTTTCCATGAGTATGCAGCCCCATGCAAGAGCACCAGTCCTCAGCTCCTCCTGCTACTCACTGCATCCACAGTATGAAAACCTTAGCTGCGTAACTAAGTGTCTCTCCTTACGGCTTCTTCCTCTTTTCCTCCACCATCCCTTCTTCCTCGTCCTGTGTTCTTGCTAGTCTTTCTTTGGATCTCCATAATAGGAATCAGTACTCTAATGCAGAAGTCATTCCAAATTTTGAACAAAACAGTTTGAGAAGCCTTCTGCCATCATGATTTAATATTTTAAAGAATACTTAATTGAGTTAATTCTGAAGCCTCTGTCCACAGAAAAAAAGAGGTTCCTCAGGTCTCCCAGCCAACCTTCTGTAAAAATAATCTCACTCAAAAGAGATGTTTTAGTTTGGTAAATAGAATTATATTGTCTGAGTTTCTCTTTCTCCAGCCAATAAATCTTTCCAGAGGCCCTTTGGTATATGTTAGGCTTTTGAAACTTAGGATGACTATGAGGAGAGATTTAGTTGCTTACAGTCTTTTGAGGATCTGTGACTACAGCCTGGTAGTACAATATAAACATTTTGGTGCATTTTAATGTGTTGTACAGTCACTACCCTCTCTTCTCAGTACTGCTTGCCTATAAAGTGCTTCTACCCGTTTCCGAGGCTGAATGACAAAGGTATAAAATGGACTTCAGCATTTTTCTCTCTGGCCCAGTATGCATTGCCAGTTTGTCCATAAAGTGAGGATTTATTTGAGCACAAGTAAGCACACATAAACCACTCAACAAGCTGAAAAAAATGTAAGGATTCAGAAGTATTTTTCTCTACTTCTTTAGTAACAACTCCATAGGATACACCTTTGTAAGAGATACTTCCTGAAATACAATTCATTTGTACTCTAATGCACTAAAACTGATAATCACACCTGTTAAAAACAAAAACAAAAATGCTGTGTAGCTCATAATCAACCACAACACTGTGATTCCCTCAGAGAGAAAAAAACTTTGCTGTGATTCTGATCTGTGTTTTATTTATTGCTGTTACTGCTGCCAGTAAAATCGTATTAATCATTCACCAGTAGATTCTGTAGCAGACAAGGGCAAGAACATAAGAAATATAAAATTTACTTTAGTCATTAACAATACTGTTGCACAAAAATTATTTCCCACAACAATTTAAAAAAAATCAAAGAAACAATATTTTAGGGGTTATTTGAGAAAGGACTTTGTACCTAAATAAAATTTCACTTATTTTATGACTTCATCTAGTCAATAGAAAAATACAGATTATTAGATTCTGTTACAGGCCATGATCATCTAATCTATCGTCCAACAAAACACAAACTACAGAGTCCCTTGAATTAATTCCTGTTTGATCTCAGGAATATTGTTTAATAAAATATCCAGTATAGATTTATAAATATTCTCCAGAGATGGAGAATCCATTGGCTAAATGCTTAGTATAGGCAATTACTTTCCCTCTTTGATAGTTCTGTGTTAATAGATTTCTATTCCCAGGAAATTATTTATTGATTATGCTGGGGTCACCCCCACAGACTTGTCTTTTATTAGACAAATTGTTTGAGCTATATATTTCAGTAAGAGCCATGTTTTTCCATCCCTTCATCATTCTCAAGGTTCTTCTCTGAACCTGCTCCAATTTCTCAACATCCTTTCTGCACTATAGATGCTGTCTCTGTGTTCCAGCAGTAATCACTCCACTCTCAATATGAAATACATTCACTTGACACTTCCCCAGTATGCCTCTTCCTTTGTATCCAAAACGTTTTTTGCCTCAAGCTTATTAAGTGGTCCAAATCTGTTCTTCCAGTCCACTGACAAAAAACGGTAAACTATGCATAGCCAAGAGCCTATTCCTTTGGGACACCGTAAGAAGCACATCTCAGTGTAGATCTTGCTACCTGCCTTGCAGAATTGTAAGCCAGATTCAGCAACCTTATTACTTTTTCCAGCCACTTTTCTAATAATTGGAAGCTTGTTTTTTCAGTATAACAATTCTAATTCCTTATACTCCTGTTAATCGGTGTTTATTTCATTATCTTACTTTGACTGCTAATTAATCAAAACCCATCTCAGCTCAGACTCAATGTCATGCCAATACAGTTTACAATTAGCACAATAATTTTTTTCTTCCTTTTTGAATACTATCACAATGTTTTCTTTCTTCCACTTTTGTGGAACTTTTGCAAATCTTTTGAAAGCCAATGACAATGTTCCAAAGAGCTCCTTTCTAGGGGCATAAAACTTCCAATGGTTGTATCTTATAATTTTTTATTTCTCCCATCAATTCAAATTTGGAGATTACTCTCAAAATCACATCAGCTCACTTCTAAAAGGGCAAAACCAACATCACCTGCTGGGTGGATGGGTAGAGATCATTTAAACAAGTGAATCAGATAGACAGTATTAGATCTCAGTCAGCAGAGATAAAAGACTTGCAATGTGGATGTGGCTTAAACCAGACTGAGCTCCTTCTTCAAGTTTTCCTGCTTGTACATCAGGCTGCTGAAAAGTGATACAAGGATTGAGTAGAAAATGAGTGAGTTTGCAACCTTTTTAATATAAGTTTTACTTTTTGTTAATAGCAATGGATTCCCATTATTTAAAGTATCAGTTAAATAAGACAGTCATCTGTGATACTAAGAGGATTAATTTCCCATCTTTCCTATGTCAGTAATTTTAAAACCCATTTTATTATCAAGATGGCTTACACACAATTCATTTTAAACATCTTAAAATTATATCCACTCTCAAGTCTAGTGAGCCCGTTGCAAAAAGGTTCAGACCTTGGCCTTGGTGTAAATTCTAATTTCAGAGCCCGAAAGAGCTCACCTTAATTCCCAGCGATCATATGTTGCAAGGAAGCTCTGAAACATTAAAGTTCACATCAAAATCCCAGCTTCTGTCACTGTCATAGGCTTGTCCATCCCACTCAACGTTTCACAGCAAAGCTTGAAGAATGTTTTGGCCAGAAAGAGAGCAAGAGGAGTAAATGCAGCAGCTTGTGTACTTTCTTGAGAAGGCCAGTCTTCCATCTCAGTCTCAAATGATCTGCCTCATAGCATTACATATAAATTAGAATATAACATTAGACAGAAATGTTTTCTGAGGCAAGGAGTGGAGCTCAATCTGCTTTCCATGTGCATGCCTTGGCCAGCGGTGAACCGCTGGATCAGGAACACATGCAGCTCTTTCACCCTGAGGGGCCTGTTTGCAACATGTGCCTCGGGTCAGGAAGCTGTGGCTTTATTTCTCCTCAAAAATAAAAGCAGTTCTTTATCTGCTGGGTGACTGCTTTACCCACTGAACTGTTCTGTAGAAGATAGTGAGTGGGAGCACTTGACCTGTAGAAAAATGTTTCCCTGGGACTGAATTATATTACTTACACAAATCAAAACCTTACTAGATCTCTTTTTAGACCACAATAAATTTGAGATTTCCATGCCAGTATTGGTTGAAGTGCCCTACAAAAAGTGGTACTTGTTAAAAAGCTCCTAATTCATTTACTTAAGTTTCTTGTCTGAAAACAGTTTTGTGACTTCCCTTGGAAGAAACTGGAACAAAAAAATTGAATATTAGCAGAATAGAATTAAAGAGAATTTTTAATTAATAATTCTAATCTATCCAGCTAGCAATGTCATCTTTCTGTGTTCAGACATTTCTGGACATTGCAAAAACATAACCTTTTCTGAATCTAATTATATCTACAGAGCTGGTAGCTAAACCTATGTCTTTGGTGCGTTTCTCATTAGTATGAATATTAAAAATCATCTTATACTTTCAATTATTTTTTTTTAAGACTACTAAAAAGCAGTCCAGGCTTTTCTAAATCTCTTCTTAATGTCAACTCAGCAAAATCGTAAGGATTTTTATAGCTATTCTATTTCCTGTATAATTTCTACAGACTCACTTAACTCTATTTGGCAGTTGTGGAAGAATTTGTTTCTGTTAGGGACAATTTCTAGCTGTACATAATAATGATATCTATCCATCAAATTATTTTTTATAACATATTATGTATATTGTAGGTCAAAGCTGAACCGAAGCCAATTGTTGGTAATGGTTGCCATCCACATTCTTTCATAAGAACCTGATGCAGGATAGCTGCTAGTTTGTTTTGGATTAAACAGTTGAGGGTTTTGATGCTTCACTCTGCTTCCATAATCAGGAAGTATAGGATACTTAATGAGGGAAGTGACAGACAAAAAAAACCCAGTCAGATAAGTTTCAAAAGCCTGACTGGACCTCAAAAATTGTTGTTTACAGCTGTTGCTGTTTACTTTCTGCTATCAACAAGTTTTGTGAATCCACTGGAGAAAGTGTGTTTCATCCATCTCCAGTGGGAATTCCATGCGACACATGGCTCCAGTACAGTCTCCGCTCATGCCATGGGCTCATCTAGCAGAAGTTCTTGCCATTGGGCCAAACCTGTAGCCCGCAGTTGAAATGTGCACAGGTTTGTATTGTTCACATGGCGAGATATCCAGCCCGCTCCAACGGACCCACCGCAGGGCACAGCTGAACCCCTTGGGTAAGATGGTGGTGCCTCTGGGAAAACATATATAAGAAAGGGCAAAACACTGCCTGGCAGAGAGGAGTGAGGAAAAAAAGGTGAGAAATAGCCCTGCAGACACCAAGGTGGGAGCAGAGGGAGGGGAGGAGGTGCTTCAGATGTAGGAGCAGAGCTTCCCCTGCAGCCCGTGAACAGGACCCACGCTGAAGCATCTCATGAAGGACTGCAGCCCATGGGAAGGACCTACACCAGAGCAGAGGAAAAGTGTGAGGAGGAAGGAGCAGCAGAGAGGAGCTGTTGTGGACTGACTACAACCCCTGTTCCCCATCCCCCTGTGCTGCTTGCAGCAGGGACATAGAGGAGTTAAGAGTGAGGGAGTGGAGTTTATCTTGGGAAAGGGGGTGGGGGGAACAGAAAGGTGTTATTTTAATTTTTGTCTTTGTTTCTCATTATCCAAATCTATTTTAATTGCCAGTAAATTAAACTAATTTTCCCCAAGTCAAGCCTGTTTTGCCCATGATCGTAACTGGTAAGTGATCTCCCTGTCTTTTGCAGCCCATGAGCATTTTCATCTTATTTTCTGCCCTCTGCCTTTTAAAGGAGGGGAGTAAGAGAGCGGCTGGGTGGGCATCTGGCCCTATTATTAAATGAAGCCAAAGGATATACATCAGTTGGAAAGATGAAGAAAATAATTAATAGTTACCTATCAACTCAATGAGGTAAGATTCAGTGGTGAAAAATCACTATGCAAAAACAATAGTTTAAGATTGTGATTTTGGGCAAATACAGAAGGAGGACAGTATTAAAATTGTGCAAACAGTCATCATTCTTGTCTGTAACATTTTTTAAACTAAGGGGGTTTTTAAGCATGTTTTTTAAGATATCTTATAATTATCTTGCTGTCTCTTTTACTATATGTATACCTGTGTATGTGTGTATGTGTATATATATCTGTTTATTAAGATATCTGTTTATAATGCTGTTATTCTTAAATATTTATGTGTTATTCACATCCTTAATTTCCTACTACGCCAGAACAAATGTTAGAGGATTTTTTCAGGAAATTCTCCACTTCTGTAATGGAACAAATGCTCCTTTGACAGCTTAATTATTAAAAGAGAACTCTGGCTGTTTACAACATTTCAGATATTTGGAATGTAAATGCATGTCCTGCAGACAGCTAATGAGATAGTCAAATGTAATTTAACATGTTTTTGATTCTCAAAGATAGCTTCACCACATTAGTGGTATGTTTGTGTATTGGAGCAGAATTTATCTGTGTGTCTGTTTGTAACTGATCAGCTAAGTATTACTCTGAGCCATCAAAAAATACTTGCAGTAAGAATACATTAGAAATTCAGGCCAAACACTTCAGAGGTTATTCCCTCTAATCTCATCCTTTGGCAAAAGGAGCCTTTCTGTTGTAATTAATTTTAACACTTTGACCAATCAGTTCTGAAGAGACTGTCACTCCAGGCTGTTCTTGTCTCAGCTTCACTGGCTATCTTGTAGTTAGTCGTCATTAGCTCTTTCACTGTACTGTAATTTAGCTCCGAGTTCCTATTTTTTTTTCTCACATTCGGAGTCTGCTTTTTTTGAAAGAGACTAGACTAGAATTTCTTCTTAAGAGCACAGGGGCTGATTTACCTCATTTCCACTAAAATGTCAGCATTACAACAGGATAGACAGTGTTTTCCTTTAGTTGTGGAATCAGTAAAAGAACAAAAGAATCAAGGTTGCTGTCAGTGGAAGTCACCATTTATCAAACTCAAGATCTAATTATCAGCATGTTTTTATAGCAGATTCAGAGCCAGCTTTTTGCAGCAGCATCCTGTGTAATATCAGGGTTTAAATGAATGCACTTTAAGAGTATGCATAGAGTCAGCTGGTTATCAGGCATAAAAACATTTTTGAAACTACCGAAATAATCTTTCCGGGTATGTCAAGAGAGACCTTTTAGTCAATCTTGGGCTTCACACACATGAGTCTCAATTCTTTAGTAATCGATGCAACAGCATGTGCATTATAGCTTCCACAGGAGGCTTCTGAAATATACACTCTGGCTTCCTCTGGATATACATCTTGATGTGTGAGACAGTGGCTAGTCCACTCTTTGTAGAAAAAAAGGAGGAGGGAAATGAATATATAGGAATAGTATAGTATAGTATATAGGAAAAGAACAGGGAAGAATGGCAAAGTACTGGGCCAAGAAGTATGCTATTGTGCCGGCATAAAAGAATAGATAAGGAGGGATGAACAATTGTGAATGGAGATTTTTGTTAGTCTCATTCCTAGAATAACCTGATGAAATGGACTAATTCCCTTCTTAGGGCCATGCTAAGGTCTCCTACATTACAGTGGTAAGGTGGTATAATTTTCACCCACGTTAGTGTTGTAGTTTTTTCTAATAACATATAATTACTGCCTCTACTGAGAAATAAAATAACAATAATATGCAGAAAATACACTTATATGAAAATATTTACAGAAATATGATATGGCTGTTCAAGTAGTTACAATTAAAAAGAAAATCAATGGAATACTAAATTCAGTTATTTTATTTTTAAACCTATGTCTTTCTGAGATTGCACATTTTCATTTCCTGGATCTCAGTCTGTGAAAGGTTAGCCATCCCTGCCGTAAGAAGCACCTTCTCATGCAAGTATGACAGGAGAAAAAACAGTAGAATCTAATCAGACAAATGGTCAGTTACAAGACTTCTTTATTTGTTTTTGTTAAATGAAGGCTTGAGAATTGTAATTTACTCTCCTCTGATCTGAATAACAGTAATATCTTGAATAGTTTCTTGTGGCATGTCTTCCTAAATCTGTGGAACAGCGCAACAGATTTTTATGAGCAAATATATATATAAATTAAAGGAGCAATAAGAACTGGCTACTATAATTGTGAAGTGAGAAGGAACTTGAAGCTGAGATGCAGTTCACAAACAATAACTTCTTCCAGCCTATCATTCAGTATTTGTCACATATGATTCATTCCCCTAATAGAAAGCTTAATTTTCCCAATGAGACCTGACAGTTTTCTTGAACTAGTTTCACAGATGATATATCTGCCATGAGTATAGATTGATGTGTCTCAGGCGGCATTACAGATGCCATTTTCTGTTGATCTGAGAAGAAAAGATAGAAACAAGACCACAGCTTTATGAAAAGCTCATAGATTTTTTGCAGAAAATGAAAGAAATTTCAAACTGACCTTTGAGGGGAAAAGAGACAACACTTCAGAGCATCTCCCAGTAAACAGACAGACACTTTTGCAGTAATGCATGCACTTTGTAGATTGAAAGGTTGCTTGATGTTTAAATTGATCATCTGACAACAAAATGTTAAGATGTTGTTCATAAGCATAAAGTTCATTCTGTCCAAGAATTTTATTAAGAATATTTAAGAATGTTAAGAATTAAAGTCATAAAGGGTAGATGCTTATTGTGCTTGAATATCAGTAAACCGTTGGGCTGTTGCACATACAAATATCTGATCTCCATTAAGACATAGGATGTGAGTTGCTCAAAAAAATAAGAAAAAGCATAATCATGTTATCATTAAAGTGAATATGAGTAAAAAAGAATTTTTATTTCATTTTTACTGTGTTGAATATACTTGCTTGATAATGATAATAGGAGTTTTTTCCCCCACAAAATAAAAAGCAAGCACAGATTACAATGTAAGAAATATAAGCTTTAGATGAATAAAAAAAAAGAAAATATAGCCATGTGATCAATAACATTTTAGCAGGTATAGTTCTGTGCTTAATTTTGTTTGCACTCAGAATCTCCCATTTGTAACGCTGGGCACCTAGCTAAACCCATGCTAAAATATTTATCTTAAAGATTCCATTTGAATGAGATCTTGTAAAATTTCTTTCCTTACAAACAGGGAAAATTATTGCAAATCTACAATATGAAAGTTAATATAGATATTAATGGCTGTAAACATCAGACTTTTATATGCAAAATTTAAATTAGAAACTCCAGTTCTATGCAGTTACATTCCTTCAGCTGAATCATTTCCATTGTATTGCTGAAGTTGAATGTATTCAGGATATTTTAACTCCAGATGATGAATGGATTACAAATATAGAAAAATGTGCTCATTCTAAAAAAGCAATGCTTGGCTTCCCCTGAAAAGCAAGCTGTTCTGGACATTATCACTCATCAAAAACGGAAGGATAAACTGAGAAGAAGAAAAGATTATATAATGATCAGCTTGTCTGTGCATGGCCTGTAAGCTGAAAGAGGAGCTTACCTCAACGAATACATCAGCTGCTAAGTTTTTGCCTAGGTAGAGCGTCTTATGTAAAAACTTCCTTTGGCATTCTGCCATATTTCTTTTCATTTGGAGCAATGCATTCAGCATGAAAGCCACATTTTAAATCAGACACTGTCAAACAGGAGAAGGGTTAGGTGAGAACAATAAAAAATATTAAAAGCTCAGAAACTAGGACCTATGAAAAAAGGTTAATAGAACAGTTCAGTCTGGTAAAAAGATGGATGAAGGGAGACAGAACTGTCTACAAATGCATAAGGTGATGTAATGAAGTGAACTAGTATCAATTATCTCCCTAGTCAACATGGAAAGAAAAAATAGTAATAGACTTAGTCTATAGAAGGGACAATCAGATTAAATAAAACTATTGCTCAAGTATGGCAACTGAAAAGCATTTCCAGGAAAAAGTGTGGTTTCACCATCCCCACAGATTTGAGGTCCAGGGAAGTTGTTATTTTTTTCAGGTTTGTTTAGAGATATCTAAACTAATCCTATCATGTTTTCAGGGAGTGAAAGAGCACTTCTGAAACCCAAACCAATTCTGTAACTGCTGAATTGTAAATTACATTATTGCTGAAACAATTCTTGTATGCTAATATCATCTCTGCGTTATGATATCTGATAACTTTGCAACAGAATGCTTGAAGGTACTCATTAATTTTACCGATATATGTACAAAATACAACCTTTTTCTGGGACAGATGCACTTACTTGATTTTTATAGCTTCAAAAATACTTATATGTAATTGTGATTTGCCAGGATTTTATAGCTGCCAGCAACACATTAAAATGTATACATTTGGCTAGCCTTTCAAACAGATTTGACCTCTTTACCTTAGTAGCCATGCATTTCTAAAGTGTGCTCAGAATACATTAATTATCTTATCCACCTGAGATTTATGTACTTTAGATAAAGCCTTTAATTTCCTGTGGAAAAACAGTAGCAAAATCAATAACTATTTCTAGTTCCTGTGCTTACCTGGCAAGAACCATTACTTAATAAACAGAAAAGATAGCCCGGCATTTTGGCCTGTGATAAAACGATAAGTCTGTGTCATATATCTTCCTCAGACAGTCACATCTTCAA
Organism: Aptenodytes forsteri; assembly: GCF_000699145.1. NCBI lineage: Eukaryota > Metazoa > Chordata > Aves > Sphenisciformes > Spheniscidae > Aptenodytes > Aptenodytes forsteri. The sequence goes on along the minus strand of NW_008795319.1, from coordinate 371,040 downwards.
ATGAAATTAATGTAAATTCACCGCTAGGACAGCAGCGGTAAAGTTTCTGGCAAAACGGGCTGAGCATTGGCAAACCGTTGTGACAGTTATATACGCATACAAGATTTTGCTGCTCTCTTTTCATTTAGCTAAATAACATTTTAAGTTATTTTCCAAAAAGGTCTATGAATTTAAATTTACATGCTTATGTATGGTCTTGTTTTCTGGATGTCATTAAGAGTATTCTGATTTGCTATGCTTTCTCTAAACATGAGCTGAGTAGCACTTGAGAATCAAAAAATATATAATAATTATTAAACTGCATTAAACTCAGTTAATTTCATAAAAACATATAGCAGTTTTTTCTTTTATTTTGGATATTTTTTCTGTTTATGTCTTTTCTATTTGCCAAACATAATTTATGCCAAACATAAGATGATTAATTTTAAACACAATTGTCTATAGTTATCCTTTTGAATATTTTCTATTAAACAATAAAGAAGACTAAGCCTTCTGAATATAACCTTCTCCATTTTCCAATCAGGAATATTTCCTAGAATTTTGTAAAGATTCAAGTTCACTCAAATTCTTGATGATTTTTTTGTTGCCAAATATCACATCAGAGCCTAATGTTGGGTTCCTTGGAGCTGTTGGAATCAGAGATACACAAGAAGTTTAATGGCACAGAAAACAGAGATGTCCATTTGAACTTATGACATGTGAAATAAAACCACAAGGTTGTGAAAGGTTCAGCCACAGAGTCATGATTTCACTTGAAAACTGATTTTAATGTTGGGGGGGTTAATTTTATGTCGAGCAGTTTGAATTATAAATGTTACCCCACCACTGGTACTTACTGGTTTGGCATGTGTACATTCTGTATTGTCCAAGCCCATGTTCCAGATACATGTGTTTGTAACATTTCTTCTTGTCACCTTATTGTACAATAAACTCCAGGGTTATAGATTAACCAGTATGATAAAGACACTAATGTTTTTGTGTTTTAATGATATGTGTATGACAATTTCTGTGGCTTAGTAAAATGAGGGACAAATGTGTGTGTCCTGGTTTTGGCAGGGATAGAGTTAATTTCCTTCCTAGTAGCTGGCACAGTGCTGTGTTTTGGATTTAGGATGAGAACAAAGTTGATAACACACCCATGTTTTAGTTGTTGCTAGGTAATGCTTA
>NW_008795319.1:362096-368417 GCF_000699145.1 Aptenodytes forsteri | reverse complement strand
TATGCTCTGTTCACTGATGGGTTCTGTCATATTGTGGGAAAGCATCGGAGGTGGAAAGCTGCTGTATGGAGTCCTATGTGACAAGTTGTAGAAACTGCTGAAGAAGGTGAATCAAGCCAATATGCAGAAGTAAAGGCCATCCAGCTGGCTTTAGATATTGCTGAGGAAAAGTGGCCAGCACTTTATCTCTACACTGACTCATGGATAGCACCCATGAGATAGATCCATGGTGAGGGTACACCAGCTGTAAAAGGGAAAGAACAAATACAAACATACATTAAAAGGAAATTTTTAGAAGCCCTTGGAAAAACTATTTGTACTAATGACACTTGAAAGAGATGCTTTAATGTATGAAATGAAAAGAATGAACAATGAATAGAACCCACTGCTTACAAGAATACATACTTCCTGACATTGCTCTAACTTGTTTTTGATTAAATGGAAAAACTGTTTGAAGTCAGGACTTGCCTTAATGAGAACTTCCAAAACCAAATGATAAAATACTAAACTAATAACTCTAAAACATTTGTAGGTGTCTGAAATAAAGAAAAAAGACAGTTAATGAATACATGAAAACAATGTGTTACTCTGTCTAGCATCACTGATACAGTGAAAGCTTGACATTTTAAAAACTATTTGTCATCAGGTATTATACTTCTAAGAATGCTCTTTTGACAAATGTATATGAAAAGAATTTTTGAATATTTATTGAATTCACTGTATATAGCTCTGTAAAGATTCAGCTAATACAGCACTCACTTTCTGTGTACTTTTAGCTGTCATAATAATCATAGAGTTTTTACTGTAAGGTAATAGTGTACCCCACACAGTCATTTGAACTTCTAAGGTTTGTCACATTTGGATATATAAGTAATAGCCTTATTAAGGATAGGGTTGGATTGAGACCTTATCACTTATAATACCGCCTAAGAGAGCAAAACAGTGTTAAATAACAGCATTTCAGTTCAGAAGTGTTATTAATTCAGGATTTGTGTAACTTGCTGAAACCTCTGATTTTGAGATTAATCAGTCCCTGCAGCAAAAGCTGGCTGGACACATATGATTCCCAGAGGTCTCTTGGAAAGTATATCTGTAATATTTTACAGTGTTTGTGAGATAGGCTGTAAATTAATGAAATAGTGAAGATTTTTCCTAGTCACTCTAGCAGCTATTTAGTGGAAGCCTGAAGATATACCCATTCAGCGGCATCCCTGTACGCATAGACTCCACCCCTCCACCTGCCCACCTGTCTAGGTACCTGGTAAAGTTGTCAGTAGAAGGTAGCAGGATGCCAAAAGCAAGACACAAACATAATTATGGAGACCAGTCCACTCAAGCATGCAGGTGCATGAGTGTTTGTTACTTCACCTGTGCAAGATGATGAACAAACTACAGAAACTCAACTAAATATGTACATGGCATAATGGGACATACCTGTAGTGAATAACCAAACGAGGCATGTCCTTCATTCACAATGAATTCTCCTACAAATGTAATACAGTCCCTTCTTCACTGGCTATTTATTTGTGAATTCAGTTGATAAACTCTTCATTTAAAAGTAATCTTTTCTCATTTAACTTAGTCTCACTGACCTGCATGTTTTTGCATTTTTCCTAATGAGATCACATATTAGTCCAGGGATGGCTATTCAAATGTTGAAAAGCATGTAAGATCAGTGTACTGTATTTGTAGAATGTTTTGTTAATGTTCATTCTAAAAGATGTGGAAAATTGACATCTCAGAACATGAATTTTGATTTAATCTTTATTAGCTGGCAAAGTATGCTGATCCATTGTCACTGTGAACACAAAAACAAAGAGAAAAGTGGTAAAGTGACAAGCAATTCAAATCTAAGATTTCAGCTACCTAATTTCTGAAATAGAAGGGATTGCTGGATAGCTGGGTAGGGAACATAAGGTCTATATTCTTAGTTGAAAATCTTTAACACTTTCTGTAAACAGAAAATACACCTTAGTTAAAAGTAGTGAACCATACTGACAAACCTTTCCTCAGACAAGAACTTTCACTGGTACCCGTTGCCCATTTAAAATATGTATCATATAGACTTCTCTACCTGCTGGACAGGGTGGTGTGTTTACTTATTACTTTTGTATGTCAGTTCTCTGAAAGCAGGTTAACATTGCAGTTCTCATGGAACTACAGAAAATTTAGTCAGAAGCAAAAGTAGGGTCTAGCTTAATGATAAAGCTGAAAAATTGATTTCTTTGTTCAAGAAAATACAGGTTTGTACAGGGAGAAAAGAGGCATGCTGAAGTCCTCTGTGTAGAAACAAACTAACAAAGAAATAGAGCTGGAAAAATACTTTGTGTGCGTAGGTTTCTATTAACAATGAACACCATTCATGTTAGGAAGTAACATGGTGTTGATGTGTCCAGGCTCAGCCTCCATATACTGCCATTCATAATATACACACTAGTGAGGGTAACAGACCTCAGCTGGCACCATAGCTATGTTTCAGTATGGGACTTAGGAAGAAATGAAACATCCTTCTTGGCTTTCATATGGAAATTCAATCAGTCTTCATCCTAAGGGATATCTAGCTTGTTACGCATGTTCCCTTTTCTTGCCTCTAATGGAAAACAGAGTTATTCCCTTTATGAAAGAAGTTGATTCACACGCACAGAGTGCAAACAATTTCCATCGTATGGCACTATGTTAGATGGAGGGATAAAAATATCAAGAACTCTATGAATTTCTCTTCAAACCTGCCATTTACACTTTGTTTCACAGAACATAAACTTTCCCTGAAAAATCAAATATATTTGGGTTCCAGGGACAAAATTTTACCATTAGATTAACACTGAATCTAATTAACGTCAGTTAGATTTGGTGCAGCTATATAGAGATTGCCTCCTAATGTGCTAAGCAACTCCTCAGCAATGTTGTCAAATAACTTTGATTACTCCTGAACTACCCAAAAGTAGTCAACATCTAACAAGACATACTCATAATCTTGGGGGGTGTGGTGGGGGGAGGCGGGGAAAGCACTTTTATCTCAGGAAAATAAAAGGATGCTGTAGTAAGCCAGACCTGAGATCTCTTAATCAATGTTAAAAAATAAGTGTGACGGACAATGAAAACTTGAAAGGAGTAACAATCATTAAAACATCTGAATTCTGCTGTTGAAATTATTTCTATTTTGATGTCACATGGCCTGAAAGTTAGACATTACAGTGTATTCCCCAAGGATGTTTCATAATATATTCTTGCCGGTATCAACATAAGATAAAAGACAGAAAGATGCTTGAGAAAGAAGGAAGTCTTAAATGTAGTAAACTAAATAATCAAAGGTCTGCTATTGACCAGTCCATGTGTCTAGAACTCTAAAGCAGAGTATATGCACCACCAGACTTTGGACACCTAACTTATCTAGTCTGTCTCCCTTGGCTTCATTCATAACTGAAGGAGAGAGAGACCCTCCTTCAAAAACCCACTTGGGATAATAAATTTCAATGTAATGGTCCAGGTCTGATTAAAAAATGCTATGGCCAAATCATGCAAAGTGCAAAAATTCTCCCTTTCAGTTGAGGTGCATTCAAAGCAACGTGTAAATAAGATTGCTATTTGAGGTGCTTAAGGTTTAGCAGTATGTATACTGCCCAGAGTAACCACCTGGCAACACCTCATTTCAGAGGAAACGTGAAATTCAGGTTCTTCTTCCTTAATCTGTCTTAATTACTGCCTCAAGTATCAAACTGATAAAAAAAGAAAGGGAAATATTCACACTTCCCACTAAGGTTAGAGGAACCAGTGAAAGGACAGCCAGGTACCTTTAGTACTGGCCTTGAGCTGGGGGCTCTATGGTCACCTTCCCTCTTCAGTGCACAGCACAGAGCAGGCTACAGACTACTACACTTTGCCATCTGCGAGGTGGAAATAGTAATGGCTCCTTCTCCTTGGCGCCTGTAAGATCCTCTCATAGAGAGGCTACATGGTCAGGCATGATTGTCACTGAAAAGGGAAAGGGGGACCTTTAAAGGTCCCTTCCAACCCAAACTATTCTATGATTCTATGACTGTTCATATATGATTGTGTCAGATGACCTGGGAAGACACAGCTCTTTGCCTGATGTTGATGAAGGACTGAGACATTTTCCATGCTTCCCCTTCTGTAAAGTTGCCCTGGAGTTGTAGGGCACCTAGAATAGCTGCCTACAGATCTTTTCCTAGCTGCTTACAGATCCTTTTAGGATCCTTTTTTTGCTGGAAAAATTCTGTTCAATATAATGCGTTAAGAGGAGGGTGGAAGACTGGAAGCACATTTTTGTACACTTAGGAGAAGGAAACATCATGAACCTTTTGCTCATATACTTCATTGTGGGAAACCATCTATGTTTGAAACACAAAATCTTCTACCTAGGTCCCTCTGGACAGTTAAAATCTATCACTGGGAAGTTTCTTACCAGAATGACAGAATTGTAATGCGGAGGGGAGTAGTGGACTTCCCTAAGGGCAAAGGAGGCAAATCCTGACTAACAACAAGATGTCAATGCACCTGTTCAAGCGTACATGAATCACTCAGTTTCTGCAAAGAAAAAAACATAATTTCTACTAGTCTACTTCTCGCTGTGAAAAAAAAAGCACTGAATGTTTTACTCTGTTGGAATGATTTATAGTACAATGTGAAAACTTGGTTTATTTCTGTCTGTGAAACACAACCCATTGCTAGGAAATGTCTCAGGTACCATATTAATGAGGAAAAGTAATGTTTCAATAGGGTTAACTAACTCAAAAGGAAAATAGTAATTATACCAATTTTGTGAACTTCCTTTCATAACAATAATAGAAGAAAAGAAAAAATGAAAAATCCAAGAGGTAGTACAACATGATAGAGTGAGATCTACAAAGGGAAGAAGAATAACATAACTACAGTGAAACAATTAATGTGACAGACAAGTGGTCAGTCTAAAATTGTTATTTTAAATCTTACTTTAAATCTAAATAGTGATAGTTGTCACAAATGGTTAAGGACTGTAAACTTGCCAGCAGGTCATGTATAGCACCTATCACTGGTGTCAAAGGAGTCTGTATATACGTGTCAGAGTATGTATGCATTCCAAAAATGCAGGTCGCTAAATTTATCAGATTAGAAAGCTTGAAAATCAATGAAAAGGAAAGAACTCTGGGTTTAAAAGGGAAATTAAAAAAACAACATGCTACATACTTGAAAGGAAAGGAAAAGATTCTGAGCAGGCTTGTCTCTAATATGACTGCAGATTTTCCATGTTAATCAACATACAGCTGGGAACATTTGATTTTTGAGACAAATTTTCTTGCTCTGCCAGATCACTGAAGGACCAAAGACTAAATCTAGTTGAATCCCCAATCTGTGTTTGTGTCATTACCAGCTGGGCTCAACAACTTAAACTAATGAAACAAAAACATCCACGCAATTTTAGGTGCTAGAGCAGCATCTTAAAAAAAATAAATGCATTCCCATTAAGACCATCAAACTGAAAAGAGGGGGCTTGTTAGTTTATCCATGCTTAGGTCTGTTAGGCCAACAGACCACCTGACTGCTACAAAACACTAAGGTAAGTTCTTTCTAAACGCAGAGCCAGAGTCCAAAGAATAGATGCATAAGCTGCAGATGCAAAGTAAAGGTAAAATCAAAAAGCAGAAGTCTCTGCAGTCACTGCAAAACACACTTTATTTTCTGCTTTGTGTTAGGGTGAGTTCTTCAATTATTTGGAAATCACAGTTCGGTTTATCTCATTGTTTGGAGTCCTAATTGTAAAGAAATAACTTTCTTTGGGACTGAATATAGACAAAGTAATGCTGTATTATGTATGTATTAGATTATTTTGCTTAAATGGGCAGTCATATACTGTATTGCCTACCTTTCTTTCTTACTAACCCCTTATATGAGGAAAAATAGCTGCAAATTGAGTCACATCCTTGATTATTGTGGGTAGAATACTGTAAATAAGTATATGTTGTTGCGGATGGAGTGAGACTGCACTTCACTCGTAAGAGAGAAGAAACAATACTTTATTGATAGAAAACAGTGAGTTAAAGTGTGAGTTAACAAAGTTCAATGGTAAATGCAACAGTGAACAAGATTCGATGGCAAGGTACACTTGATTATTTACTGCATAGAGGACAGGGTCAAACAAAACTGTCAGGAAGACCCTCCCGTTGAGTCATGAGGTTCAGAAAGGATTCCCTTGTTTTCTAAACTTCTCAGAGAGGAGTTTAGGTGTGGCTGGATCCAATCCTAGTCCCAGTCTTGGTCAACGGTTTATGTCTAAAGGATTATATATGCGCAATCAATCCTTTATATCACTTAGCTAAGATTTCA
>NW_008795319.1:350421-362039 GCF_000699145.1 Aptenodytes forsteri | reverse complement strand
GGAGAGCTCAAAGGGCTCTTGGGCTGCTCACGATTTATAGGGGTAAGATGATTGACTCATAGTCATATTTACATACTGATAACTGTGGTTAGGTGGACGTATTTCTCACAATAACCAAGGGCTATTGTGTTGTTATCTGGCTGCCGAATCCACTTCCTTAATGGACGAAGTATCACCATCAGCATCCATTAACGCCTGTCCCCCGGTAGTTATCACTTAAGCAGGGTTACAGGAGATAAAGGTCAGGTTGGGTGGGGGAGCACACCGTCACATATGTGAGACAAGATAAAACAAATGTTGGAAGAATATTGTCATAAACAAGGTCATTGCAGAGGCAGAATTTCTCAGGAAAGCAGTTAAAGTAGAGAGAAATCTGTTCTATTTGGATATTTCAATGACAAAGACACTGAAAGGTAGTTGATCTGATGTTAATAACATTGTCCTTTAGAAGCAAACAAAAAACCCAACAAAAATCATGCTTAGCACAAACAAGATGGGAATTAAACTCTGAAGAAGTATCAATCGTTAAAAGAATCCTTCCTTGTCTTGCAACCAGAAACCTGGTCAACAGAGCTGTGAACAAGAACCTACCCTTCTTATACAAAACAAATTACATTTGGCTTCATTTAATACAGCACTAAATCAAAATATTGCAGACAATTGCAATGGTCTGGGATCTAACTGTCAGTGTAACTAGTTACACTAGCATGTTATTCAGCTAGATGTACAAACAGAATAAAAAGAAAGTCCTTGCTCCAAAGAACTTAAATCTACATTTTAAAAATAGTAGGAAACAAGCGGATGGAGCACGAAAGCACAGGTTCAATGAGGCAAAGAAGAGACTGCTTAATGATTTAACATGTACGAAACAACTCACTCAACAGGGATGAGGAGTAACTTCTTGATACTGATATATGAATCACATGTATAACTATTGCTCAAAATAAACACGCACATAAGAGCACATAGCAAACTGTCAACAGATCAGCAATGATGGGGAAGGATAAGCAGACAGAAGGAACAGGTTACTAAGAACAGGTTACCACACCTGCCAGCCACCTGAGGTATGTAAACATTTTCCATAACTGGGCAATAAGTCTCTCCATTATCATGCAAAGAAAGTATCTAAGCAGAACTGACAATCATGAAGCAAAAAGAAAGATAGTACGTGGGTTAGAGGAAAAGAATGAACATATCTAATGAGCACTCTCTTTTACTGCATACAGTAATTGTAAATACTCTCATTGCCATCTTATCAGCGGTTGGAGGGGCAAGAAGGGAGGCTAAGAGGAAGCACAAGCAAGAGTACTGGAGTTTATATGGACTGCAGTACTAAGTCTGTAATTTTATGAGAGGTTTACTGGAGGCAGGAGAACCAAGGGCTCTGCAATTCTTCTATTAGCACAGCTTGGTGAGGGACACACCACCCCTCCTGTCAGGGAAGATGCTGCACTGGTGCACAAATCTCTCTTTATCCTCATATCTGTGTGGCTTCCTGGTTTTTAAATGCTTTTCAAAGAGGCTGACTTAACTGGAACAATAGTAGATACTGGTATTTCACACTGCAGTGATTTTAGAACTGGAGAAAAACCAAAACAAACAAACAAACAAAAAAGACATAAAACACATTTTGGAGGAAACTTAGACAAATAAAAGACAAACATGAGTAAAAAGATAAATAACAGCTGCTATTTACTGATTCTGTGACAAGAGATCTGTATATGTTTATTCTACCTGCAGTTGCTAAGGAGTTAAAAGATGCCTAGGTATAGTTTCTCATTCATTCCCTCTCCCCAGAACAGGAAGCAGAGGTATGAAAATGCGCCTTGGAGGTAGGAGTCAAGCAGCCATTGATGGATGAGATATGACATTTTCAGCCTCCCAAAATTCTTATTCTGGCTCCCCTTAGAAGACCAAAAAACCCACCCAGGACCTTCAAGCAATTCAAATGTGGAGAGAATTTCTGTCATTGCTCATTCAGCTGGCCAAGCTATTGCTGAATACAGTATTTACCTATATAAATTAAATGCAAGTAATAACCTGTTCCTTTTGCAAATACATTCTGGAAAAGAAAAAGAAATGGGCTGCGTAGACCAAAATATTACTGTGTTGAACGTTTAGAAGAGCTGAACTATGGAGCAGGAAAAAGATCAGTGGAAATAAGTTGGTTAGCAGCTGGTCTAATCATTCATCAGACAGACTTCCACATGAGTCTCAAAGGGAAAATATCCAAAGTTCGAAAGGTTCAAGTTGTGCCGCAGTTGGGCTCTGGGCCAGGATAAGCACGTGTTTATATCACAGAACTGTGAATAAAGCAAAAGTATTTTTTTCTTTGGTCTGTGCCACCTTTTTTTCAGTTTAGAGTTAGACTAAATATATCTTTTTGTTTTGTTTTCCTTCATATGTAGGCATGATCACAACTATGAGTCCCAAACAACCCTTATTTGTTTTCATCATGAGTTCATGTTTACATAAGTTATATGATGTGGCCTATTAAGTAGGCACTTGTTAAATTTTCACTGGGATGAAGTAACCTGTTTGAGCCTCTGTAAAGCTATTTAGGAAGAGGTTTATGTATGTTGATTCATCAAAGATGAACATTTTGCAGAACTGTTTCAGCTTCTCCACCCTTCTGACAAATAGTTAATGGTTCCCATCCGAGACTTCCCTGTTTCCCGTTGTCACATATGGTGAACTGCTTAGGAAACTCAGTTTGCAGAGTAAAAAGCTGGAGGACAACCTTGTCCATGGGTTGCCCCTAAATCTGGGACACCAGCTTTTCCTCTATACAGGATTCAAAAATTGAACTATTTCTATGGAGAGACTCAGGATTTTCTGTTCAGGAGCTGAGCTTTGAAAGCATGGAAGTCATGAGAATCCCAGTTTGATGCCAGGGCAAACAGTTTCCAGGCTTCTTACCATGAATGTGGCAATCACAGGGGCTACACCATACTGCCTTGCTTGAGTGAGTCAATGATGCTTAGGGAAGCAAGAAAGAGAAATTTTTAATCCCATGCATAAAAGCTTAAATTCTGTTCTGAGACTCATCTTTTTTTTAAATCTTGGCTTCTTCTAGCCATTTCTTCATTACACACTTTTGTACAACTTATTTTGCTGTGATTTAATTCACAATTGCTAATACATAAGTAAATTTTCTTTTAAGAATGCTTTCTTTTTGGGAGCTGCCCTACAAATAGGGCTCCTCTGATGTTCAATCATGTATGCACAGTGTTTGCTTCTATCATAAAATGTACAAGATCTATAATTTCAGTTTTGATGCATGACTGTAAAAGTGCTAAGATTTAAAAGCCTTGAGGTGATGTTGAGTTCATTATAGGAAGCTGGCAGCACTTCTTCCACCAGATAAAAGAAATTTAATTACTGGCATCTACAGGAGACAGTTGTGTCGACTTTGAATGTTATGATTTCTTTTATAACCTAGCTAGTTATAATTTCTCTACTGTGCATTTTCTCTGAATGAATCTGGTACTCCAGTCAAGCTTTTCAGCAAGAAGTCATCATAACAAGAATATCTTTTCTTCACTTTCTTATCACAAGAATAAACATTAATCTGATGCTTGAAAGGTTTCTGAAGCCTGATGGCAGAATTTCAAAGGTCTTTTTATTTATTTGAGATTTTTCAGCCAAATTCCCATTGCATTCTCTCTTTCCTGACTCTTTGGCTGATGTAGAAGCGAATCACCATCTATGTGAAATGTTGTTTATTCTATTTATGAAATATATAACATTTTTCATCAGAGTGAGGTTACAACATTATAAATGTGCTGTAAGACTTTGGGGTGACAGTTGATTGCTCCAAATTAAATAACTTTTTCAGCAGACTTTTCTTGATTATGTCTAAGAAGAAAATTGTAGCCTAGACTACTTCTCTCAAGGAAAGAGAGAAGTATATACATACTACATATATACAAGGTCTGGCTGACTTTGTCATATATACTTTTAACTACTGAGTCCTCTCTCTCAGGAATAAACCCAACTATTGAAATCCCAGCCAAAGAAAATCTCCAAGTGCTGGTATTGAGAGAGAAACTCTAAAATAATTTTTTCTCAAGTCAGAAGGTAGGGAAAAATAGAACTTAGCACCCATTTGGGGATGTGTGTATGTATATGCTTCCTGAAGCATCTCTGGGGATCTCAAAGCATTCTTTGGCCTCATTTCAGCACAGGCTGTATGTACAGTAAGTAAGTAAGTAAGGCTGGATGTACGTAGTTCCTTATTTTTAAATATGCTGCTTTTCTGAAAGCAGCTCTTTTGTGAGCATAATGTAAATCTCGATCAGACTGAAGTTATCTTTAATTCCTAGATTAAATTTCTATCTTTATCTTTAACAATATAAGTGGAATTTAAACAAAATCAGTTGCTCTGCAATGGGAATGGCATCCATACCGACAGTCTTCACAGCCTGTTAGTAGCTGCATGTCTGATCTGACAAGCCAATTTGGGCAAAATGCCAATTGACTTTAATGGAGTTTTGCTTGTGTAAGAATGTAAAATGAGTCTCTTTATGATTATGTAACATTCTGAATATCCACTAGCTTAAAGCATTAGAAAAGCTTGCAAAATACTTTTGCAGTAGCAGCTAATGGAGGGCTAAAATAATCCTTGGTGTAACCTAACTGGATGATTGGAATTTTGCTCTATGTACATTTCAAAGAATAAAAAAACCAAGATGAAAGTAATTTCTGAGCTGTATTTTATCCCACAAGACATCTAAGTCCTATTACCGGTCATCGTTTTATTTCAAGCCCGATCATTTGGTGGAGTAGAAAAGAACCTGATGGTACCATGACACAACAGCACATACTGGAATATTGCGTGTATACATTTAATATTTTGATAGAAAGTAGCTTCACCTTTTCTGAGCTGTTGTTTACCCAGGCTGAATTGTCCACTCATCCTGTGTATTTGAATAACTGCTCTAATAAACCACATTCCAGGACAGATTATACATTCTGATGTGGTATTTTAAATCCCAGTAAATATATACAAGGTTTCTAGAAAATCTGAAGAGTCATAAATTAAGAACAGATTAAAAAATGCATTCTTCAGTGTTTTCATACAGTTAACACGGAGAGGCCAATAACTAGAATCATTACATATGTGTAATGTGCAACCAAGAATTTGAGACTCATGTCAGAGCTACAAGCAGAACAAAAATCATAAACTTTGATTAAACTTAATTAAATACAAACAGAAATCATAATCTTAACAAGACATTTTGGAATTCAAAATTCTGTTCTACATTGCATCAGTGCAACTTCTATTCACCCTAGTAAAAGTCCTGCTGCCACAGTCTCTTCCCTCAGCTGCTTATCAGCTATGTCTATATACATGGGCAGGATGGCTACTCATCCTGCAACTGTTCTCCACATACAAGAGCAGAAGAGAGAAAAGCTGTTCCCCACCTTTGTATTTCTACTGATGGAAACAAATCGTTCACATTACAGTTCTCTTTGGGCACCTGCACTGATGTTTTGACAAACATTTGCACACTGATGTTGTAGTTTTGCACTCAGTAAACCATGCTTCCTATTTTAATGTTTAGTCTGCAAAGATCTTCAAAGGCTTTTGTACCTTCTCAGTTCTGTGGATGATTAGCAGACATCCAGTATCTGGGAAAGAGGAGAGATAACTAATAAATTCTAAGAGACAAGAAACTTATGATTCCATCCAGAGAGGAGAAAAGGTACGGGATGTATAGCAGGAGAAGCAGGAAGATAAAATTATGACACATAGTCTTTTTGGAGAAAACTTTAGACAGTAGTGGTTAAAAAATGGACAAAAAATGAGAACTTACCAATTTGTAGTGTCCTACACACTGGTCTGTGGATTGTGTGAAGAGAGAGAAGGGCAAATCCAAAGGAATCTCAGACATCTTCCTTTCACCCAAAACAGAAAACAAGCTTTGAAGGGAAGTGGGGAATCTCTAGCAAGGACTCGGATTGTCAAAATACCACAGTCTTCTGTAGAGAGTATCCCTGCCACAGCCAGGCCTGCAAGAGGTAGCCTGGCTTTTGATGACAACTGAATGTCAAAATACAGCCACTATCCTCCTTACTGAATCTCGGATGCAAGCATGCAATGCAGAGCATATGTGGGGATCTGAATTTCTAGGAGTAAAACCAAAATCTTTCTTAGTGTTTCAAAGTTATCACTAAAGCATTGGGAATGGTTAGGGATGAGGGCATTCTATTTACAATCTATTTAATTATTGCTGAAAACTAAGGTAACATTTTCAAAAAGTTGTTAGAAATCCAGTATCTTGTTCCTGGTTGATAAAGTTAATTCAAAGCCCATCTTTGTGCAAAGTTCAGATTACTTTTCCCATCTGCATACTTTATGTTTATTGATGTTGAATTTTATCACTTACTGTCAGAGATCCTCTGCAACTTTTCTAGGTCAGTACTTATTTATATCATTCTGGGTAATTTTGCATCATCAGTAAAGTTCTCCAACCCCTTTTCTAAGGATATTAAAGGATGGGCTGTTACACAGATGCCTGTGGGATTACATCAGTGTCCTTCCTCCACTGAAAAAACCTGTCTCTTCCTATCTCTTTGCCAACACTGGGTTGCGAGTTTGAAGGAAGTGAGCTTGGAGGCTGGTACATAGGGATTCCTGAAAGAGAGCGAGCTGTTTTGGGCTACGTCTTGAACTATAGGAATGGCTTTGATGTGATGTCATTGCCTGAAAGATATTAACATTTGATCCATGCCAGAGCATCTGGAGATGGAATGAAACTACATAGTAATAAGAAATGGAGAAATGGATATTAGATAGAAGGGTAAATCACTGTAAGAGGAGCAAGTATCACAAAAGAACCAATCACCCTGGAGTTTAATGATGAAAGAAGTGAACTTAAAATGTGAACAAAGAGGGACACCAGATATAATGAAGTTATGGATGGAGAAGCAAACCCACTTTTACATGAAGTCCAGTTAAAATCAGAGATACTTAATGTAAAAACTTGGATAACATCAGAAAGAACAGAACAGAACAGATTAGACTAGACTAGACTAGACTAGAATATTTCAGCTGGAAGGGACCTACAATTACCATCTTGTCCAACTGCCTGACCACTTCAGGGCTGACCAAAAGTTAAAAGATATTATTATGGGCATTGTCCACATGCCTTTTAAACACTGACAGGCTTGGGGCATCGACCACCTCTCTAGGAAGCCTGTTCCAGTGTTTGACCACCCTCTCGGTAAAGAAATCATAGAATCATAGAATCACAGAATCGTTCAGGTTGTCCAACCATTAACCTAGCACTGCCAAGTTTGCCACTAAACCATGTTCCTAAGCACCACATCTACAACAAATGTTTCCTAATATCTAGTCTGAACCTCCCCTGATGCAGTTTTGAACCATTCCCACGCGTCCTGTCACTGGATACCATGGGTAAAAGATCAGCACCTCCCTCTCCACTTCCCCTCCTCAGGAAGCTGTAGAGAGCAATGAAGTTGCCGCTCAGTCTTCTTTTCTCCAAACTAGAGAAACCCCTAGATAAAATGGTCTAGGGCCTTTCAGCTTGGAAATAGACAAATGAGGAGGAATATTATAAAGGTATACAAAATCATGAAGTTCATGAATAAATGTTTTTCCATTTTGGAGGGTTTGTTGGGGGGTTTTTTATCTGCCTTTAGCGCTCAGTTCTTTTACTTCACACTTAGTTTCTTTCATATTGTCTTATCCTTCCATCACACTGCTCCTTTTCCCTCCTCATTTAAATAATCCATCAAACAATGATATTATGTGTGACCACATTTTTAAGTATGACCTTAAATCTTTTTATCTGATTTCAGCTGACATAGATGCAGTCACCTTTACATTGTTAGTTGACTCACTTGCTTCCTGGCTATAACAAAGAGACCTGTTCTTCCTCTCTTGCTGTGGTTTTGGTTATTTTTTCCAAAACTATCACTTAGTTTTCAAAATAATCTGGAAAAAGAATTACTAAATATATGGATTACTATGCACAAAACATCTTTATCTTTAATCTTAGAACAGATTTTTCAAAAACATAATTTTGTTCCCAGAGATTCCTATTAAGTTGGTTTAATTTTGCTCAGCTTATCTACTGTATCAGTGTATTGAAGGAAAGTAAAGCTAGACTGCTTTTTTCCCCTGGAAATGGCTTCTGGCAGTTCCTTTCGGGGATGAGTAGAAAAGAAAACAAAACAAAACAGTGCAAGGTGAGAGCTGTTTTGCTCAAACTACTCCCCAAAATACAATAGAAACAAGTTAGCTTGCATGACAAAGCTAAGGGTAAACCTCTGAAACACAAAATGATTCATAAATCTAGGATGTATTCATTTTAAGAAAGGAAGGAGAATACATTTGTGAATTACTGCAATGAGGCTCATTTTATTGATTCCTTGTTCAAAAGGCTCTAGAATATGCGTTGTGCATATTGGCCATCTGCTGAAATGTCGGACCTAGTTAAAGAGTAAGAATAGACCAATGAGTTGTTTTACACCTCAGTTATGTGGAGACACAAGTTTCATCCATGAGTTTCATAATAGATAGTAATAACAAAGAAAGTGTCTTGCCAGCCTAAGAGCTATGAGGTAATCATCAAAGAGGCTGTGACTGCACAAATATGTCAATCAGAGTAGAATTTAGCACAAGGTCTAGCCCCAAAATCCGTAAGGTGATACCAAACTTACAAACAATCTTACAAACTTTCCGTGGAATAGATTTAGCATAGTCTAGTTATTACATGCTCCTTAGCTGGGAAATAGAATGATAACTACTAGTGATTACAAACCTGGTATCTACTTTGATTAAAAAAAAAAAAAAAGTCTTTCAGTTTTATGCCACTCAATGCTTGCATTTGCATTGTCATAACAGCTGGAGGCCCTAAGTAGGTGATATTGTGCTTGATATTTTATGTGCTATTGATGCTCCAGTGAAATATCAATTTATGTATTTTTTATTTGAAAGAAAAAAAATGGTGTTTTAAAGTGCTAAATTCCTACCAAGAAGTATTTTTTTATGTGCTATCCCAAGATTTAAGCATCAAAAACCATAATCAGCCACTCTAAGTGATCCTGGTTCTCGGTACCTCAGCAGAGAATGGAGGATGTAACGATAAAATGACAAAAGCAGTCTTGGGGTTGTTCAAGCTGTCAAGAAGAGGAATGTTCAGAAGATCTGAATCTGTAAAATCCGTTGTTAACATGCTCAGGATTGCTACAGAGCTATGAATTCTGCTGAACCTGGGAACTGTAAGTGAATTATTCACATACTGCATTGTTGAGAAACGTGGGAAATCAGTGTGTCATGCTTATAAATACTTTACGTATCTTGATTTACCAAACATTATCATCTTGCCCAGTAGCATAAGGCTAACTCAGAATAGGCTAAGTAAAGGCTGCTAGTTAACTGTAAATTGACCTACTCTAATTCTTATTTTTATTCTTTGTCCTGAATAAGCAAACTTCAATCCTTAACAGATAAAAATAAAGCCAGGTCTATCACAGTATTTTGGATGATCTTATATCCAAAGAGTGCTATAGCACAGAATTCAATAGGAAATGAAACAGTAGTAAAGAAAGAGGATTGACACAGATATTTCAATGTCTTAAAAACAGATGGAGAAGAGCTACTAACAAGGGAATACTCCAAGATACAACTGATAAAGATTATTCTGCCCAGGAGGCTCTGGGGCTCAATAGTAAAGCTTACTAAGGGTAGAGAGGCTGAAGGTTCATCAGAAATCAGTGGAAATCCTTGGAAGGAAGCAGCATGCTCCAAGCACTCCGCCTCTTCCAGCCAGAGATAGAATTGGCTGGTTTAAAGTAATCTGTTAAAATTTATCAAGGAAGGATTAAGGGGAAATATGCATACATAGGAATGTTTATATCCTATGAACTTCCAGGTGAATAAAGTGTTTACTTCTGAAGTTGATAGTTTTTAGCAGTGTAATCAGACACTGACAGTACCCAGAATTAGAGAGATGCAGGTACCAAGTTATGCATATCATGTTAACTTCTCTGAGAAACAGAGAAGCTGCAGCCCAGAATGTGCATCTTGAACTGTATCATCGCACCTTTGAGAAAGGAGCCACTTCGCCTTGGGCTGTTGTATTTGACCGGAATCTGAGAGTGACACAAAGGGGTCAGAAGAACCTTATATCTCATGCTCACCCTACAACTGGTATTGCTTCCTGCTTCCCACTCCTGCTGCTTTCCAGACCAGGATGGTCCTTTTGATTTTTTTAGATGTAATTCTTGGATGCATTTTGGGAGCCTTGAAATATTCGTCTTTGTTCTGGATATGAGGAGAACAGCGGGGCCAAAGTTCTAGTTATTTTTTGGTTTTGCAGTATGAGCTTAGAAAGTAAGTGTGGTGTGAAACAGAAATACTGGACAAAAATGTGGGATGTAAGAACAAACTTTATTCAGAGATCATCAGAAGAGATCAAAAAGTGATGCCTTAGAGTAACAACTATGAAATCTTCTCTGTCATTTATAAAACTGGGCCAGCTCTTTGAAAATCCCTCGAGTTTAGGGATAATTTTTTTTGTACTGAATCAGTTTGCATATTGCTAGTTATAAAACTAGAGACCATATTATCAACCGTGAAACTATATAATTAGTTTCTTTATGGACCTGCAGTTTTTGCTAGATAAAATAAAAACTGTCACCAAATGCAGATGCCATTATGAATATGACAGGTCATTTATGAAAAAAAGGTTGTGTAGAATAACATCTGATAATTTGTTGGAAACATTAGCATATAGATGGCTATGGGATGTGTGAAATATTATCAGAATTCTAATCTAAATTGCTGCAATGTCCAAATAGGATTTAGTGTTTTGTTACTATAATGCTCATAGCAGTTCAGACTTAAACAATTTATAGACCTAGCATTCAGCTGTGAATAGAACCATGCATTCTTTCTCCCTGTTAAATATTGAGAACTGTTGAGTTGAGAGCATAGATTACTGTTACTATACAAAGATATGTGATCAAGTGTTCGAAAGTGACTAATAATCCTGAGCAGAAATGATAAATTTTTGCTCCAAGACATTTGTATAGCAGAGGCAACTTTTTTTCTACTCATACTATTTGGCTAAAATTAGTAGGGGCACTTTTACAATACCTGCATCCAGAAAATTAGGTAAATATTTCCTGAAAAAGAAAAGAGTTTTTCTGTAATTCTACTCCATTAGAGACTGTGTCAGAAAGTAAAGAAAAGAACCTACTTATGTGCAGAGCCACTGTCTGTGAGAGGGACAAAAAAAATCAACAAATTATACCATTTCATGTGTAAATTGAGTGGTTTAAGGCAGGCTACCCTGACTTATGGACTAAGGTGATTCACTGGAATGGGGACCAGAAATGTCCTCAGCCTGAAATCCAAGATTATCCCCATGCCAGGAAAGTAATGAGATGGTAGCAAAGTTGGAATTCTCCTTCTGGCTGCCCAGGGAACACCGCTACTAAATGCAGTTCGTGTCCTCCGCTGCTTGCATGGGTTGTGCAGATCTTCTTGACTTTGAACTCGGTGCTAGGAATCATAGAATAGAATCATTGAGGTTGGAAAAGACCTCTAAGATCATCGAGTCCAACCGTCAACCCAACACCAC
>NW_008795319.1:331406-349165 GCF_000699145.1 Aptenodytes forsteri | reverse complement strand
CATGCCTTGTGAGCGCCCTCAAGATGAACCACTCCATAATCTTCCCTGGCATCGAGCTCAGGCTGACAGGCCTGTAGTTCCCCGGATCCTCCTTCCGGCCCTTCTTGTGGATGGGCGTCACATTGGCAAGCCTCCAGTCGTCCGGGACCTCCCCCGTTAACCAGGACTGCTGATAAATGATGGAGAGAGGCTTGGTGAGCTTCTCTGACAATTCCCTCAGGACTCTCGGGTGGATCCCATCCGGCCCCATAGACTTGTGAGTGTCCAGGTGGCGTAGCAGGTCATTGACTGCTTCCTCTGAAGCAGTCAGATGAATGATGAATCATTCATCAGATCAGACATAACACCTAAATTTTCACAAAGATGTGTGGCGTTCTCTCTAAGAACTTCCACGAGAGCATTGGTAGCAAAATAATACTCTAACAGCTGCATATGTATATGCTACTTTGGTATCTTTGCTCCAAAACTTAAGGAAAGTAAAACCCTTTGCCCAAATGCCACTGTCTGTGGCCAAATAGTAAACTTGAAAAATCCCACAGTGCATGGAAGCTATAAAAATGATTCACATAATTTCTGCCTGCTAAATAGGTTGTGTCACTTCCTCCAGGACTATGCCTTCTAATTGGAATTTCTCTCCATCAGTTTGTTTGGGTTCTGTGGGCTTTATGTTCAATAATAATACACTTGCATTCCTTGTTTTTTAAGTAAACACACATTCTTTCTAATGTCTGCAAAGATATAGGGAATATAATTTTCTGCAGCTAAGCACATCCTAAAAGAGCTGCAGACTAAATATGAAGAAACCAGATTTCTTCCTGCTTATTTAAAAAGGAACCTCCCTCTAATCATGCCTTTCAGTAATGGGAAATAGGGATTAATTCCTCAATAAATGAAGTAATTTTACGTATTTGTATGTAAGTGGGTCAGAAAATATATTGAACTTAAATGATGGACAGGACCTCGTTCTGAGCTGATTTGGGGGAAAACTTACGGGTTTTAATTATGAATGTAATTTACTGTGACAAAATATAATAACAGCTTCTGATTTTTTTTCTAGATTAAAAATCATTGAAACATTCTGAACTTTTTCATATTAGTTCCCTTATTTAGGGTAGGAAAATGATTTTTATAGAAGACAGAGTGGTGGAGGATATGTGCTGGTTAGATTTTTTTGTATTGTTTTTAAGAAGCTGGTTAACTACTGAACTAGACCTTACATAAGATAAAAGACCATAATCAAACTTCTAGGCATTCATCTCAATTACAGCCTGTGTTTGTGTTCTTGGAAAAACATCTGCCTACACTCCAGTTAGAAGAGCTTTCAGATCATTAATGATGCGAAATTATTTAAGCACACTTCCATAATTACGTAGGGCCCAAAGACTGCCCATTCTGAAAATATTGGGCCACATTGCCTGTCCTAAATGCATGTATCCAACTGTTTGACTCTAAGATTATCAATACTTCAAACAAAGCAGCACCATGTGATGTTGGAAAAGCAAGGATCTTCTCTAGAAGTGGTTGTCTCCCCTGCAGTAGCAGTAATGTCTTAAACTACGTGTTCTTCCCTACCAAGAGCCTAAAGGAACACAAGATGAAAAAGCCATATCAATCTGCTATTACTTTGAATTACATTGCATGCTCTCCAAATTCCAGACTTCTAATGATGAATCTGCATTACGTGGGGAATAGGGGGAAAAAAGAACTTGTGCCAGTAGCTAGATACAAGGAATTGAAGTTGAGGCCGTAAAAGGAACCACTCCAGCAGGTGCTCTTTCCTAAGATGAACCAAGACACTGTTGCATGTTTGTCCTCAAAGTAAGCATACAAATATAAAATGAACCTCTTCATTCTTCTATGACTAGGTCAATTAATTGCACTGGTTGATTGTTAAAATGAGTGTTAAGTGACTTCTCTTTCAAATTTTCTAACGCAAGAGTAACACAAAGTAATTTGACTTGATTACCTGCTGTATTAATTGGTGGTTTGATCATTTGAATGCATTGATTTGTTGATTCAATTTTAATTGTGACTTTGACTGTCACAGTTATGATCATCATCCTGTGCCACTTTTAATTTGCTCTCTGAAACTGTAGTATATCAGATTGATAATGTGTTTGTTTAGTTTTATTAGAAGGATGAGCAAGCAAATATAAAAACCATAAAAAATCCACAGGTTTGTATTTCCTCCACCAAATTGCCACATGGGTCATGTACTCAAGAGCAAAGACAATGTTAATGTACTTGCAAACTACTTGGCTCGCCTTTGAAATTAATATTAAAGTCACTCACATTTGACTTAGTCAACAGAAATGAGAGTGGAATATGCTTCTTTAATCTAAAGATTAGATCACATAGATGAAATATTAGGTGTCTAGATATTTCACACTGTTTTCTTTGGACTATTTTAAAGGAGCCTGGTTTTGGATCAAAATGATTTTTTTAAATAAAATTTCCATTTTAATCAGAACATTTTTCTTTTTTTTAATCAAGTGGAAACTAAAATGGAGACATCTTTGGGTAAAGTCTCTGAAATCTTGCTAAAACTTTGAGTTTGCAAATATGAAATGCTTTTAGCAACACAAGACTCGAAAATCAGCATTTTGAGAACTTGGGTTTCTCTCAGAAAATAATTCACTGTGGTCACTGATCTCATGAATGTCAGGAAGAAGAAGCTGGAATTTCAAGCCCACCCAAAACACCATTTTAACCCATCAATATTGCTTTTATACTTCAGCCTCATCATTATCAACAAATATGTTACATTCCAATTGCCTCTTCATGGAGCATGGTTATGATCCTCAGGAAAGAGTCTAAGTTCACTCCAATTATTACCAGCAACAAAAGAATCTTTCTAACTAGGAAATGCCTGTTTGCACTCAAATCTCACAACTGTGAGTAATCTCCTGGCTTTAGGTGCCAAAGGTGAGTGTGGGGAGCACCTACTTTGTTTCCTTCCTCTGTAGCTTTTCTGAGACGCAGGAGTCATGTGAGGAGCAGGACCAAGACTGCATGGTGTCTGCTGGGTTTGCCTCCAGGTCTCATACAAGATCATTCCAAGCACAAGCCTAGTAGACATCTTCCACAGGACAAGAAAAATACTTTTTTTTTTTGTACCTATTTAAATATTTGTTTAAAACTACACAGATTCAACAGACAAAATTGAAAGTCTTATTTCAAAATATCCTGTGTCCTGGTAGCTTGAGCACTCTCATGGAAATGGGAGACCTGAGTTTTAAAATTTAACCAGGGTGAGAAATCCTGAATCCAGGTCTCCAGCCAATAAAATGAGACCTTTGTTGGGAAGGAATGAGTGCTTTATTACCACTATGTACCTTACTGGCATCCTTACTTCAGTACATTCATAGCACAGATATTAGAGCAGGCAGCACAAACAGTAGAGCAGGTAGGACTGGGAGAAGAATACTTACCTTGTGTTTCCCACGAAGCTTAAATTTGAAATATGTGCCAGGTAACCTAACCATCAAGACCTGGGTGCTTTTGCACAGCTCAACAAATAGATACCAGCACCTAATGAACTTCACTGATTGAAATTTCCCTATACAGAAAGTGTCCTGGATAGACGAGGGGTTTGTGACATTTGTGTGTGGTTGGGTATCTAAAATGGTAGGTAGCTGCCCACATAGCCCAAGGGACAGCCCTGCAGCACAATGGTGAAAGCACCCAGGGCCAACCCCAGCGCTTTTCTGTGGGGCAGATACAACACCAATAAAGACACTGACTTCTTGTTTGCAACCTCACAGAGGCCTGACCACCTTGGGAGCTTGGCACCTTGTCCTCTCCTTGTGCTGTCCCCACGGCAGCTGAGATGTGCAGGGACCAGGAATGCTCTGAGCACCCCTGACACGCTACCAGGGAGCAGTTCATGGTGCCCACCTCCCGCTGCACTCTCAACCCTGCAAGAGGTCATGAGGAAACACCTGAGGATGTGTTTCTTCCTGTTGTTCACATCATTGAAATATTTGTCAGCTGCAAATGATGATGGGCCAGGGTCAAGTTCTAACAGGCACCTCAAGATTTATAACTTGTCAAAGTACAACAGCACTGTTATTTATTCAAAGAACCCTGGAATTTTACCTAGTTGTTAAATAAGAAAGACTGCATCATTACAGCATCATTATGTTGTAGTTTTGGTTTACAACTTTTGGCTGCATTTTGGGATGAAGATGAAAGGAAAACATTGTTTCTGAAGACATTAGCAAGGCTATTGAGCTATTTCTCCTTTCTTTCCATTCATTTATATTATTGCATTATGCAATGTTAAAGCACCAATTAACTCACAGAAAACATTCCAGGTTCTCATGATTATTAATCTCTGCTTTTCAAAGAGCAAACTGAATTGTGGTTGTGTAAACCCAGAGCATTATTCATGAGGCTGTGGCTGAAACATCATTTCTTTCAATCTTCAACAAGATCAACCATACCCTTAATGAACAAGAGCAAATGGGAAATAAATCCATCAGAGGATTTTGATATTAAATTTGAAAAGACTACAGTCTGTCAGTCTGGGCAAGAGAATTGCATAAAAAAGAGAAAAATAATGTTTTAATTATGTATGCTGAAAAGAAAGAAGGAAATGTGTCCTGGCTACATGAAAACATTAGGAATACTCTGATGACCAACTCACAAATATCATTAGGTACACCTTTCCTACTTCATAGCATACCACATCAGGTAAGTATAACTGATTATTATGACTGCATTTAAAAAAAAAAAACCAAAACAAACAAACTTTAAGTTTCCAGGAACCTTTGCTTTATATCCTTAAATAAAATATCACTGACTTTATTACTATTTTCCCTTGGACCCTCCAGTATATTTAGAACAATGTGCAACAAATCTGAGACTGAAAATGAAAAGAAAAATAATTTCTCTTATTTTAAGAGACAAATTTAGGTATATTTTTGCATTATGTTGTTTCTATTAAGACAGTCTCTGCTCGGAGATGGTTCAATTCATTATTTAATCTGAAAATCTACTTTTTTTTCCTCAAATTCCTTTCCATAGTAAAAGTGAACTTGCCTCCATGATGACCATTTCTGCAGTATATGCACCATACCATAACACTGGACTAACTCACTGCTGTTAGCACTCACCAGTATGCAGACAGGCTACGAGGGTCAGTGGCATTCAGTGCTACCTTTTGACCCCACACAGGTAAATCCTTTCCCCTGCTGTAAGAATTCCATATGAAAGCTGGGGAGGGGACAGGTACCCCTGCAGGGCTGCAGGAGAGGTTTCTGTCCCCCTGACTCAGGCAGAAAAGTTCTCCTTCTGGAGACCTCCAGCTGCACATAGTCTCTGCACGGGCTCTATGGGATTTTTTTGTACTTCCATGAGGACTTTACCACTAAGCACCTGAACTTTAGGCAGAAATTAGCACCCATGTAAAGAAAACTTGATCATATCCTTCAGTTCATTAAGTGCCTTTAATTACCACACTCACATTAGTCAACAGCAGCTGGCTATTCTATGCTCCACCTGAAAGATATTTTTATTCACCTGCATTAACACCCCAATCATTTATTTCTGTTAATCTTGTTTTGTCTGTACTGCAGCAATGCTACAAAGACATCGGGGCCCCTTTCTGTTAGGCACTGTCTACTTTTTTCAATGTGTATTTACTTGAAAGAGCTTGCCACCCAAGTATAAAATCAGAAATGGATACAACGAAGATTGGAGAGTCCTGAGGTAACAATGAAATTATTATAATATAAGGAAGAAAAAAGGCTCACGTCAAACCAGCCATAAACCTAACCAGCTAATTTGAAGACTGCAATCATACAAAATCTGCACATGAGGGGGAACCATACCAGCAAGACTCTGCTTGCTGGTTTGTCTAGGAGGATGTTGCTAAAACCATATTCCCATCCCTTTGCAGAGGAGTAAAGTTATGCCAGTTTTCATAATTTTGAAGGAGATGGAAGAGACTGATGAAACTAACACATTTGGAAGGCACTTCACTCAGTGTTGCTGAACCTGCACCTTTCATAGGAAAACAAATTTTGGCCCAAAAATTTCATTCAGTTCTATTGGTGAACAGTTACTCTGGCCAGGGACATAAAGACATAGGACATGCTTGTATGTCACTCAGATTTGTCAGCTAGAGCACGTTAATCATTCATAGCTGCTCTGGCAAACCACCAAGGAAGGTTTATTCTCAGCCGCGTGCAGTGCTAATCTCACCAGAGATTTTATATAAAGCAAATAATTAAATAGATGTGAAGTAAAACCAGGAGACAACATAGGTGCGGAGCTGTCACTTACTAGGTTCACTCTGTGGTGTGCCCAGCTTCCTAAGCAGTGTTTGTTTTTAAATGGTTTTTGCTTCTATGCTTAGGTAGAGTGTGTTACTAAGACACTCTATTAAGAAGAGAAAGAAAAAGAAAACTCTTGTATAGGGTGTTTGGGTTTTTTGCCAGCTAATTTGTGTAATATTGTTACATCATTTGTACCCAATTCAGTGACAAGCTTGTAAAGGAACTTTATCACACTTTGTGCCTGCAACCAGTTAAGGGAAAAAGGGCCTTTGTTCAGCTAATCATCTGAGTGTTATCAAAATGATCCTTCTGGGCCCCATTTAGAAGTCTAACTACCTCTGGCAGTTGAAGTGTAGTGCATGTAAATAATTAAAATTATAAATATCGCTAAACAAATGAAATTGCTAGTGATCTGGTAGCTTGCCAATAAACTCTTGCTCAGTGAATTCACTGAGCTGAGAACAACAAGATGCTGTAATCAGACAGCATATGGCAAAATTATGTTTAAAGTTTCCAAGTAGTGTTCTTTTTCTGACTCACATTTAAATGATGTGCTATGGAAACAGAGGGTATGTAACTCAGCTTGTGGTAGAAGACAGATGTTCCAGGCAACAAAAAATTAAAGGAGTATGCTTCAAGTATCTGACTTTATGTTTTGCTTTGTATTTTTATGCCCCAAAAGTAATACCACAGATGTCGAATGTAGGACTTTAAGTGTTTACTGATAGAAGTCATTTTACATTCTTTAATAGAACACACCTCTTGTTTAGAATAATTCAATGAGCTTCATGAATTAAACATTTTGCAACTGCAGGGTCTCACTTCATTTTTGTTTACTTGTACTATAAGTAGTAATAATATTTTTATATGCAGTAATATATGATGTACAAATACATCCATTTATTTATGCATCAGAAATAGCCAGACCTGAGTTAAAATCAGACAGGCAAGGAAGTAAAAGCACTTTGCACAAATATTTTCAAGATTGTCATTTGGTCTGAAGTGATGGCTTACAGGTCCAAAATTTTTTTCAATGCACGTTTTGGAAGCTTCTGTGGATTTTGGTATTCAAAGATTTGAAAATTCACTTCCACTTAAAATGCTTTACTCTTCAGGTGCTTGAGCAACACCTTAAATAATTCCTTTCTTTTTCTATTTAAAATTGCAGTATGATGATTGCAACTTCTGTTATTGTGGAGACAGTAATTAGTTACATTGCATCTTTTAAGCCTTGGACCAGTTTTGGTGCCATTGGTTGAGACAAAGTAATAGTTCTTGAAAACCCCTAAAAGAGCATGTGCTGGAAGAACTGTTATTCACCACTATTAACTGTCTGTCCTAAATTATTCTGGGCAACATTCATATGTACTTTTTTTTTCATGGGATTCTTCAGACAGCTGATCAGATCAGTTCTGTTGTCTCATTTCATGTCAGTATGACCAGCCAATATTATTCTTTCTCTTTGCTTCTTTCTGTGCTACTTTTATAGGAGAATTATTTTCTGTCTCATCTGTTAATTTTGAAAAATTTTCCTGGGAGAAGTGTAAGGGCCCAATCCAGTAAATATTTTTAATAACTGTAAAGTTATGATATACAAATTGTCAGCAATATGATGAAGAAAGAGCCCAATATTTTAAAAAAAAAAAAATTGGGAAACAGTACCCCCTTGAAATTTTGTCACAGGAGGAGGACGCTGATTTTACCTGTCATAAAATGATAACTCCAGAGGTCACATCAGATAATGAGATGTGACTGAATATAGAAGAATTCAGTGTGACTTGTCCATCTCATTCCTTCAGAAGCTGAACAAATCCATAGGTCAATGTTTTCAAAGAAGGGTTATAGAGGTCCAGTTCTGAAATATATATATGCTGAAGTAAAGGTCTAGACCTCTGTCCTAACTCCTAAATCCCACGAGGAGTTTCTGAACTCAGGCAGAGTTTCCAAGTCGACCATGCACAGAACCGGAGCCTTGCTGATCTGCTCTTCAAAAGATTGACCATTTGGCAGTTCCCACTGAAACCAACAGGGCCTGCTGAAAACCTGGCACTTCTGGCAGTATCACTTTCTATAACTCCAGCTGTGACTCAGGAGTTAAGCTAAAGATCTGATAATACATTCCCAATATGCAAACAGAAGATGTGGGAATCTGTGATTGCATTTAAAACATCTTTACAGATGTTTCAGAATTGTTCGTCCATGCTGCATACAATTTTCATTTAGTGTGTTAACTCTTAAAACTAGATTCCTCTCTTCATTTCTGCCAAACACTATTTTCATTCTCCTAATCTAAATTGAACTGTGTGATGCAGCAAAGTACATTTCCTCAATGATAAGTCCGGACTTACATAATTTTCTCACATCCCAAGGTCTAACGTGAAGGATACAGCATGAAGTAATGCTACTTTTATAGATGGGAAAGTAAAATTAAGATAAAAATGCCATTACTTTACTTCAGGGGAAAATGTAATTGCAAGGTTTGAAACGAATTTGAATATTATTTGAGAAACTGGTTGACTGTGTGCAGAGCTCTGCAGGACATGGCAAATATACTTGTTACTCTCTCCCCTTTGAAAGATGCAAAGGTAAAAGATGTTAGCCTTAAAGTGGAAGGCATCTGGGGGTTTTTACATTATTTTTATTTCATTCTCCACCTGAGCACAATAAGAGTAAATGTTTTTTCCCTGGAAAAAGACCTACTTTAAATCAAGCTTCATATGAAAAGGAAGCTTTAATAAAGATGTTTGAGAGATAAATTAAAAAGAAATGAAGTAGTCAATGGATAGAAAACTTCAAGAGCCATGGTTCAGCTACTGACCAATCTGTTTACATGATAAAAACTTATTAGGCTGTCACCACTACAGTCTCTGAAAAAAATCAAAACTGTGATATGCTTACCTTCTGCACATCTCAGTTAAAGATGGAAGTAGTTTCTCCATATTAGGCAAGTAAGGAACTGAGTTATGGAGAGGTTAAAATGACCTTCCTAAGGTCACACAGGGCATCTGAGTAAGGACTTTCTCACTGCTCTTCTGTTTTTTTTCTGTTTAGGCTACAGTCTCTTGGGATTAGTGACTGGTTTTTTCTAAATCATATATACGGCCTAACATAATGTGACCTTGTGCAAGTCTGCACTAAGTGCTAGTCTGCTCGGTGTAAACATGGTGAAATCCTAAATAATGTAATTAGTCAGAAAATGAGAGGTAAAGAAGAACTGTAGAGGAAAATTAGAAGTCTTAATTTAATTTTAAATGTTTCACCTTTTAATTACTCAAGAGAAAAATCAATTTAGACAATTCCATGCTTCGTTTGCTTTGAACACGTAATTTTAAATGTTTGGTTTTGTACATTGTCTCACTTTTTGTGCTACTTTTACTGGAAAATTTTAGAATAGAAATTAGAAATAATATGACAATTACTTGAACTTATTTTACATTGTTTGAAACTTTTTCACAGAAAAAGAAAGAAAAAATGTGAGTGAAATCTATTTTTCTCCCTAGCTTTTACAAGTTTCCCAGGCTTTCTAGTGGGAAGAATGAAGAAAAGGGAAATTTGAAAATATTAGAAATAAAATTATCCCATTATCTTTCAAAACATACATTTTCAGAATTCCTTTATCAGATATGAAAAAATAAACATTGTGAGAATGAATATTTTTCAGTAACTTTTTGTTTCAATTAAACTCATTGTTTCTCCTTGCATTTATTGAAGTAAATCTCAGCAGCATTTGATAATACTGATGATAACAAAAGCTGTTTCATGTTAATTGTCTGGCCCTGGGCTATAGTTTCATGACACGAATTATTCAGGGAAAACATTAGCTTGAAGTATTTCAGTCTCCCTTTGTCTCCTGCCACTTCTTCCCACCTGTCAGTCAGTCTCACCCATTCCCTTTACTGTGCCAGAAAAAAGTTCGTGAGGTCATGCTGCACACCAGATCCTGGACTGGAGGCACACCGAGAGGGTAGCATAATACAAGCGTGAGACCAAGGGAGACCCTTTGTGCTGTGAAACCAAGGCGTAAGTCATTGTTAAATAAGTTGTTACAAATAAGTATTAATCTTTCTTGTTCACCCAAATAGCTTTTGCCACAACACTAGGCATCTGAAGTTTGGGCTACTCTCCTAGGCTGCCTCTATAAGCACTGGAAAGAAACAGTCACTTCTTGAGGACAGTGTGTCTCATTCTAAATCTACCGTCTTAGGATAGATGAGTAACTCTTTTGATACCCATATTTCTCTTTTAAAAAATTAATTTATAATTAAATGTTTAAAGTAGGTGAGATCATTTCCATCTACCACATCATTCTTGAATTTAAGGTTTTGATGGATACATATAACCATACATATGTAAAGTATATGTATAATCTCAAAGGTGTAGACAATTAAATAAGAAAAAGAAAGAAGACCCAGTCCCTGGCTTAGGAATATCCTGCTAAGGAGACAACATATAGATAAGAAAAAGAGGAAATAAAACTGAGTAGTCGAGTCAAATATATCTTTCATGTTGGTGATCCAGGTTTTTCTGAGTTGAAATTAACTTCACTTAAATATTGAGTGTTTGGCATCTATACATTTGAAATGCAGGCCACTACCCCAGTTAAGCACCCTGTCCTGTACTGCAGACCCTGATTTGCAGGTGGTACGCACAAAGCTTACATGCACCCAGCTTCTGCGCTGAAGAACAGAACTGCAGAAGTGTTCACAGGCATCTGCACAGGATACCAGATTTACAGAATCAAAATATTATGATTATTTGGAGCACATGAGGTAAGACCATCATAATATTAGGCATGGTACAGATACACAAAAATACAGTTCATCCTCCCAGAGCATGATTTAAGGCTACAAGAAGAAACAGTGGGAGGTTACATTCAGGCAGATGAGGTTTATACACAACACTGAAACTATTTTAGTCAATGTAATTGGTTTAATGTATCAACGTTGGTTCAAAAATCTGTAGGCATTGAAGCAACCACCCTTTACTCCTCCACAAACCGATCTTTTCTATATCAACAGAGGCTGAAATGGTAAGAAGAGGTGCTCAGTGCCCCCCTGCCATACCTGCATGGTGCCTGAGCTGTTTCTCCCAGAAGCACTGAAGTGGTGAGGCAGGCAGAGCAATGGCAGGACCTGCCTCTCCCTGGCAATCACTCTGTCCATGTGCAGTCCAAGAACTCTTTATAAAATTGTGATTCTTCCTTGTGCGCAAACAGAACAACAGCTGCTTTATGCTTCCTGGAGACAATCAGTACAGTGAACATCTGGTGCACAAATATAAATGTACCTGTACACCATCCAACTTGTTCCTTTATTCAAAGTGGATAATAACAATATGAGCTCAGTGTTTCTTGATAAACTCACTCAAAGCACTGATTAAAGAGAAAATATCCTAAGTTCTGATAAATATTCATAATTCTCAATAAGTCAAAGCTGGCTCTGAGAAGAACAGAACATACCTTTAAGGGTATTTTTATGTGTATTTTGATTTCCTAACAACATTGTCATAAAGAGATACCTTATGCCATTCTGCACAGAGTGAATTTTACTCTTTTTAATAAAATCTATTTAAATTTACTGAATACTAGCCCATATTTTAGTCACAATAAAAATGATATTCTAACATTCTCCTTCTACTTAGCCTAGCAAGCAAACTGAATACTTTTTTCCCAAGATATATTTGTATATAGAAAATAATTAATTTATCTGTAAATGCAAACAAATTGTTCTGCCAACCTGATCTATGGAAAGGAGAGCTAGAAAAAAATAAAAACAAGTGGTTCCAGATTTCACACACCTTTGAATTCCAGAATGTTTCAATGAACATGATGTAAAAGTACATGCCATCTGCAAAATTCATATTTCCTATAGATTGATTGACAGGTTGAGTGGATAGTTGGTTGCAGACCATGTGTGAATGGGTGGCAGATTTTGTTCTCTATGATATATTTAACAATATCCACACTAACATTTTATAGCATTATCATGCCAGCACATGGCATTATGAGTAGAAGATTAAAAAGCATTTAAAGCGTTTAACTGACTTAATTCCAGCAACTGACCTTTGCTGACATTACTTAAATGCTGTTTTGCAGAGAAAAAAAATGTAGCTTCAATTGTTCACAGCCTGTCAGCCTTTCAAATTACTTCAGGAACAAATCCTTTTTTTCAGAAAACTGGCAGCTTTCCCGCCGGCCTGCATAGAGGACTGTTGAACAAGCTCAGGCACTGAAGGAGCAAAAGGAGATGTCGATAATGCTGTGGGAACACCGTTAGCAAAAAGGTTTTTCTCCATAGGCTGACTGCACTGCTGTCCTCCAGCTAATCTGAAACTTCAACGTATTGCCAAATTCTTTCATGAGAATCCTGACTACATCCCCAGTTTTTCCTTCAGTTGTTTTTGGTCTAATAACACTGCTTGACATTTCCAGGTGTTTGTCCTGAACTATGTAACAACACTATGGCAGGGTGAAACTTCTGAGCTTCTTCTCCTCCGATATCCTACTGGGACAAAACATAGATGTCCCGGCAAGTGCCATTTATTGTAACATTTCAGATGCAAACAGAACAAATAAATACAATTTTAACTGTTGGTGGGGCGATAGTGTATGGTTATTTAGACTAAAACTCAGAAAACTCTTCCCTTTTTATTTCATTCAGAATATTAGATTTTTAAATAGATTCCTAAAAATGGAGGATGGTGGAATGGGTAGTTTGGAAAATAAACTAAGTTGAAGATCATATGTATAGAACAAAAGGATTTGAAAGATCAGCTTTCCCATTATATCTTCCCTTTAAGTGTGAAAATATATGTTTATTCAATTTGTTCTAAAATTATGCTTACATTTATTTCCATGTTTATGGTTTTTTTTCTTTCCTCCTACTTACTGTAACTACTTTCATTTCCTTATTTTCTCTCACGTGTTTTCCACAAACAACAAAAAAAACATCATGAATAAGTACCAATCCAGTTTCTCCTGGCATCCTTCTGCTCCTTTCACTTGTGGTAAAACAAACTCAAAGGAGCCCTTTTTGCAGTTCATACATCTGCATTTTCTTCTGACAAAAACTCCAAGTACGTTTTTAAGCTTTAATTCTAGTTTATACCAATTTACCTTTTAAACTTCCATGAGAATTTTTGTGCCTTAAATCTTCAGTGATAAATAACATTTTTCTAAACCTGAGTATTTGTGTCTGCAAGGATCAACCAGGTTGACACATACAGCATCAACTAACATTTCTAATACCTGCACAGGTCATTACACGTCCTGTTTAACCCCTAACGACAATGATTTATGTGCGTGATTTTCTTTTTCATTATTCTTGTCCATCACCATAAACTATTCTGTCTTGCTAGAGAACTGCCCACTTCGGTAAAATTTTCTTATATAAAACTAAACAGAATTCAATTTATCATGCTATTTAAAATGGGATTTGGGCATGCAGAAAGATGTAATTTTTCCAATGAAAAATAAGGGCAATCAAAGGCATGATGGTGGGCTGTCTTCCTGCTACTCTTTTGCTAGGGGCAAAACTGGTCTTCAGCTAAGGCAACATCAGCAACGTGGAAGGTCTAACATTTCCTCATAACTTTAAAAGGGTTTGTTTGGGTTTGTTTCTCATTTTTCTTTAAAATTTAAGTCAGAAATTAGAGTTTGCTAATTTAAAAAGATAATTTAAATGAAAGCCCTCATTTTTAATTTAAATGAGAGCCCTGCTCTGGTGGATGTATATCGGCAAAATGGAGGACCCTTTGGACAACAACCTTTGGACAACAACTAGATGAAAATACAGAGGTATGATTACTGATGTTTGTATGCTTCAGGTTTGTTAAACGCTGCATAGCAGCTCGGTGTTAATAGCCATGCTACCTTGTAGCTTTGTCTATGTTAAGCTAAAGTTATCGTTAAACATAGTGATTTTTCAACCCCATGGCACTTTGAAGTGTGTGTTAGTACCAGGACATGCATCCCCTTTTGAAATCTGTGTGGGAACTCTCTCTACCTGCTGTGCTTAGTTTCAAAATCCAATGCTATCATTAGGGAAAGAGAGCTGTTTCCTCTTTTGTCTATGTGCTCTATTTTATACCAATGTCATCAAAAACCTTCCACACTTCTTGATCCAGGAAAAAGCCTCACATTTGGTGCAACTACTGGAAGTAAATGTCTTTAAGGAGATAGTGCTCAAATTTCCTCCCCTTTAGATCGCTAATAACTAATCAGAAGTTTTTCCTTAGTGTTGTGTCTTTTTCCCAAATCAGACAACTTTCCTGTGTCAATCAAAAGAATTTTCTAATAGCATCTCAGCCCTCTACAAAATTCTGGGAAGTATACATTATAGTCTATTAAAATGTAAAATGTAAATTAGAGTTAAAATACCAATCAGAAGAATCACATATGTGATTTTTTTAACACCCTTTGCACAAAACACATGTAGATTTAGCAAATAGTTAAATTTAGCTGAATTTTTTTTCTTTTAAGACTGAATTAATAACAAAGATCCCTTTTTCAACATGATTCCTTTGTCAATCAATCTATTTCAAAATTAAGAGGGAGACTCTCAATGAAATCATATAGCCTATTTTCTTTCAAACTTTTCCTCCAGTTCTTCAAATGAAAATATTCTTTCAGAAGTTTTTATATTGCTTGAAAATTGTACAGAACAGAACACACAGAGTCACCTGATTTCCATTTCACAGGTAAACCACAGGCAGCATGTGTTCAGATTCACACCCTAGTGTTTGGTAGATGTGTCTCACTTCCCTTTAACACATGCAACTTTGGTAGCTGTAGCAGTGGGTAATAAGGAAATGTAATTTGTTTAAAACGCAGAGAAAAGGACGTGTCTTATGTCCGACTGGTAGCAAAGTTGGACACGCAGAACATAAAAATCTGTGTTCTTCCTTCTTCTTTTACATCTGCCTCCACAAACATACAAACAGATCAGCAGCTAATCTCACTGCTCTTTCTCAGACCAGATAAGTGTTCATTCAAGACCAACTGTATGCTTTCTTGAAGTTTACCTTGCATCTTAATACCTTTACTTTTCATGGGGGTATCATGTCTATTAATTGCTTCTCAGAATCAGTATCCACAAAACACACTGAACACAAAAGTCCAAATCCAAAGAAAATTAAATATATATCAAGTTACAGACTCAAATGTAAAGGTAC
Organism: Aptenodytes forsteri; assembly: GCF_000699145.1. Taxonomy (NCBI): domain Eukaryota; kingdom Metazoa; phylum Chordata; class Aves; order Sphenisciformes; family Spheniscidae; genus Aptenodytes; species Aptenodytes forsteri. The sequence goes on along the minus strand of NW_008795319.1, from coordinate 333,713 downwards.
AAGGGAAGAGCACTCAGGCCTCACCTCTTAAAATTTTATAAAACACCTATTTAAAAATATGTTCTCTGTGTGTGTGTGTGATATACATGTATGATACCTTCATATTGTGTCATATAATTTCTCCAGTCTTTCTGAATGACTAGTCAATTAACATGGTCATAGTCCAGGGAAGTAGACACCAACAGATAGTATTTTTCCCCACAATGTGAACTGCAGATGTATTTGTTTTTCAAAATACAAAAGATTTATTTTTTTAAAATAGCCAAGAAACTTGGAGAAGGTATAAATGGCCACACATATCAGAAATAAATCTGTCCAATATGTTATCGGACATACATATGACCAATACACTCCCCCTCCTCAACAGAAGGAAGTAAGGTGAAAAAGCTTGTGGGGGAGTTAAAGACAGGGAGATCACTAACCAGCCCCCCCGCTACCAACACCTTGACACCTACACCCAATACAGTATGTGAGTGTGTAACAGTGTGTGTGATGGGACAGCCAAACCCGTCTGAGAAAGCCTTTGCCCCAAACTGATAATGTTCAGGAGGAACGCCAGGACAACCATTAATCAGATTAAACAGTAATCATGAAATTAGAAAGAGACTATTGAAACTGCCTGAAAAGCAGTGTAAAAGAAATGGAAGTTTGTAGAAGGTGTTGGGAGAGGATTTGGAGCTGGACAAGGATTAATGATCCTGGTTGGGCACTGCCAGGCATCACCCTGCGGCATCCCCATCCCTGCCTGAGCCAGGCCCAGCAGCTCCCTGTGGGGTGCAGTAGCACCCTGTACCCAGACAGTGACCCACAGCACAGGGGCGGTGTGGGGGCACCCCTCCTCAATATGCACGTAGGACTATGTGGGGCACCTGGCCATGGCCCCAAGCAGGGGACCACCTGGGGGACATCCCACACAGAGGGGAGGGAGGGGCACCTGAACTGCCAGAGGGTCCAAGGCTGCATGTAAGTATGGGGGGGGGGCACATTAGTTACAGAAGGATTTTTGGAAATCTGTAGGGCTATATTAACATTTTTCAAGCATCTGGGATTGTGGTTTATCTGTTGTGTTGCCAGTATCGATCCTGAATGTATAGTTCACTGATTGCCAGTTAACTGTGTCATTAATAAATCAATAAACCACTTTGATCCTGATTTGATTTAAACCACATGAGTGGTTTTTCCCTGTGACGCATATGATCTATTGCTACACTGATTCAGAGGCCTGAGTCCCACAGAGGAGGATACAGGACCATGCTTACATCCATAAATAAATAAAGGCTCTTAGCTCAAATGGTTCAGCAGTGGCAAGGTTAAAAATAGTGGAATATGGAGGATATAAAGCTCTAGAAAACAGAACCTCTCATTATAACACCACTGCTAGGGAGAGCAATTTGAGAAAATTATACAGCGTGTTTTGCAAACAGCAAGACTACTATTTTTTCAATTTATTGAAATACCACATTTTCCACCTGCTATTCACTGTCAATTTATAAAGAAGCTAAAAAGTTTGTGACTATTTTGGCATCCGTAAGGACAGAATGGGTTTCAGTTACTAGTTTTGAATGTTGGTGCTTTGTTGCTGAGTACGATTTCAACCACTCATGGACAAGTTTGGTTATCAAATGCAACAAGGATATGCAATGGTAACCACCATGTAGAATAGACAGGTTAAATTGAAGAGAGGGTATTACAGCAAAATCTTCAGTTTGCTCTAGGGACAAACCACTCCTACAGCAAGGCACAGAGTCAGCCCAACTGAGACATTACTTAGAAGGAAAATCTGAACCACACTTCTCACTCAGAAATCAAATGTATATGAAAAATTTTCTGAATATTTATCAGGCAGAAGAATCAAAAAGCCAAGAAAGATAACTGAATTTTAGAAAATGAAATACTAAAAAGGATGAAAAATTATATGGAAAACTTCTGCCCTGAGTCATTCCTAATGGAACAAAGTTTCACGTGAACAGACAAAATTTCCCAGTGCTTCCAAAACACAGAAACAGAGATATCCCTACTGACATCCCAGATCCTAAATAGAGATTGTGGGGCAATTTGTTAGTTAATAGATAATTAGACCTCGTCTCTCAAAACATCTTTGCAGACTTTGGCCTCTTCAGGGATCTGCTTGGTAGAGTGCCATGGGACAAAGCCCTGGAGGGAAGAGGGGCCCAAGAAAGCTGGGGAATATTCAAGGATCACCTCCTCCAAGCTCAGGAGCGATGCAACCCAACAAGGAGGAAGTCAGGCAAAAACGCCAGGAGCCCTGCATGGATGAACAAGGAGCTCCTGGACAAACTCAAAGAC
>NW_008795319.1:326136-329581 GCF_000699145.1 Aptenodytes forsteri | reverse complement strand
GGTGGATGCCCCATCCCTGGAAACCTTCAAGGTCAGGTTGGACGGGGCTCTGAGCAACCTGATCTAGTTGAAGATGTCCCTGCCCATGTCAGGGGGGTTGGACTAGATGACCTTTAAAGGTCCCTTCCAACCCAAATTATTCTATGATTCTATGATTTTATAGTAGGCTTTAAGAAGAACTTTTGAAGGAAGAACAAAACATTTTCTGTGATTACTTCATCGTACAAAAAAATGAAACCAGAAATAAGACTGTCTCTGCAACCCGGGTAATATTTTAAATCTAACTGCAAAGCCACGCAAGTGATGCTGGCAGAAGTGCACAGCAGGAACACACCATGGAGAGCAGGTTGAGAAAAATCCATTGGGAAATCCCTTCTTGAGACCAACTAGAACCAACTCTGCTCTTCAAATCCTCTCTTTTCTGTACTATGTAGGCTACCACAACATCCATATCACATAGCTCCTGTGATAGCGTGATAAATAATATGGACAATGCTGATAAATGTATTATGCTCTGTCCTGCTCTGCATAAGAACAGAACAGTGTGTGCAATATAAAATTAGGTCTGGGAAGGCAGAGTTTTTCTTTGTGTAATAAGAGTTGCTTTTGGTAACCATTGTTGAAGAGAATTCCAACACAGCTTAGATTAGGACTGACCTTGTTAAGAAAGAAACTTTGCAAGAGGTCGAAATTTTATATTTTTATTTTTTTAGTGTCACTGACACATGCATCTGCTTATTAAGGAGCATAGGATGGAAAAAGATCTCCTTAATTCTCTGATTCAGTTCCTTGCCATTGCAGACAACTATGCTACATAATAACTTTCAGAATTTATCAAGCTCAAATTTATCAAGAAATTTGTTAGGTTTCTTCTCCCCAGTAGTCCTATGAGGAGAGTCTTAATCCAGCTTTCAGTGTTAACTAGTGACAGACAAAACATCACACAGTTCTCAAGTATTGTTTTTAAACACCACACCAACAAGGAATCCTCCAGTTTCCTCCTCCAAATTACAGACAGGTCTCTCTCATGCTGCCAGTCTTCTTCTTCCCTACAGGTTCTGTAGTTAACATTGGCTCTTCTGTGTTTCTCTTTCTTCAGCAAGCTACATTTCTCTCTGAACTCCTTCAAGCTCTTCCAGAATTTTTCAACTTCAGAGATTTTTCAATATATAGCAACTATTCTCAGTTTCTTTGACCTCCTAGGGATTTACCTCTCTCTAAACTCCAACATTTTACAAGAAACTGCCTTTACCTGGAATGCATTATCATAATCTGTGCGGTTTATTTAGATTCTTATGAAAATAATTAACCTGTCACAGGTAGACATAACAGCTCTACTCCCTTCTCATCTCTTCTCAGCTTACCTACCGAAAACATTAAGAGACAGTTTAGGGTAAAGACAGGTAAGATGTAAAGATAGAATCATGCCAGAAAACAAACTGGAGTTCATGAAATATATAATGCTCATAATGCATACTGACTTTACTCTCCCATCAAATAAGAATATGACATTGGGATATCACTAGGGTGCTCAACAAAGGTTTTGCAAATTAGAGTTTTAGAAGCACTTTTCAAAGATATCTTTTCTTCTCTTAACTTTTTCAAATCCAGATGTGCATGTCAATATCAGAAAAGTAAAGAATTGTGCAAATGCCTTTTTCTCAAAGCCAGCAGGAAGTATTGTTTAATCAAAATTGATTATGATTTTGATTATCTTTTCACTGATTATATTTTCAAATCAATAGAAATAGTAGTATATAATTTTAAATAATTTAATCTATTTTGTAAATTAATCCATTATTTTAATCAATTATTGAAATCAAATGTATCAATTTCTTCTCTGAAACTTTTAAACTGCATGTAAGACACACAAAAATGGTTACAAAAATGAAAAAGAAAGAAAGGAAATTCATATATGCTAGACATCACCATATGTATGCAAAATATTTGAAGTTATCTGTAATTCTTCTACAAAGCCCTTAATGACCAGCAAGTAGACTAAGTTTCAAAAAAGCCTGAGCTATACAGAAGTCAACAAATCCCACTCCTTCCTGAAATTAGCAATGTAGCAAGTAAAAGAAACATACATCAGGAAACAAATAATTACCAAAAATATAAGTATTACCATAATTTTAGTATAACAGAAATTAATTACAAAGCAAATGCTATTTTAATATGTAATACTAATATTACATATCACTACATTGGTGTGCAATACTCCTTGCTACTCTGTAAAGTGTGTAGTTGGAAACTGGTGTCCTAGAATTACTCAGGAAGAGAAGGTATAAAATATACACATTGAATGAGAAATAGCCTTGGTCAGAAGAAAAAGCTGACATTGATCTTCCTGAATCCTACACCTCCCTTTTCTGTTTGCACCCAAGCCAGCCACATAGAGTTCTTCTAAGGTTTTTGATTCATTATTCATAGCTCTGGCTATTGTTGGCTCACCCACAACACAGTACAGAACACGTCTCACTTTGTAACTTCTTGGAATGAAAAACATAGGGAAAGTGAAAAGGAAAAATATTTTCATGGAATTTAAAATAATAAGTTGTACTTACTTTCCTCTTATGCACAGGCCACGGAAGGATTTCCAGCTGAATTCCACAGTCCTGAGCTGGTCTGTATTCGCATATTCAGGAGCAGAACATTACACCTTTGGAAGATGTCATTTTCAAAACACTTTTTCTTAATAAATGTGGACAGTTAATTTACTGTCCATTTTCTGACAATGATGTTCGAACCCTTGGAAAGCATAAGTGCTAACACAGATTGCCCTCAGCCCACCCTCTGCATCATCTACCTACCTCATCTTTGCTTCACCCAGGCAAAACAAAATGCCAAGCTCTGAAAGTTCACTTGTTTGAATTAAAAAATTGCAATGAATCCTGACAGAACAAATAAAACAGGTCATCTCTGTGAGGTGTACATTTCAGTCACTTTAAAAAAAAGACCTTCAAAACCTGTAATGCATCTTTCATACTTGTGAGAGAAACATTATACTCACGCTTCATGGGTGAAATATTGCATATTTATAATGATTCATTGAGCCATACTTAAGTATTCTGGAGTGACAGAGGTAACTGGACTGTCTTTTTCCCAAGCACATAAGAAAACAGAGCTGAAACACCATGAGCACAAATTGTGATAATTTTAATAGGGAATTCAATACTTATGCTATGGTGATGTTATGAACACCATGACTTTAATTAGGGAAGTGCTAAGAGCAACTTGCATATTGCATGGTGTCGTGGTTTAATCTCAGTCGGCAACTGAGCACCACGCAGCCGCTCGCTCACTCCCCCCCGGTGGGATGGGGGAGAGAATCAGAAGGGTAAAAGTGAGAAAAACTCGTGGGTTGAGATAAAGACAGTTTAATAGGTAAAGCAAAAGCCACGCATGCAAGCAAAGCAAAACAAGGAATTCATTCACTACTTCCCAT
>NW_008795319.1:312273-326009 GCF_000699145.1 Aptenodytes forsteri | reverse complement strand
CAGCTTCTTGTGCACCTCCAGCCTTCTCAGTCGGTAGAGCATGGGAAGCTGAAAAGTCCTTGGCTAGTGTAAACATTACCTAGCAACAACTGAAACATCGGTGTATTATCAACTTTGTTCTCACCCTAAATCCAAAACACAGCACTGTACCAGCTACTAGGAAGGAAATTAACTCTATCCCTGCCAAAACCAGGACACATGGTTATTTGGATACCTCCATCAGTTTTTGTTTTAAGAAAAAAAAGGTTAAATTCCACATTAGATTTTGGCAGTTTGTTTCATGTTCTAGACATTTAACATAAATACAGATCTTTCAATCTGTGTTTATCAGTGTGTAAAATATAAAAAAAAAAAATTGAAAGAAGGTATGGTGGAAGATAAAAATACCTTTTTCTGGCACATTTCTATACATTAACATTTTCACTTTCTCCAAAAGCCTAGACATCTTTCATGAACCACAGAAAAGATACACATAAGCAAATCAAGGCACTCTTTGCTGAAGATCAATCAGTTGAATGATGCTGCAAATCGTTATAAATATTAAGGATAATTTGTTCGTCATAGCCTAATGAACAAAAGTGCACTGAAGTGCCTTTCCCAGCTGAAAACTTGAGTATTTGGAAAATAGGGTGATTTTGAGCCTTATTGTCTTGTTAATGTCTTCTCTGACATTTTTTCAGCAATGCGCAAAAGAGTATAATTTAACAGGACATGTATAATTTAAAAAGAAACACACTTTATATTTGGATTGCCATTATTGATCCAAATATCAGGTCTCCAATCTGAATACATTTGGGTTTATAAGGAAAGTTATAGTATCTTACTTCACTGAAGCTGATGCCCAGCAGAATTAGTTCAATGGAGAAAAGAAATTACTCAAAACAGCTCCAGCTGAATTCTGGGAGTTATTGATTCCCACAGCGTGTTTTTTAAGAGAATTCAAAATTAATTTAGATCTAAAGGAAAATACAACTGAAGAAGAGAACAGACAAAGAGGTGAAAAAATATTCCTCAGCTCGAGAAAACAGCTTTGAGAAATAAAATATGCTATATGTCCAATTAATACTCTTTTCACTGCTGCTTTCTTCCACAGATACACAAGAATGTCCTCTGAGTTACACAGTTTAATAAACTGGGGCTTTATACTGATCCCCAAATCAGAAAATTGGAAAAACATGGAAAACTGTCTGAAGGCATATTTGAGCTTTTATGAAAGAAAATAAATGAAAGTCAAATTTCCAGTTGGTCTATGTAATGGTAAGCCTGACCGGACATGGCACCACTTTTCTCATTCAAAACTAATCATAGAATCATAGAATCATTAAGGTTGGAAAAGACCTCTAAGATCATCGAGTCCAACCGTAAAATGATCAGAGTCTTTTATGTCTGGCTAGACGTGGAGAAATTAGGACCAGCAGAAAGAGTTTGTGTGTTCTGTAGGCTCACTGAGGCTTGCTAGGATTGGTAGCATCACATTCTGGGCTAAGCCTGTGAAGAAGCTGGATGGAAATGATACAAATAAATACTGAACTCGTTCACTGAGAGGAGCATCTCCGTCTCAACCACTGAGCAGGAGGATGAATGTCTCTAATCTTGACAGTAGCAATGAAGTCTGCATTTAGGACATTCATGAAATATCATTGAGAATTAAAACACAGATATATTATATATAATGTACATTATACATTGGCTCCTAGAAGAGTATGTTATGTCAGTAAATCGATACGGGAAACCATTGCTTGTCTCATATGAGACAGATATGCATTAGCAGGGTAGAGAAGACCTGATGTCAATTTCCTTAGGCAGAAACCCCAAATCAGTGTTCTACCTGTCCAGCCTAAAGGTTAGCAACTGAAACACTTAGCACTATGCTAAATACTATGCTTTTTGGTTCAAGCGATTTCTGTTATACATCAGAAGTTAATGTGTGTGTGTGTGTGCATGTTTGTACACATGGTTCTTTCAAGCAAAGGATTTTGCTAAGAAAGCTGTAAAGGAATTTTCTGCTGTCAAGCCCTCTGGAGGAATGGGAAAAAAGCATTTGTGTAACACTAACATGAATTGCAATTTGTTCCTTTCCTGCCTTGGGGTTCCTAGGTGTATTTTAGTGTATAAGTCACTGATAAGGTGGTACATGCAGTCCCTGGGTTGAATGCATAATGTGATATCACTAGGGACAGAACCATATTTGAGATTCAACTTTTCTGACAAATTCATTAGTCTGATTCTTGCAAATATTTAAATATGAGAGATGCTGACCTGAGAATACAAACTGGAGTGGTCATTTCTTGTTATCTTTGCTCTATCGCCCAGCTTATCACATGCAAGGAGTGAGACTGTACTTGAATACATTTTGAAAACCTCTGTCTTTTCACAGAACAACAGAATTAAGCTCTCTCCTTTTATCAGTAAGAGCCCACACTTCTACTACATAGCAGCCACATATAACTTTTATTTTATGATCATCAGAAATAGTGTACAATATGCAGAACCTACCATGGGAAACATGAAATGTCCATTTACCCTCTCAGCTGCAGAGATTGGAAAGAGATGGAAATCCATCCTAATTTAGAATCTGCTTTTGTCTTCCTCAACATTTTACACTCCATGTCCTGTAACTCTCGCTTTAAAGCCTGTCAAGCTTGTTTACAGAAGCATCATCCCTAGAGCAAGCAGGACAACCAGAGCTAACCAGTTCAGAAATCAGGGAAGAGAAAAATTGCAAATGTAGGATGATGGGGTTCTGCAGACTGAACTTGGATTCCTTAATCACTCAGTATTGTTTCTCAGGTGGAAAGTTTCTCATCTATTCCTTTTTTCACCTCTTACCCACAGAAGAAGGGTTTAGCCCTCTTGCCTTCTCATGCCTATCCTTTTCATTTTCCCCCACTCATGCATCTGAATGTAGTTCTTCTATAAAACACAAGCAATAAATTCAAAGGAAGGGAAAAAAAGAAACAAATATAGGAAAACAGGAATATTCCATTTTCCCGAGCATTCCACTGATCATTTTCCCTCAAATGTCTACATTTTGTTCTGTCTGTCCCTAGTTGCTCCATGGCCTTGTTGCAAGCTTTGTAAGTAAGAGCCAAAGAGCAGGCCAGCTGGCTGCAGACAGAGCCTCTCCTCCATCTGCCTCCTGCAGGCTCAGTCCTCCCTCAGAGAGATGGATTGCTTAATCACAAGTATATTGTGCCAGTCTTTTCCTTTGCAAGTGTAGTAACTTTAGGGAAAGCACTGTCAAATATGAGAGAGAATTTCAAAATAGAGCTGTTTGAAGCATTCTATTTAATTCAATAAAATGTAATGGTAAATGGTATTTTTTCAAAAAACTTCATAAGACAGTATTAAAAAAATCAATAAAAATCTATTTCCCTAGCTCAGTTGCATCATTAGAAAGCTATACTTTTTGGATTCATATCTATGGGACTTTATTAGTTTGATCCCAATTCAATCTCATAGTATTCTTCCTTAAAGAAAGCGAGAAAATTGACAAGGGGAAAGAAAACCTAACACTGTTATAAGGTCCAAAATTCACATTTTACAAAAATACAAAATCTCAGAACATAATGTTCAGTTTCATATGTTTGTAAAATATCAATTCACTGTCAAGACAATAAACTTTAACAATGAGAGACATTAAATTTCAAAAGGTATGTTTTTCAATGGTTAAATTACCTGTTTTCATAGTCATTTTGTCAGCTAAGGCAAAAAAGATTTGAAGCTGAAATATCCCTATTAATATGAAGAAAGCTGAAACATAATAATAAATGCATAATAAGAGGATTCAAGGCCATATCCTACAAATATAAAAATTAAAAAGGATAAAAGAAGGAAAATACTATTTTTTATTTCACTGTCTCCAACGTGAGATTCCACATATGATATAAAATGAGCTTTCAAACACAGAAACCTACCCAGTTCTGAAAATGCGTTTGTTTAAATTTCCAGGCTAGTACAGAGGAGCACCAGGTCTTCTGGCAGAAGAAACAAGCATGCCGCGCTGAGAACTTTGCACTGATGCGTAAAGTCCCCTGGCTCTATCTAGTGGATGGAAAGGAGCATACCACTTTCCATGTAAGAGCTGCCTAGTGCTTTTTCTTGCATATTGGAATGTAACATAAAGACCTTCTCTTTTCACTTTGAATGTAGTTATACTGTCTATAAATGGATTCAAGCAATAGCACAATTGACTGTATTATTTTAGAGGAATACTTCTGTTTCCCTCTCTTTGCCCTGTGCAAAAGATAGGGCTTAACAAATAATAGTAAGGTGGGTTTGCAGAGAGAAATAATATTTTATTAAGCAACTGATATTGTTGGACAAAAACAGGACATTTTTTTAGTCACACAAGTTCTTCTCTGGAGTTAAACCAGACTTGTTTATGTTTTGGACCAAACTAAATCTTCACACCAAAAGTATTATTTTCCTCTTTTTTCCTCTCTTTTCTTGCATTACTAGTATATGGTCATGCATGGTTTGTTTACAAAGATATTGCTTGTCTCCTCCATACACAGTCTTGCATAAATATCATGACTATGCCAATAATACAAATATAATAAATAATCACGATTTTTTTTTTACTATACTATGCCAATAATACTAATATAATAAATAATCACGATTTTTTTTTTTTTACTTTTCTTAATTTAATATGGAATACAAATATAATAAATAATCACGATTTTTTTTTTTTTACTTTTCTTAAGTAAATTTAATATGGCATCCTTTTTCATCATTTTGATATATTATACCTACATAGACAAAATAAAAGACAATAGGAGAGGAAAATGTTTAGACATGTCTATTGGCTGCTAAGGGTGTTCCCTCTTGAAACTTGGCTGTAAAACCAGCCCAGGCTTCCATCTACTCTTGCAAAACCTTGTGTAAGCAGGAGGATCTGCATGTGGGTTCCCAAACCTGGAGCACAGCAAGGTCGGGCAGCGCAGCCCTCACTGTGGGCTCAAGGAATGGCAAAAGGCCTGTCACGGGGTGAGGGGGGAAGACTTTGGTGAAGGTAAGAGATCCTTTAATGTCCCGAGGGAAAAATCACCTTTCTCATTAAATTTGAGAAAGCGGTTGAAACTAGTTGTCACATCCCCTCACAAAAGCAAGAGGAGTTGAATGAGATTTCATGTGAGGTCCCTCTGTACCCTGCTAAGCAAGTATACTCACTCATTTCTTAACAAGATATTTGTCAGACTAAAGGATGTGGGAGCTAGAGTATTGTTGGAGTTGTACCATTTCTTTGTTATTGTCACGCACTGGACCAGTTTATGCATATTTGGGGTCTCCCAAATGAACTAATGAGATGTTTGCCACGTGAGCTATTTTTGAAGGCCTGCAAGAAATTTATACTTGTGCTGAATGTAGCTGCCAACTTGTTTACTGGAGTGAGAAATAAGTCTTTCCCTTCCGAGGACTCTTGTTTAACTCTGCACAATATTTGGCTTTTTGTTTTGATGTGTAAATCCCTCTATAGTTGAAACTTCATGTACTGCCACAGCATTGATCTACTGAAACATTTTAACTAACTAACTTTAACTTTCTCACAGAAAGACTTTCAATCTAGAAAAAGTTTGTTTGAGAAGCCATCAAATCCTTGATGCATTGCAATTTCAGCAAAGGACTGGTGCCGTAAAATTCTTGAAAGTGTAACTGCAATGAAAACCACCCAAATCTAAATAAAGCAGGACAATCTCGGGAAAGGAAGAGAGAAGTGAAGGGAAATGAAAGATCATAGACTTAGCTGACATTAGGAAAAGATTTATTGTACAGCTGTAACAAGAGACGTTTCTGAGTTAGATACATCTTTTGGCAGTGTAACATATCCAGCTTCACTCCAACAAAGTAAAATGCACTAGCAAAAACTTTTTTTTCCCTGGCATAGTTGTGTTCACATTAAGATTTACAACTACAAATATTACAGAAAACTGTACTGCCAGGTAGATGTACCTATTTTTTAGGTGATAGGTAATTCTTTTAGACCAACTGACATAGCTTACAAAAAATAGGCAAGTTTTATCTTCAAAACTGCATCATTATTTTTAGTATAAAAGTTTGTCTAACAAAGATATTCCTTTTCCTCCCAGACTTCATACCCTCACAGCTACGACACTATCTGCAACTAGTATCACCATATCATAAAAAGATTCTATCATGGACCTAGCTTTAAATCAATATTTTCTAACATTTTTCAAAGTATAGACACTTTGAAAGGTTTTCTGGTAGAGATTATGGTTCCTGAAGAGCAAATTTTACCTTAATGTCCTTAATTAGCTTTAGCAGACATTTGTTTAGACCAAAGATCTTGAGAGTCCCATGGAACCACAGATTTGAATTAAATTAATCTATTTTTAAACAGTAGACATGTGCATCATAGTTTTTATAACATGTAATTTTACCTACAATCAATCTGAGGAATTGCTGAAGATCAAAGAGCAACTAACTGGCAGAGATGAGAAGAGGCAGCCTGGTTTAGTACTTAGCTGTACACCACTCAGGTTTTATCATTAATTATTGTTTTTGCATGAAGCTGAAGAGAATGTTAGAGGAAGACTGGTGAGAGCACAGCGCTATCTTGGGAGGGGAGGTTCAGAAAAAAATTGACTGCAATGAAGATGCTATAATGCTGGGGATGGGAACATCTCTGTTCTTTTTGGTGCAAGACAACTGTCCATAGGAATCATATCAATTCTAACACATGGTGATACTGTTAATAAATAATACTAATACTGATCTGTCCTACTAATATTGCACATGCATTCAGATCTTGTTGATTTAACTTGCTTCCTAAGCCAAAAAATATAAACATATTCACACACTTGAGATTATATAAACAACTAATTAATATTAAAAGCTAGAATGAAAATAGGAATATTATCACAGTTTTGCAATTCAATGATTTTACAATCAAAACTCTACAACATGGAGAAGGATTGTAAAACTAGAAACATACGAAACATATTTTGATGAAAAATTTCAAAATTCCTAAGACATTTTTGTCCTTTGGTGAGGTTTTACAGATAACGTGAAAACTCTAAATATAAGTAGATAACAGTAATTTATTCTACATAGACTGCCACTTAATTGAATTGTAACTAGCATAGTTGTGGCTACACCCTGAGGACCCTTTGAAAATGAGGAATGAACCCATCAGATTATTTCTTCTCGATTAGAAAAAAAAGAGAGTGTAAAAGCCTCTACAAATCCTGAATCCTTTTGTTGACAACATGAAGTAGCTGTGCATAATGCATAGGTACTGATTAGACATTTATTTGATTTACTGAAACACTGCTAGTTAACAGCTTGCAATGCATCAGCCTCCTGAATGGAGGCTCAGACTACGATGTGTCCATGTGGACAAATTTTATCTTCACTGTTGTGAAAACCCACACTAGGAAACTCCCAGAGAGGTGAAATGCTTCTGGTCTTCGGCCGAAATATTTTTGACATTTATTTCTCAGACCTTTATATGACTATTCATTATATTGGTGAAGGGATACCATTTCACCCCCACATTTTTAAATTATATTAATAGCTACATAGATTGCAAGACACACATTTCTGTCTCAAGCGCTATCTCTATTGTACCTTGCCTATTAGGATTTAGTCATTACTAGAAACCATGGGCTTCATTCCCAAATTGTTTATGACTGCAGCTTCTCTTCTTGCTCACCTCCAGACACACAACTGCAAATACAGTAAAAAACAACTGCATTTCTTATAACACTCCCTTATATCTCCTACTATCACTCTGCTTCCTGTTGTAATTCCTGATTTGCAGACTACTGCTGTAAGCAGTCCCACAATACAAATAACGAGTCATGCAGAGCAGTATAAAGTGCCTAAGCAAACAGGTGAAATAATAAGTCACACGCTCAAGAGTGCTGCAGTCAGTGAAGCAATATGTAGGCTTTAGACAGTGGCCATATATCTAAGGTATAGCAGAAGATATAAGCCCTTTCTCTCTCACCTAGTCAGACAGCAGCTGGGGAAGATGCAATTTGCTATGGGAACCCAGGCAGTCCCAAGAGGGCAGTAACAATGAATCAGCAGGAACAGCCTGCCAAAGGGAGATCAGACAAGGGGTCCCTGGCTCTAAAATATGCTGATAGAGGGGAGCCAGCACATGGTAGGGAATGAACCCCTTCCATTGAACAGGAAACAGTTCAACAATGGCGTGGGGGGGGGGGGGGGGGGAGGGAGGAAAGAGACTCTCTCTTTAAGGCTCAATATACCTGTGGAAGGTGATATATTGTATTGGCACAGTTCTGAGTTGCAATTGATATGGAAAAACTAGCATATTTGATTCCACCTCTCTCTAAGACAGATGTTTATGCTAGTGAAGGAACAGCTAGAAATGTGCCCCATGGATAGACACGGTCTTCAGGGCCATATCTAAACGGACAATTGCAAGAGATCTTCCAGCCACTGCTGTGATGTGTGGCCACATCCTGTGTTATCCTTTACTGGGATGTATATTGATGTACACTAGCTTCCTCTCATCCTGCTTCATCTCAGTTTCTGTGGGATGGCAACCTGGGTGACCTCTGCCAGAAAGGGACCAAAGCATGTTTTAACCTTTTCCCATTCTGGATGATCAGGGAACAAGGACTCTTGTCCTGTTAATTCTTGTAAACACAGACATATATATGAGAGTCATATGAGAGTCATGACTTATATTCGTGTAAACACAGACATATATATGAGAGTCATGACTTATATTCACTTACCTTTTAATGGGGAAAATGTAATCTATTCTGACAGTAAGCACAAAAATCACTCCTCATCACACCTCTGACAACATCACTACGTTAGTAACACTTCGTAAGACTACAGCCGGTATTCGTTCAGTGCTGTGTCTGGAGACCCAGAGCTACCCCTCAACGATGGAACAGCGTAAAAGGCAAGAGTCTGTACCATAAAGGGTGAGTATGCCAAAGCCCGTCTTTCCTGACAGTCGTCCCTTGCAGTAGACTCATCTGAAGATCTGATTGTGTATCTTCAGTTTGCTGTGCAGAAGGAAACAACTAAGTAGACCATCCATGAAGATGAAATTAAGGGCTGAACTGTTGGGTTAAATTCTGTTATCCTCATGGCGTAAGTACAGAGCAGCTCTACTCAAGTAGGTGGATTTAAACTGATGTAAAATGAAGATAAGTAAAACAAGGGGCAAGCCTCCAAACACTAAGGAGTCTTCCCACTGTTGGGTAGTATTATGTAAAATGAAGGCATTCAGGAGAGGATTTTGAAACAAAAGGGTCTGAAAAAATAGTACCCTTACACAGATCAGAGAGGATTTTCACAGTATAAGGTCTGATAAGCAAAAAGCTGAGACCATAGCCTACTATGTCAGGAATCATGTTTAAAGCATCAGATGAGATAGAATAAATCTTCTTAAAGTTAATATTTGTTTTCATTGTTATTATTTACTCAGTAAAACGATCCATTGATTTTGAACAAGCAGAAGGGTGGGGGTTTTATCTTTAAAGATGTAAACTCTTTCAAGGCAATGGCCTAGAGTTTAAATGGGCTAAAAAAAATCAAGGAACTGAGTGCTGTGGTTATTTAGGGTCACTGCACTAAAATAAATAAGATTCCGTATATCTCACTGGAGGTGAGATTTGTTTTCTGTAAGAATCTTACTTTTTTTTCCTGAAGACTCCACACTGAAATTCTTAATCATAGTCTCTGTTCAAACTGGTTTTAGAATTAAATACACAGAGTTGGTGTCTACACTATAACAGGTGAAGAAAACTTTAAAAAAAAGAAAACAAACAGCATTTTTGTCAGACAGAACTATAAGATATCTCTGCCTGCATGCTGTAGAGAGGGTTGGCTAGGCAGTAATTCATCCAAAATCCTGAACAAAGATAAAAAATGTAGTCAGTTATTATGCATTCAGTTGGCAGAACAGCTCTTAAAAGAAGAAACGACAAGTGAGTATGATGAAAAGAGGATATTTAAAAACCTCTTAATTTTACATAACTTTTAACAGTATAATTAATTATAATTATGATAATTAATAGCTCTGATTTTGATTGGTGTAAGACAATACATAAATATTAAAAAGTTATATTCTTGCATGGGGAAAAAAATGCATGCTTAAGACACAGTGATCCACAGACAGAAGACTAAGAAAATCTATTTTTATTTTTCTTCTTTCCAAGACCAGGATCCAGCAAAACAGAAGGAAATCAATGAGAATAAAAACAGTCTTGAAATTCTTTTCTTTCTTAGTAAGTGGCAATTACATTTTATGATTGTTTTAGGCTTGGTACTATGCTGCTTAATCATCCATTTCTTCATGTTCCCATCTCCACTTGTAACATTGCTGCAGGAAAAAATATTTTTATGGTTCTCTTCCAAACAGGCTCACTTGAATAATTTGGCCTTACTAAAAAAAAGCTATTTAGATATTAGTAGTACTTTAAGTTTTGCAAGTCAGCAAGAGACACTGCAAAGTTAAACCTCAGATTAAATTCTTCTATTACCCAAGAATCTTTAAAATAAAAGCCTCTTCTCTTTTCAAGACTCTTGGAGGTACACTTGTAGCCACCAGATAAACTAAGCTGGATACAAATGTGAATGCCATTACATGTGTGAGTCTTCTCTCTTAATCTCTGAAATTATGCCAGTAAAAACAACAAAATACCAAACTGTATTGTCATTCCATTAGATCTCACACCTAAGAAATAAACCTCATGGGAGCCTTTGGGAAATATTTTGTTGCTGCAGAAATTGTACTCTATATTCTGAAATTTGCTGGACAGGCATATTCATGTGGTGGCAGGTTGCACAGAACTGCTGGAATAGTCATGTACTGAATGAGACAAAATTAAGATGGTGACAACGTTTGACTGTCAACTTGGATGTGTGCTGTTTGGAGTTTCTTGGTCAAATTTAAATTTGATTATCTATCTAAATATTTCTTGTCCTTAAAATAAGATATGATGTGACAAGAGCAAGCTATATGGACTTTCTTTCTATTTATTTTGTTCTGAGTTTATGGGCACTTATCCTGTATGTGGCTCTGTAAGAAGAATCTGTCTAACCTCATTTTTAAAAGGAATTATGTGTATGATGTATGGGGAAACTATATTGTGTTGGATCCAGCAGCCCGAGAGAGGTGAGGCTGCCACAGCTCCATGCCACAGGTCCAACCACTAGCAAGGCTGATCACGTATACCCAGTAGGCACACGGACACAGAGCACACATATACACCCCATATGGACTCCTGGGACAGCCCTGAGAGGGGTCCAGACAGGTGTCCCTTCTTCTGATTCCTTAATTTGGGTTCCCACCTGCCTTTGGGCTCTATGCTCCTCTGGGATTGTGGAGATGGACCTGTGGTGGGCTGATGGCTCCTAGGATGGGCCTGGGAGGACCCAGCACAGGGTATTATTTGGGCTTTCCTTCATGTGCCATTGCCTTTCTGTGCTCCTTTGTATGCAGATGAGCTTTTATCACATGACATACAGGTGCCTTTGTTCACAGAAACTAATTTGTGGCTGGTAGTTGATCAGCCTCAGGAAGTGCCACACTGAAGATGTGTGGAAGCACAGAAAGTCTTAGAAGGATTTGCCTTTGGGATTATCTTCGTTCCCAGAAGTTTTTAGATACAGGTTAAATAAACCTCTGCCATGAGTCTGCCAGCACAGTCCCCAGCCCCAGTCCTGGGACAAACAAACCAAAGTTTCAAGACCTCTTTCAAAGTAGTTTCCACAACTTCACGATTTTATGAAGCAACAAGTTTCCAGCTCACACAGTGCACCCAGAGAGCTACAGCACCCTCTGCTATCACAGAAGAACAATAGTTGACCTGTGTCTTTTCACAAGATTTGTGGCTTCAAACAGCAGGTAAAACGGGCAGATATTGCATGATGATTCAACAGGTTTCAACAAAACTAATCTGGTTTTGCTTTGCACACTGCCATTTTTGAAGATGCACAAGGTGGTACATAAATGGACAGTATATCTTGTATAACCAGTATGAGCTGCACAGTTTGTTCTGACAGGATCGATGGAAATACCTGTTCCCCTGCTATCAGGAGAAGCAGATGGTGGCAACATCCATTTCTGTTCATTACAGCAGCAAGGTGGGTAGTGCAGACTTTCCAAATATATACTTCCTTCTGGGCAAGTAAACCAGATCCACAAAACCAATCACTGATACTTTGTGGCATCTCAAGGCTTAATGAAAATTATGCAAGATGACATTGGCATTTCCCTGGTCATTCCACACAGCTGCTTCTGAAACCAGCACTGAGCATTTGGTTTGAGTGGTACAACAAGAAAAATTACAGTACAAAGATGTTACTGGCATCCAAAATGTTTGGCATAATGAAGGCTACACGTAGGCTCCAAGAAATGGCCTGTACGGACTCTAGATTGTAAAATACATCAATCCATTTTCCTCCTACGTAAGAAAGAAATAAACTAAACAATGCACAGATCAGTTGATACTGCAGGTGACTTTGGCTGGGCCCTGATCCAAATTACAAGCTACACTGTCATTCCTGGAGTCAAGTGCAGAGGCAAGGGGATGAAAGCAGCATTTCAGCTGTAAGGCAACACCCATGGGACAGAGCAGGAAGCTTTGGGCTTCTCAGATCCAGCAGGATTCAGCTGAAGCAGCAGCTGAGCAGATGGCTAACTGCTATCTGCAGGATGCCATTGTAGTGCCTGCCTTTATTGGCTCTTCGTTGAGTTAGTATAGATCACACACCAGTCCTATAGCATGCAGTGCCTCTTTCAGGGCTTAGAGTCAAACCCTTATTAAAATTATAGATTAATTTGTCATTTACACTTAAGGGAAATCCAGAGAAGCCGAGTAACCATTGGTCTCTATGTGGCTTCTATAACTAGTATTTGATGTTTCAGTGCAATGGCATCATTTGACACTGTTGGTGATGTGTACTTCAAGGTCAAAAACATGGTCTGAGTGGGGAAGCTCTGTCAATGTACTGAACTTCCCAAAGCTTTGTAAGCCATCTCTAAAATAAATTCCACTTGGAAACTGCCTCTAGATGCATCCTTCCCATTCACTTCTTTATTGGTTGGTTGCGTGCCAGGTATTCAGTTGGATGAAGGATGAACCCTTTTGCCTGAAGCAGCCATATGATCTCTCTCTGTTTTCTTTTGCTTTCTCATTATCAGCGTCAGCTTTTCTTTCTCATTCTGCTTGTTTTATTGATGCCTGTTCATCTGCAGGAATTTTCCCTTTCCTCTTCCACCCCTCAGCACACCAGACTTAGAGTGCAAACACTTCTGTAAACATATATCCTTAAGAGTACTCCCCTAAGTTTTCAATGAAAATGTTATGGAATATATATTGGAATATATATGGAATATATATGGAATATATATGAAAATATATTCTTTGCCTCAGTCTTTAACAGGCAGTCCAGTTATCCTCAGGGTACTTGGCCCCCCGAGCTGGAAGACAGGGACGGCGAGCAGGATGAACCCCCCATAATCCAAGAGGAAGCAGTCAATGACCTGCTATGCCACCTGGACACTCACAAGTCTATGGGGCCGGATGGGATCCATCCAAGAGTGCTGAGGGAGCTGGCGGAGGTGCTCGCCAAGCCTCTCTCCATCATTTATCAGCAGTCCTGGTTAACGAGGGAGGTCCCAGACGACTGGAGGCTTGCCAATGTGACGCCCATCTACAAGAAGGGCCGGAAGGAGGATCCGGGGAACTACAGGCCTGTCAGCCTGACCTCGGTGC
>NW_008795319.1:307018-311099 GCF_000699145.1 Aptenodytes forsteri | reverse complement strand
GAGTCCCCATCCCTGGAGGTATTTAAAAGACGAGTAGATGAGGCGCTTAGGGACATAGTTTAGTGGACATGGTGGTGTTGGGTCAATGGTTGGACTCGATGATCTTAGAGGTCTTTTCCAACCTCAATGATTCTATGATTCTATGAAAAGAAAATGTTAGTGACTATGATCTGAAGCTACTCATCAAAACAACAGTTTTGAACTGATGTTTTCACAGAGTTTCTTGCAAATGCTGTTTTGCCAGTGTCTAGTGAAGCCTTCACTGAATGACAAAGTATCCCCAAAAGAGAACTGAAAGTTACTTTTAACTTTGTACTTAATGAATGCATATGCTGCTAAAGCAACCTACAGAGCCCCAGGATTAGTTCATCCTCACTGTCAAGTGAGGTCAGCAGGTCAGCAGTGATGGAGCAATGTGCAGAATGCCTATGCTAAAGAGACCATCTCACTATCCTTGGATGTTTAAAATTCTTTTGTTAATATGTCCCTGTGTGTTGCAAAGCTATCATGTTTCCAAGCAGTATTGTGAGCATCCCAAAGGAAGCACAAATTTGAATCGGCGAAAGGTGGCCACATTCCATGTACATCCTCAAAGTCAAAGTGATTTGCCATTTTCCTTAACTTTACCTGTCAATGACAGATGCACCCATATCACTACAGCAATAATAATAATAGCCCAAATAAAGCAAGGTGCTTAATGGGCCTTGCTGTAACTTAGTGATTTATCATATAGTACATGGGAGCTTAAATGTGAACCCTATTGTGAATCTCCATGATTTAGCGTATAATACAGAGACGCTTAGCATGTAATTCTGTTGTAAATTTATATTGATTTGCTGTACAATATACAGAACCTTATGGTGTAGCTTCATTGTGAGACTCTTCTTACCCCCAGCATCATGCAGCTGTAACTGTAACTTCAGTGTGAAATGCTCTGATTTACTAGGGGGCACAGAAGATTTTACTGTGCAGCTCTGTTGTGACCCTCCAGTGATGTGCTCACTGAGTCCTGCTGGAGCATAGGTTGGACTTTAACAACCCACTGATGCTGCCATGTGGCAAAGGATATCTGCAGCCAATGAAATATCTAAATACAAAAAGCAGCCTCCAGAGCGCAGAATCTGTATTAAAACACATTTCCTTCTAATTCATCCACTAATAAGGTGTCATACAGAAAAGATAATTTTCTCCAAGATATCTAATGCCCAGGCATAGACAGTATACTATGTGTGCCTCATATCTCCCAGTTTTCAAAACCCTCCAACTTTTCCACCTTTTCCACAAAAATCCTAGTACTACTAACGCTACACATCATTATTCCCCCTCCAAAAACTCCAAGCTTTTTAGCTAATGCACTCTTTCACATGTGGTTGTCTTGGGCCAGGGGCACAAGTATTCAAATAACTGTTTGTGGGGTTGACTGTGGCCAGCAACCAAGCACCCACCCAGTAGCTTGCTCACTCACCCCCCCCATCATGATGGGGGAGACAACTGGAAGAGTAAACACGAGAAAAACTCATGGGTCAGTTTAGTAAAGACAGTTTAACAAGTGAAGGAAGGTGGGAAAAAAAACCCAAAGTATTGTAAAGGCAATCACTCATTGCCTTCCACAAGCAGATTAATGCCCAGCCAGTCTCCAAGCGATGGCTTCTTTGGAAAGTCTACCTCTCAGATTTATTGCTGAGCACAACATCATATTGTACGTGACATCCCTTTGGCCAATTCAGGTCAGCTCTCCCAGCTCTGTCCCCTCTCAACTTCTTGTCCACCCCAGCCTACTCACTGGCGGGACAGAGTGAGAAACAGAGAAAAACTTGATGCTGTGTAAGCACTGCTCAGCAGTAGCTAAAACACTGTTGTGTTATCAACACTGTTTTAGTCACAAATGCAAAACACAGCACCATACCGGCTGCTATGAAGAAAGTTAACTCCATCCCAGCCAGACCCAATACACTTGTTGAATGATGTATAAGAAAGCAGGTTTCAATAAGGTTGTCCTTAGCCTTGACTCTAAAGCCACTGCAACAGAACTTAAACAATGCAACATAGAAAAGAATATAATATTTTAGTTGCCCTTTGGAGATGTCTATCTCTTACCACTGAGTGGTGTGGGGTCCTACAGGAGCTATGCTCTTAACTGTGCTGGTTTTGGCTGGGATAGAGTTAATTCATAGTAGCTAGTATGGGGCTACATTTTGGATTTGTGCTGAAAACAGTGTTGATAATACAGGGATGTTTTCATTGTTGCTGAGCAGTGCTTACACAGAGTCAAGGCCTTTTCTGCTCCTCACACCACCCCACCAGCGAGTAGGCTGGGGGTGCACAAGAAGCTGGGAGGGGGCACAGCCAGGACAGCTGACCCCAACTGACCAAAGGCATATCCCATACCATATGACATCATGCTCAGCATATAAAGCTGGAGGAAGAAGGCGGGGGGGGCACACGTTCAGAGTGATGGCATTTGTCTTCCCAAGTAACCGTTAGGCGTGATGGAGCCCTGCTTTCCTGGAGATGGCTGAACACCTGCCTGCCGATGGGAAGTAGTGAATGAATTCCTTGTTTTGCTTTGCTTGCATGTGTGGCTTTTGCTTTCCCTATTAAACTGTCTTAATTTCAACCCATGAGTTTTCTCACTTTTACTCTTCTGATTCTCTCCCCCATCCCACCAGGGGGGAGTGAGTGAGTGACTATGCGGTGCTTTGTTGCCAGCTGGGGTTAAACCACGACACTAAGTGAGGTGTACCAGTTAAGTGCCTAAAATTCGGTGGGATGGGTCTGTGCACAATAGCATTGAATTCAACTTAATATTCTACAGAAAGACCATATAGAGTGTGTATTGAAGAGACACATAACATTGTTATATATTAACTGCGATCCTGTAAGTGGTAACAGGTTCCATCTCAGGTATACTGTAGCTTTATAAGCCAAATGAAAAAAAAGCAGTGAAAAACTAAGGACATAACATTTACCAGGATGGAATATCATAGCCAGTGTGAGATGGTAGAAAGCACTATTTGTGGATGTTGTTATGATGAGAGCTTAGTGTCAGCAAAGAAATCAAAAAGCACTCTTAAATTAAGGGTTGAATTGAACAATTGTTGTTGCATACCTTCAATCAAAGAAAATTGCTCAGTAGTTGCAAACTCATCAAAGTGGTTTCTCACCTTCAACCAATCATTCTTCATCCAGGAGCTGGTCTCCTGACCACTGCCTTTCTGGGTTTTTCTCAGTTGATGAATTAGAGCTTGCACAGAGGACTCTCACCTGCTCAACTCTCTTCACATCTCTCTCCCCCTGCTCAAGTCTAACATACACGTTTAGTGACATTGTTTGTAAATAGTTCCTCTCCTCTTTACTTCCTGTACTGCCATATCCTGGGACCACATTTGTCTGTTTTCCACAGACGGTGTATAAAAATGCTTCAAAACAGCAGAGTTTCAGACCAGGTAAATTAATGCTTTGCAACAACCTTGCAGGATCAATTTTTGTTTGAAGCATTTAAAGAATTTTGAACACATTTGCGTTCTTTACTTTAAAAAAATCATGAAGATATTGCAACAAAAGTGTTGGAGGAAGGGGATTGTTAAGGCTTGCACACTGCAACTTTGTGAAGAGATTTAATATGTGAAAAACATGAGGTGGGGAAGCAGACTTGTAAAGCAAAGCCATATACATAAATGTAGTCAAAACCACTTAAAAATGTCTATTCCATGTGCTGATCGATATCTAGACTGTGTAGCTAAATCCCGACAATTTACCCAAAAATTCTGGGTAGGGTTAGGTTTCTGCTCAGGAATAGAAAACTGGTTGGAATAGGTGTGTCTAGAGTGCATTTATGTACTACGAATTTATGATTTTCCTACAGCAGACAGGAAAAAATAAGTTGGAAAGGAAGGGAATCAGTATAGGTAAAATGGCAGTCCTTAGAAGCAAGTACGCTTCCCAAAGCATTTCAATGAGATGGAAGTATGAAAAAACTTCCAGTTCCAGTTTGCAATTACAAATGATGAATACTGTCGTTCAATGACTTGTATTTTTGTTGCAATGATGTGGTCTACCTGGACTTCAGTAAGGCCTTTGA